>NC_142028.1:104103698-104428698 GCF_982192425.1 Myodes glareolus
GTGTGACATCACTGTGCAGAACATGATTGACAGCCACCTTTGCAAACACAGGGTCACCCACGTCCTGTTTTCTGAGCAGATCATCATGAACTCTAGTGGTTTATTATTCTAGCAGTGGAATAACCTCTGCTTTACCTGGCAGAAGGAAGGGAGATTACAAAAAAACTATTAGTTGGCCGGTAGAATTTCTCTATTTCCTGCAAGATTACACATACACGCCTATTTTGTAATGCCATTATAAACATATGATTAATATTTATGAACTATGTAGATCACTTAAAAATTCTACTCTTTTGTAAACACACACACACACATACCAACTGTTCTTAAAATTACAGAAAAAAAATATTTCACTAATAGCAATCCAAGAAATCACCAAAAATATCTTATTTACATAAAACTCAACTTCTCGTTGAGGCATCCTCTTCTTTTGTAATGATTCTAACAAGAGTTGGCTAGGTAAGATTCACAAGAACATAAAGATGGGGTGAATTTCCCCCGAGGGCATAATTTTACACTGGTGTTTCAAAATAGCTGTAGATAAAATTAGACATGTGGAAAGGAATATATAGAAAGAGCATGCATGGTACCATGCAAAGATCCAACGCAGGGATGTTTGTCATCTGCTTTAAGCAGGTTCCTGCCTCTCACACAGACTCAGCGATTACAAGTTGATTCACATGTGGGTTTTCAGCATTCATCCAAGGCAATGGGCCATGGACACGTTCTGTGGAGTGTCTCTGGAGTCTAATTAATTTCTTGAAGCTTATTAGTAGGATGTTGTGATGGCCATTTTTAATCTGCTTACATTGTTCAAAATAATCCTGGATTTTGAGAAGAACAAAACTCACAGTTTTTTTGTTTAGAAACTAAAGTAAGAAAAAGAGAAATGATACATCCCCCCGCCATCCACCTCTCCCCTCACCCGGTTGCCATACATCCAGCTGGTTCCAACATCCCTGCCTCCCAGTACAGACAGATTCCCAGGGCCATCTACACTCAGAAGCCCGAAAACTGGTCCCCCACCCTTGCTCTGCACCACAGCAGGCCTCCAGGTTGTACTACTCTCTGACCTGTCTCAGCCGGGTGGACTTGGCTGGGAAGATGCTTCACTGGTACTCAGTACCCTCAGTGCCACTAGCAGCTTGCCCAGCATCCTGTACCTATGACCCTTGGTGTTTCATCGCCAAGTATGAGATCCTCGGTGATAGACGAGCTGTGGGGCTGTTTGATGCCTATCTCCAGGTAGCCTCCTTATCCTCTAAGAGATGGTTCTGTCGGAGGCTGGAAAAGCCAAGCAATGACTTTGGGGCCACTGAAGACGGCAAGTATCTACAAGGTTCTCTGGTTCCAGCTGGCTGTCCTGACTCAGGCCTTTCCTCCTGGAGTATCGCTTGTATAAAAGTAAGGCTAGGCAAAGTCCAGGCTGAAGCACCTTTGCCAAGTCTTCTGCTTTTGTGGCATTTTGAACGAACGTGTCCTCTTCTGTAATGCAGGGCCCAGCCCACCCTAAGTTGAATAATATATTTTCAGTGATTCCGAAAATGGGCCGTGAAGCCGTCTGCCACATGGCTCATGTTTGCACATCTCCATATAGTTACGATTGCCTAATTTGACAGTATAACTCTGAATCTGATTAATTAAGAATGTGTAAAAACAAAGTTCTTGCATTATAGCTCGTTCCTTATCTTTGTGTCTTTTACTGTGATGTTGTAGAACTTGGATCATATGGAAAACTAAAATATTATGACACAATGACTGAAGAAGGTAAGAATGACTTCAGAATTGTATGCCGTTGGCTTTTTTCTTTTCCTTCTTTCATTTATGGTGTCTGTTGCTTGCCCATATTTTAACCTCTTCATTTTCTTCTTTGCATGACCTCAGTAACATTGTGTGATTTGCTTTTTGTTTTTACTTGAGTTCTGCATTTTTTTGTCTTGTTTTTGCCATTGTGTTTAGTTGGAATTAGAGACGTGCAATACCATGGGTAATTATGTTATTCCATTCAAACGATCAAACCATCCCAACTATAAAACACACAGAGAGAAATGGTGTCGACAGTGCAAGCACAAATCAACACCCACACACTCACAGGAACATACAGAAACACATCCCCCCAGCACTCTCCTGAGATGCCCTGCATTTCAGAGGGAGATTAAGTTCTGGTGGATTTATGGTTTGTACAAAAGCAATGAAGCGCCTAAAGTAGGAGCATAGACACCGTAAGCCAGCCTGAAACCAAGGTCTCAAGCAGAGGGCTGTAGACTTGTGTTAAGGCTTTGCCATCTCTGCCAACTCCAACAAGAGCCTTAACCTGATAGGCCAGAGAATTCCAGGCGTCTGAATAGTTTCCATGAGGCCCCCACTCTGTGAGGTCGAGTGAGTGACTTGAACAATTCCCTAAGCAGAGATTTATTTTAAAATGCACTTACTAATGACTTCCAGACCTTATTTCAGAGGGTAACCTTGTCCCAGGGAGAATTGCTTTTCATAATTATTTAATTCTGGAACAGAATCATAGAACATCAATTTGAAATTTTTGAATCTTGTAAAGGGAGATGGCTTCTCATCTTAGCCGCTGTTTCACCCCACACATATCTCCACATCTTGATGAATATATAATGTTTCTTTTAAAAAGTCATTTTTACAAGATTCTTTCTCTGATACTAATGAGCAATCAGAAGGTACCCTAGAATGTCCTTCAGCGCAATAAATTCCCAAAAGTGTTGCATATCTTGCATTCGGCTTCCAGTATTTCTTAGCTGCCTTAGTTTGCCAAAGATCTCCTAGTTGCTTTGCATGCCCAAAGTGGACAGTCTGAGAGTCCTGGATAAGAGGAAGCCCCTCTCAGTCCCTCCCAATTCTGGCTTCTGTGCAAACCTGGGCCCTTCTACATTGCTCTCCTGGGTTTCCGGCTAATGCTGCAAAGTGGTTAAGTCATCTGGCCGCTAAGAAGATCTCAGGCAGAATCCTGCCAACAGCCAGAAAAATGCAGATCCTGAGAGGCCCAAGAACAGAAGGATGAGTGCCCTTCCACCAAGGGTTAGAAAGAGCTCTCTACACATTAAAGAAAGCCCCTGGCCTGGCTGATATTTGACTCCTGGCTTGGGCAGAGGGTTTGCTAACTTGTACTGCCCTGTTGCTGATCTCCACTGTCTCCTTTCCATCCTGCCCACGTCCTACCAGCCCAGCTCCCGTTAGTCACGTTCGTCTCCCTTTCTCTCTTCCTCTGTTTCTTTCCTTCCTCTTTGTCAAACCATCTGAGCAAACACTGCTATGCAGGATCCCCTTCCTCTCTCCCTGCAACCCCAGAGTAAGATCACAGGGAGATACAGCAGTGGTCCTCACGGTCTGATGATATTGCTTGCTGGTGGTTGGGATGTGGAAGAGAAAAAGAGAGGTTCAACTGCTGTCTGGACTAGGAACCAAGGATGGTCCTTGGGAAGCTTCACCACCTGTGTCATGGTGGCCTCATGGATCACCTTTAGCATTCTTTCTCTCCGACTTCCCTCATGTCTCTCCTAGTGTCTTGTTCTTAGCTAAACTTTCAGCCCGGCTGTGATAAGCACAGAACTAAAGCAGTATCCCATGAGATAGCATCCCGTGATGTTACTAGTGCTATTTGAACAAGGAAGGAAAGGGGAGAGGGAGCCATATTGAAAGCACTTTTGACTTAGATTTCTTTACCGGGTGACTTGGTCCCTGGCTGTGCTGTGAGCCACTCCAGTGCGTCACACAAGAGGGCTCAGGTGTGCAGGGCTCTCAGGTTGCTTTGGTCAGAGAAATCTTGCTGACATGGAGCTTCTTGAGAGAGCATCCTGGAAATGTTACCTGAGGTTGACACTTCACCTGGAATGAAAACCTCTGAAAGAGTAAAAGCCTTCTAAACACAGAACAATCCCTCGGAGGCAGCAATATAAAAGATATTGTGGAACAGAGGTTCAGCCCTCTCGGACCACACCGTTAGGCAGGATAAGCTAAGTTTGGATTGAAACTTAATGCTTGGATTCCATCAAAGGGACCCAGAGTCAACTCAGAACCCATAGAGGTGACAATAGACATATTCTTAAGGACTTCCTACCTCTCACTTCCTACCTCTCACAAGGACTTCGTACCTCTCACAAACAATAATCGTAGCTGTGATTTACAACTCTCCACACTGCAGTTTAAGGGGGTGCCACAAAGATAGGTGTTTGGGGTGTTAACTATGGGTTCCCCTCGTTTGGGAAATACTCTGCTCCATGTCAGCAGCTTTTCAGTCTTAACACTGTGCCGAGCCCTCCAGTAAGGCTTTATGACGTTAGCTCACGTGATGAGTTGTTATAACTATTTGCCGGGATTCTCTGGACCTCTTTGTCCTCCTTACATGGATCATATGGAAAGATGCATTATCCATGCCATCTGCTCTCCAGAGAAGAATGGAATAGGGATTCTTAAATCACAGAACTGCCCTACACATAGCTGGCACATACTTCTGAGCACACACCCATGCTAGGTATCCTACTCGGTACTCTGAGGACACGAGATTGGAGAGCGGGCAGTCTGTCCCTATGTAACTTACACACAAGGGGGAACAATCGCACAGGGTGACTGAGGCACCAAGAAGGAAATGGTAAATACCAGAGAGGTTCGGAAGATGATGTAGAAAAAAATCTCTTCCAGTAAGAAGGAAGAAGATTTTTATTAAAAAGGTGGTCTTTGAACGAGCCCTAAAAGGTCAGTAGATATGGGTTAAACTGGAGAAGGAAGGTGGCAAGGACCAGCTGACTGGGCCAAGAGAATAACGAAATAGGGAGGCCGCTCGTGGGGTTTGTAAATTTTGTATTGTCTCCCCAGCATCATGACCACATGGGTAAGCGGTAATGACAGTGAAAAAAAAAATCAAGGTTCACAGAAGTTTCTTAGTGCTGAAGAAACTGGCTTCAAGAAACAAAGCGATTCATCTGGGAATACAGAGACAGGAAGTGGTGGCCTGAACTCAGTACAAGTCACACCAAAGCCCTGTCTTGTGCAGATGTGACTCTGGGGAGCACTGCCATTCAGCCCTGCCTTGTGCATGTGGTCCAGGGAACACTGACTGACATTCAGGTCTGCCTTGTGCAAGTAGCTCTGAGGAGCACTGCCATTCAGCCCTGCCCTGTGCAGATGTGGCTCTAGGGAGCACTGAAATTCAGCCCTGCCTTGTGTAGATGTGGCTCTGGGGAACACTGACATTTAACCCTGCCTTGTGCAGATGTGGCTCTGGGGAGCACTGACATTTAACCCTGCCTTGTGCAGATGGCTCTGGGGAGCACTGACATTTAACCCTGCCTTGTGCAGATGGCTCTGGGGAGCACTGAAATCCAGCCCTGTCTTGTGCAGAAGTGGCTCTGGAGAGCACTGACTTTCAGCCCTGCCTTGTGCAGATGTGGCTCTGGGGAGCACTGACATTTAACCCTGCCTTGTGTAGATGGCTCTGGGGAGCACTGAAATTCAGCCCTGCCTTGTGCAGATGTGGCTCTAGGGAGCACGCAGATGGCTCTGGGGAGCACTGAAATCCAGCCCTGCCTTGTGCAGATGTGGCTCTGGGGAGCACTGACATTTAACCCTGCCTTTTGCAGGTGGCTCTGGAGAGCACTGACTTTCAGCCCTGCCTTGTGCGGATGTGGCTCTGAGGAGCACTGACATTCAGCCCTGCCTTATGCAGATGTGGCTCTGGGGAACATTGACATTCAAGTTGGCTTCAGTGCATGGAGTGAAGGTCTTAGTATCTGCCTCTGGTTTCTTTCTGTTTCTGTAACAAAGTACCCCAGCAGATGCAACAGCCCAAGCCATCTATTCATCAACATAAAGTTGGGCATGGTGCTAGGGTACTATCAGGACCTGCGGCTGTCAAAGACAATATTCCTGAGAACTTATGCCTGGTGATAGACATGAGAGATAGAGCTATAAGACATTAAACCTAGAGCACACATCAGGGTCCCTCTCTCAGCCTTGGGAACCTGGAGCAGGCAGAGTCCCGGAAGCCCCAGCCCTGCCCCAGTCAAACGCTGCCTCCACACCCTCACTCCTGTGTCCCAGGGTGATAAACTCTCTAACCAGTGTGTTCCCTTAATCAAAGCTGCATGACACGTTAGTGAGCTTTGCTTTTCCCAAGGACTGTATTTGCTTCTAGAACAAGGCATTTGTGGAAGCTCAACTGAATAACCCTAATTGTTGTATTTCCATGACCTCAGCTAGAGAGAGAGGCGGAGGCAGAGACAAGCAGAGAGGAGAGAGAGAAGGGGAGAGAAAAGACACTTTGTCTCCTCAGAAAATAATACTGCCTATTCATGGAAGAACAACTTCAAATCTCTAAAATGAGTAATCTATAGTTTATTTCTCGTTTGCTTATACACAAATTTCGTTTCATTCTCACATTGGAGAATTCTCACTAAATTGATCATGACTTCTTTTCTTAATATTGCTCTAAATACAAATGTATAAACTCCTTCAGGGGTATGAGATGACTTAGCAGCTAAAGGCACTTGCTACCAAGTCTGATGTCTCGAGCTCGATCCCCAGGACCCACATGGTGAAAAGAAAGAATCAATTCCTACAAATTGTACTCAATCTCTAGACACACACCATGGCACAAGCCCTACTCCACCTGAAAATATAAACAAATGTACAAAAGAAAAAGTTAACTCAGCATTTTTTTCTAGCTGAACCCAATATCTCAAGCATACTAGACAAGCGCTCTCTCTCAGACTGACCTTTTCTCACAGGCTTTAGGTTATATGTTGATTCTAAGGCAAAGGCAATATGCATAAGTAATCATTTTGCCCTTACAAAGGCAGGTTGGTAGCTGGACAGTTGCCTCAACTAGCCTTGAGAGCAGCGATGTGACTGGTAAACCTCATCACGTGGCTAGTTTCAAGACAGACTGGAAATGCAGATTTTCTTGAAGAGTTGGTAAATTACTGCCCTTAATAATTAAGTAGTAAGTTGTTAGGAAATGACAGCAGAAGGAACATTGATGGGCAACTTGAAGTCTCGTGTTCCCTCCTTCGAATACCCGTGTGTGGGTGAGGATGGTGAGAGAGAAGCAAGCCTTGTGTGAGAAAACCAAGAGCTCATGGCAACTCTGGGAGTCTCATGAGACAACCAAGCAGAGACACTCAAAAAGGTTTTATAAAAGGTTGAACTTGGAAGAGCTGTCAAGCAGAGCTATAGAGGTCAGTTTGCCAGTTATAGTCTCTAAAGTTGTTCAACTGGATGTTAACACATGATTTGGAGACAGGAAAAGGGGGCCACAGACTGAGCTTTGGTGACTCCAAAGTTGTGAATCTACAAAGAAAGAGGAGGCCCAAGTAGGATGGCTACCAGGTGAGGAAGATGCCCCAATAAGCAAGGGAAAACCACATTCCAAAGGGAACAGTTAACAGACAAGAGTAACAGTGAGTGGACCGGTGAGAACAGGGCATTGCTGTGGCAGAAAGGCCAGTTTGGGAGGGGGTGAGGTATTAGTAGTGATGAGGTCTAGAGACCAGCCTTAAGGTAGTGGAGGGGTAAGTGAGTGACGGGAAACATGTCCTGAAATGTGTGGGTTGTAGCAGTGAGGAGATAAGGGTGACTCTGTTGGTGGCGTTGCCATATTACAGTGGTTGAGAGCAGGAGTAATGGTGGGGAAAACCACGATGGAAAGGTTTAAAATCTTCAGGGAAACTAAAAGAAGGGCTAGGTAGTGCTTTCAGCTGTAGAGGTGGTAGGTTGCTGGCTGAGGGAGATGCTCCAACAGAAAAGAGAGAGTGGGGGGGGGGGGGTGTTTCAAAGGCTATGACAAAAGGAGAACTTCTGTACGTAGTGTTTGAGTTAGAAGGAAGAAAGCAAAATTTGCTGAGGAGAAGTCAAGGACGGTGGAGGTTGGCTGCCTTCAGCACTGGGAGGTTATGTCAGGTTAGGAATATTCAAAGCCATCTGGAGATGTGGTCCAGATGTCGAGATGAAGCAGGCATTCTACTGAGATGACAGGATGTTGCTTAGGTCTAGGAACAACCTAACAGCTCTCATCCCGTTCTTCTAATGAATCCATGGCCATTTGTTATGGAACAGTAGTGTCTGTCTTATCAGAAGGGAGGCCTTTAGGTCCCTTGAGGGCCAGCCAGTGGCAGTATCATGACTAGAAATCAACCTTCCTCAGTTCAAAGAGAGAATTTAGCCCAGACTAGGGAAGCCTCTCTTCTCAGACAGCCAAAGGCAGAATGTCCTGACTTAGAAAGACACCACAAGTCCCCTTCTCTGGAGAAGAGTGTTCAGATGATGGACACCCAATACCCCACACTCATTTTTATAACTGTCCTCTAGGAAGGATGACATCACTCAATGGCTTGCCATCTGCTCCAACCTCTGAACACCTGACCTTGTAGCCGGTCAAGCTGGGACGTAGTAAGTGCTTCCTGGGTCACACACCTAAGGTAAAAATCTTGAATATTGTTGAGTCCAGTTCACAAGAAATAGAACATCTATTAGATCTTTGACAGAAGAGGAGGTGTTAGATTCTCTTTTTATTACTAATCCAAACTTTTACCAGAGTAGAAATTTTAATCACAAACTAATTTTAAATTCATTAAAACTGTTTTATATATATATATATATTAAAAAACATTACATGCACATAAAAGTCAAAAAAAGACACTCCATAATGAAGCCATGAAGTGTCCTTCATGCCCTATAACCTCCTAATCCTTAGAGAACTAATAAATTACTTCTTTAGCATAACCCTCCACATTGAGTACATTGTTCTAACTTGGATTTTGTTTATTAATTATGCCTTGGATACCTGTCTATACTGGCATATTCAGACATCCCACATTCTTTTTTAGTAGTTGTGTAGTATTCTGCTACATGGCTGTTTCGTGGTGGGTTCAGTCAGCCTCCTGCAGGTGAACATTTGAGATACTTTCATTATTATATTCATTGTTATTGTAACAATGCTGTGTGGTCCTTTTCTGGGCCCATGTTTTAAATGCTATTGTGTAAATGCCTACATGTAATACAAATATCTGAAAACAGAAACGCCAGATCGAAGAGTATGCATACATTTCTCATGCTCTAAAGACACTTCCAAAGTACCCTCCGGACCAGAATGACTGCACCAGTTTATACTCCCATTTACAGTGTCTGGGAGAGCCTTAAAAGACAAGGTTTAAATTAGCCCATTGAGGAGAGATGTTTCATAACTCCTTTGCAAAGCAGATAGACTTTGTAATAGAGCTACTTCCTAACTACTTGTTTTAGAAATACAGATTTTTTAGCAGAGTTGAGTTAAAGCCAGGGTGTTTTTGTGGCTGAAGTAGTTGCCCTCTCAAACATAAGTGGCGAGGCTGTTCCCCTACACAGAATATCCACTGCAGCACGTTCTTTACTTCTTCCAGACTTCTGACACCCTCACAGAAATTCTGCAAAGGACACTGTGGGCTACCTCTCTACCTTCCATTGAGGGAGACTGATTCCCCACTGTGCACACACCATTGCCCTCTCTGCCTTCCAATGAGGGAGGCTGATCCCCACAGTGCGCAGGCACCATTGTCCTTTCTACTGCCCATTGACTGAGCAGGAAACCAGCCGTGCACAGGTACCATTGCCCTCTCTACCTTCCAGTGACCAAGGCAGGAGCCCATGCACAGACACCATTTCCAGTATTGTGTTATGTTTCATTCATTCCAGTTCATGGTTAACTCCATCCAGTCCAGCCTTCCATGGCCAGAGAATTTTGGGGTACTTGAAGAGATGCTTTCTGGAAGGCTTCATCCAGAAAACAAATGTCTGAACTCACCATGACTTCTTCAGGGATGTATTCTGGGAAGTGTCTCCCTGGGACTAGATCTTACAGAGATCAACAGCAAGTGTGCAGAACCAAGCTCAGCAGCTAGTACCGGGCACTGGATCTGTCAGAAAGCCCAGCCCCAGCCCCGTGGGCAAAGCTGCCATCCTCCTGAAGTCTGGGACCAGGGAGTTCTTCCTGTGAGGATACATCTGCTGCTTGAATGCATTGCATCTTATTTTCCTGATCTAAACTGTCAGCAGTAAAAGCAGAAAGATCAGACTTGGCAAGCTCAGGCGGATTTTGCCACACTGCATATGTAGAAGGTGTTAAATGGCAGCAGAAGGCAAATTGTGGATGCTTCACCCTGTCTGTTTCTGACATCCCTAGAGCTCACGATGTTAGGTTGCCTCGCCTTCATCAGTCAAACCAGAATGCGGTTATTCTAAATTAATTATTCCCCTAACACTCATGGATCTCTGTCTCTTTCTCTCTGAAAAGACAGAAAGAGAAACTGGGGAAATGGCTCGGCAGTTAAGAGCACTGGCTGCTCTTCCAAAGGACCTGTGTTCAGTTCCCATGATAGTTCACTACCATCTGTAACTCCAGTCTCCAGGGACCTGACGCCTTCTTCTGGCTTTAATGGGTACCAGACACACACAAGCTGTACAGACAGAGAGACAGGAAAAACACCTGTGCTCTTAAAATAAATGAGAGAAAGGAAGGAAGGAAGGAAGGAAGGAAGGAAGGAAGGAAGGAAGGAAGGAAGGAAGGAAGGAAGGAAGGAAAAGAGGGAAGGAAGGAAAGGAGGGAAGGAAGGAAGGAAGGAAGCTGGCATGTTACTTAAGCATGGTAAGTTTCTCTTATAATTAACTCTAAGATGAATTGGATAGTCTCATTTTAGTCATGGGCCTCTACACCTTGAGTTACAGAGTTCTGGCCTGTGCTGGCATTTTTTGCTGCAAGCCCACAAGATTTGCAGGTACCAGACTGCAGTGTAAAGTGGAAGGGGATTGAAAATTGCGGAGCGGGGGGAGACAGAAAAACTAAGAACTCAAAGTAAGTGCCAATCCTTATACACAAGAAATCGGGGAGGCAGCAGATATATTTTGAAAGCCACATAACAGTGGCCTCTGTAGACCTTACATTAGGATAAATCATTGGGTGATATACTCCCCATCAGCAAGAAAGGTTTTTTATTGTTGTTGTTGTTTTTAGTTTCTGGGTTTTTTAGCCAGTTTGCAGAGACATTCTGCAAGTTCGCGCCTTAATGAGCTGCCTGGGACAAGACCTTGCCACCTGTTAGGAAATGCTTGACTTAAACGTTGGTGGGTCCCCGGGTGTGCAGCCCACTTCATCAGCAGTGGCTCTTCATCCATTCTTCTCTTAGCTCTCTCCAAGGACCCAGGCAATGGGAGCCATGGCAAATTTTAAAGCCTCCATAGGCAGGCCCATCCAATTCAGAAATCTGAGAATCGGGCTTCTCTGAGTCCTCTTTGCCTGAGCCACATCTCTATCTGGCAGCTGAGAATGGCCACTGAGTAAAGTTCCAGAAGCAGAGCAAGCTCCGTGCTAGGCTAGCGAGCATCAGCTCCCCAGTCTGGCCAGCAGCCCCAGTTCTCCTGAAATGCCACAGTAAAGACCTGCTCTGAGGCTTTTAGCTTGTAAACTTCAAACTTCCCTGAATTTCATGAGGTATCCCTTTCAAAGATGACTACATCGTCTATTAGCACTGCTAAACTTTGGAAATCTACCAACGTGTGAACTTAGGCAGTCCCCTGAGGATTCTGCCATGGGTGTTGCCTCTTTCTTACCCTCTCCCCAGAAGTAAACTGAGAATTGAGTTTGAAACAATTCCAGCTCCTCATCACTAACCCACTAGCATCCCTCTCTGTTGTTTATAGTCATGGTACCATGACCACAAACCCCCAGAGAGCAAACCTAGCATTGGGGGACTGATACACTGATACACTGCCTAGGGAGGTCAGAAAAATACCAGGAAGGGTCTCTGATGAACATCATCATAGGGCAGACGGCAATGTGCCGAGATCCCTGAAGCTATGTCTCAGAACCTGGCAGAGAAGAAAAGACCACTTCATGTGGAGCCTTGGGAGCCATGTGGGAGATGAATGGGGACGCAGGAGGCACAACGAAAGCCGGAATCCAGTGAAGATGCTAGAACCAACAGCAGCCCAGGAGACTTAGCGTGCAAGAGTCAAAGGTCGAGTCCAAAGGTCTTGGCATGGATGGGGTGTTAGCCTGGGAGAGATGGCTAAGATGCCCCGGGGGCAGGAGACTAGAGCATAGCCATCAGCAACGTATGGCACAGGGAGAAGAGAAGCTGCCTAGGAAGGAGGAGCAGGAGAAGAGGGGCTGGGCTTCAGACTGATGGACACTCAGGTAGCAAGCTGTTGGGTCCCCTAGGGAGAAGAGAGAGAATGAGGAAGAGGTGCCAGGAGGGGCTCTGAGAATTACTGGCATTTAAAGAAGTCCCTTACGGGCTGTGAAAATTAAAGATGATTTTTGAGGTTGGGGTAAGGGAAGCCAAATGCTACGGAGCAATCAGGGTCATGCGGAGGCAGAAAATAACCAAGGACTGGTCCCTAGAGCGATGCTGACGGATACCAGGTGCAGAGGTCATGTGTAAACAAAGGAGACTAAGGGCACCAGCATCAGCGTAGCCAGCTCTTCCAAGTGGGGAGCCCGCAAGGTAGAAAGGTGAGAGGGCAGTGCCAGCGGAAGCGAAGGCACAGAAGGGGCTGTATTATGACCTTGAACTTGAGAGAGGAAGCAGACCCTGCAGACTGAAGACGATACAGGGTCTGTGAGAGGAAAGCCTGCAAACTGGGAACATCAGAAACAGAAATGTCAGCGTTTACATGCCGACAGTTATGAAACGCTGGAACTGTTCCGATGTGTTTATGAAAGTACGCTCATGATGGCTTAACCAGCTCAGGGAGGCCAGATCATAAATCCACATTGGACAGATGTGCGTTTTCATCCGTTACAGATCTACCCATAGATGTAACGACAACTGAGTTATGTTGAGCACTTCTACTATGAAGTTCACTCACAACTGACTAAAGACGTTTTACAATAGTTTAGCTTCATCAATGTCAATGTAGCATAATTTACTACATGGTTTACTTGACGATTCTCAGAATGGGGTAAATAATTTAGAGGCTTTATTTTAAAAAAACAGATTTGGGGATGAATAAAATCCTATGTTTTGTTAAAGATAAAATTACTAATCTTTACATTTTAAAAAGTATCTAGCATTTTTCTTTAAAGAATTCAAATCAAGCCAGTGCCTCTTAAGAAATTACTGTTTCTCAGAGTTTGTGGAATGATCCATTCATCCGTCCTAGCTGCTAGGTTGCCTCTGTGCCTAGGAGCCTTTTGAGTTTTATTCCCTGAGCTTCCATGCACCCATGGCCATCAAGAAGGTCTCTACTGTTAGAGCTGTAATCCAGGCTGAAGCTCCAGGGGCACCCGATGAACCCACCAAACACTACCGAATGCATAGCACAGGTTTGCTTGAAATTTTCAAGACTAGCTTGAGAGGAAGCTTCTCGGGGCTAGCATTTTATAAAGGAAGAGTTTCGTTGCAGTGTGCATCTGAGGAGCCTGGAACTGTTGCTTTTAACCCCAGAGCCATCTCTCCATCTCTCCATCTCCCAAGCCTTTCATTATTGAGCCATAGATGATGGCTGGGAGAAGGCCCCCTTCTCAGTGAAGTCTGCCCTCTAGTGGTGAGAATGGGTATGTGTGTGGGAAGCTGACACAAATGGTGCTGAAAATGGTGACAATAGAGAAACTTTAGGTTAGCCCCTCATAAATACTAGCCACTTAGTAAAAGAGGTGCAGGACGCAGCCTTTTCTCCCCAGGTCTTCACAACACTCCGAAACTTCTTCTTCCATCCCAAAGAGTCTTTTTGGGGGGCTGGCCCAGGGAATTCACTGAATGGGGAAACATGGTATGTGCCCTTGCTTTCATCCCTGGACCATCAGTACTCACTGTACCCCAGCTATCTCCTAGTTATCAATAGAAAGCTCTCAGCTTGGGAGACCTCTCTGTTCCACCACTGCTATAACCTTGAAAGTTTCCGTGAGGACAGAGTTTAGGTTACAGTCAATAGGAAGGTCTAACTTTATCTACTTGCCTCAAGACCATGAGCACAAGGTTTATTGAGCTCTGCTGAGCGCAGCAAGAAGGAACAGTGGTAAAAAGCTCTGCCTTCACCCAGCTTTTTCGCCCATAGAAAACGATGCATAAACAACCGTAATAACAGTAATGGGAACAACTGCTTCTGCGGAAAGAAGCTGGGATAGGAAACGCTAGAGAAGGTTTGCTCAGGGAAGCCGGGGTGAGATGGTGACATTTGAACCGACACAAGGAGAAGATTCAACAGTGAAGCCTCTCGTTTGGGAGTGAAAGGGGCCGAGGGAAGGGGCAGGGAGGAGTTTCGCACAGAGCAGGCAAGCCAGTACCGTGGCGCTAAGGTATAAAGGTGCACGGTGTTCTCAGGGGGTAGAGAAGGTGCTAGCCTCGGTGTAGCAGAGCAAGGGGGCCGTGCGGACGAGGTTAGCATGGTCAGGGATTCGATGGAGTCCGGAAGGCATTTGTAAGGACCTGGGCGTTCACTCTGACCTGGAGAACCACTGCGGACCTTTCCAACAAAAAAGAATTGATAGGACCTAATGTGTCTCTCCCTGAGGGTGCGAGGGTGACAGAGAGGGAAGGGGGAGGGGACACACCAGCCGGCAGGGTTGCCCCTGTGGAGCGGCTTGGTGGAACCCGGAAGTGAGGGCTCAAGGAGAAGTGGGCTAAAAGAATGTTTTTGGTTTTTGCTGATGAATGGCTGTAGGGGAAAGAGAGGCTCTTGGGGCGACGGGTGACACCCATCAAAGCTTTGTCAGAATGAGGAGGGCCTGTCTGCCTGATTCCAATCAGAGTTTTCGCAAGGAAAGACAAAGAAGCAATAGCTGGGCACGGGGACAAAAGCTCGGGTGCCCTTTGGCCTTCGAAGCTACCTGCCAAGCCCTGAACCTCAAAGAAAGAGTCAGGAAAGGCAGAATTGAAAACACAGAAATAGACTTGAAAAGACTTGTTCCAAGTTTTCTCTCCCCTACCCCCACTTTCTCACTTTTTTCTCTCCAAGTGACTGGCCCCCTTTGCATCTGTCTCTTTTGTGCCTTTTTCCCCTATATTCCTGCATTCCTGTATGCTCAGGCTACGACAGTCTGGATCTGACCACAAGCCCAAACCGTCCCCTTTGACACTTGCCTATTACCGGCTTAGTGGGGGAGAAGTGAAGGGATTTCCAAGGGGCTGTTTGAATGAATTAACAGCAGGACACAAACCTCGGTGTGCACAAGCCTCCGAGTTGTCTTACAGTACACGCGGGACTTCTGTTTTAGCTTGGAGTGACCCAGCCAAGGCTCTGGGTGACTGTGTTCCTTAAATAGTCTCATTCCCAAGAAGCCCTCAGCTCCCATCCTTTCCTTCCAAGCTTCCTGACCACCCCCTCACTGCACCCTCCTGTGAGGACACTCAGCTGGTCCTCTTGCACATCTCAGATCAAACGAAACTAGACTAAAATTGTGCACCAGGTTTGACGTAGGTGCCTCACGATCCGAGCCCTGTTTGCTA
The DNA here is from genome assembly GCF_982192425.1 of Myodes glareolus. Lineage (NCBI taxonomy): Eukaryota > Metazoa > Chordata > Mammalia > Rodentia > Cricetidae > Myodes > Myodes glareolus. Next base: position 104,119,136 of record NC_142028.1, read on the forward strand.
TTTCCGAGACTAAGTACACAAATATCCGTAGCTATATAAAAAGACAACACCTTCAGGGTTTGCACCACAGCAAAGGATATTTTTAAGGCTGCTTTGAACCAGGCTAAAAAAAAAAAAATATCACTCCGTGGCTCACCTTGAAAAGTATTCAAAGGTGTCTCGATTCTTTCTTGTCAGACACAAAGCTACGGTATGACAGTCTCTTACCCCCGTCCCTCTGTGCCCCCACCGAAATGTAGACCTAACACTTAGAGGCGATTCTGGGAGGATTCCCTGAAACTCAAGCACCAACCCAACAAACTGAACCAAGGAGACCTTGCTTTGTCGGGCTCCCCTTTCCACCTTCGGTAGTGTATGGCTGAGCATTGGAGGTGGCCCTTGCTGAAAACTAAACTTCAAGAGAAAACCCCTCCAGACAAGGGTGCCGTTCATCAGCACTCTGAATGAGAGCAGTCACCCGGGCGTTACAGTGGGACTAAGCATGATCAGGGGACAAACGTGAAAGGAAAGAAACTGAAGAATTCCTTGCCAGCCTTGGCAGCCTTGCTAGGCTGCACATGCGACTGAACCCCAAGAGAAAAAGGCCATAGAGCAGGTCCTTCTTTTCATAGCACAGACACCGAGGAAACCCACTGCTGCTGAGGAAATAGCGACACGCAAGATTAAGATGCACAGTACCCCAGCCCCACCAATCCTTCCCACTCTATCTGTCAAAGTTCTTGCAGAATTTGAGAAAAACCACACCAGGCATGGCCCACTCAGTGTTCAAAGATGTTCATGACAAAGTAAGTGGTTACACCCAGACGTGTTTCTGGGTCCATTTTTAAATCACTTCTCTCTGGCACATACATCCCCATACATCTTTTGAGCATGGGCAAGCCGTGAGAGGTGCTGGGAAGAGCATCTTGTCTGCTGTGATGCGTGACCTGAGGGCGTGATTGGAGCTAGGTTAGTCTACACGGGTTTGTTTCTTCCGCACCCTCGTCTACTTTCCTGCTCTGCCCCACGCGGTTTGAAAGCGTGTTTGATCTTTTTATTGCATAGGCCTCAGATTGATCTGAGCTCAAAGGTGGATCCCACACACACGCCACAGCTAGCCAAAGAAGCCCCAGGGAAATTGCAGAACCTCCCTTTGCCACTTCTGGGTACAAAACACATGATCTGGGAACTTCTTGAGCTTGTCTTTCTTGCAAAGTAACCCCCTTTAGGCTTAAGGTTGCAGGGTCCTAACGGGCACCCTCCCCATCTGCTTAGTGCTCAGAGAAAACTCCCAGCAAGCCAGGAAGTGCCCAGCATCTGCAGGCTGGGCCACCACCAGGCCACACCTACCTACCTACCTACCTCCTTCATATCCTTCCTTTCTCTTTTCTGTTCCTTTTCATGCTTGCTTTGACCTGCTCCTGTTCCTGGTCCCCAGAGTGTCTTTCCTTCACCCTTTTCTTTCTACAGTTTACCACAGAGATTAAACAGAAGCCCAAGTTCAACGCACTTGCCAGAATGAACAGCTGCCCGTTGCCTCATCCTTCCCATTCCTTGTGGCGTCTGAGTTAGTCAGTTCTCCGTCACAGTGACAAAGATTTGTTCTCGCTCCCGGCTTCAGAGCCTTCATCCCTCATCATCTGGTCCCTTACCTTGGGACCAAGGGGAAGCAGAACATCATGGCAGTGGAAGCCTGTGACAAAGGCGGGCACTACTATGCTTTGGAGTGCCAGGAAACAAAGAGAAGTAAAGGGCAAAAGCTAGAATCTGGTTATTCCGTACAAATTGAAGATGCCCCCCCATGCCATGTCACCTGCCACAATGTCACCACCTCCACTGGCCTACCGTCAATGGAGTAAGTCACGGATGAGGCCAGAAGAGGCGCTCACAGACACAGTGGGTGGCTAATCGCCTCGCTATCACTCACCCAATCAAGTCGACCATCAAAATGAGCTATCATGCACTCCGAGTCACATTCTAACCTACTTTCTGCTTCTCATTCCACCCCCACCCCCCATGCCTGGAGAGCACAGTTGTGCAACACACTCATGGCCTAGACTGACACCTTTGTACAATAGGAAATGTAGGTAAGGGCTGGCAAGATGTCTCCACGGGTAAAGGTGCTGGCCACCAAGCCTGACAACCTGCCTTCCATCTCCAGGCCCCACATGGTAGCCTCTGATGTCCACATGTATGCCATAGCATGCATAGGCCTTCCCCAGTTTAAAAAAAAAAAAAAGTTTTATAAATGCAATGGGTTGAAACACAAAATAAATTTAAATCCATGAGCTTATAATGATGCTCAAAACACATTTAAAAAGGGGGGTGGGTGATTAGGTTAGTGGCCAGTGAAACTCTGAGCAGAAATGACCCCATCCTGTGTCACCTTCATACAGGCCTGTATGTGTTCTATCACATCATTCTAACCTGTCATGATTCCCATACAGGGGGAAAGGAGAGGCCTGGGTGCTCACCTGCCATGCCTAGCCTTGGAGGACGCACTCTCCAAGAGAAACATTTTCATTCGATTTGCTTCGAACTTTGAAAACACAGAATAAGATCCCCCGATAATATGCTGATAGGTAACACAGCCAACAACAACAACAACAACAACAACAAAAGCCCAGTAGACAATTGTGGGACTGAGGATATTTTGAGAAATTCATCATGCTGGATTCTAGGCAGTAATCGGTTTAAAATGAGAATCTTTTGTAGCTTGAATGTTCCCACGGAAGAAAATCAAAGATTAAAAGAGGGAGATGTGCCGCGTCCCCCTCACCGCTACACTTTGCATGCCTCTTTTGTGTGCTTACCGCATGCATTTGGCCATTAATTACGTCAACAACGAAGGGGAAACGAGGTGCTTCACTTGTGGCACAGCTGTTTACAGTGATTGCTTTGAGCATGGTATTTTTTTTTCCCCAGCACCTTTTCCCAAAGTGTCTCATCACCAACATGCTCGGTTGGTCATTCTTTGCCCTAAATCCCCAAATGAAATCAGTCGCCGCGGCCTTCTTGCTTTTGTTGCAGCTAACTCCGCTTCTCTGGAGAGCTGCGGTGTCTGTCCCTGACTCCTGCAAGCTGCAATAATGGCAAAGGCTTGAAACCCAAAGTCAAGTCGAAGGATGGCTGGGCTGGGCTTTCCTTCCCAACCATTGTCTGGAGCAAATCTGGGAGGAGCATCTAATTCCAAAGCAGCCCTGGTCTCACTGGGGATCTCAGTGGTCATGAAGGGAGATGCTTGATGTTTTCATGCATTTGTGAGCTCTCGGGAGGGGAGAAAGAGGGCCAAGTCACACCCTTCCCCTATGGTTCAGCAGCTTGGAGCTTGCAGCTCTCTGAGAACCGGGCTGAAGTGTCCAAAGAGGTAAGAAAGTGCCCTCCACATAGGTTGAAAGACACTGGGGATAGATGGGGTCTGTGGCCCCTGCTGTATTGCAGCCTAAGCGGAGAGGCCACAGCCCTACACTGACAATCCTTCCCCCTACCCCTCACTCTGTCTCTTTCCTGCCACTTTCTCTTGCTTCAGGGAGATTCAGAGAAAAAGCTTCAATTCTCCACAAGATTGCCAAGAAGAAATGCCAAGTGGATGAGAATGAGCGGCAGAATGGGGCTGCCAATCATGTGGGTAAGTGAGCGATATCCTTGTCCTTCCCTGGTGGGTCGGGGGGGTGACACAGAAAGACAGGACCCGGTGTGGGCACCCCTGACTCAATGCCAGCTCACACCCTTCCTCAGCAATGAAATGAGGTCCCTCTTCTCCACCTGGAGCCAGGCAGGAATGGGCATGTATGTCACCAAGGGGACACTAAGAAAAGTCCTTGGGGAGTAGTAATTCTAACCAAATCACCAAGTATTCTCTTCGAGAGGTTACAGGCTCTTGACTTCAGAAAAACCACCAAAGAAAGAAACACAGCCAAGTCATTGTTTAGGCAGTGGTGAGAGTTCTGCTTCTGTACCCTTAACTGGTGATTGGATTGTGTATCTATGATACTGCTCTGTGCACCACCACCCCCAAATTACCACTCACCCCCAACAGAATCCTTCAGAGTCCATGCCATTTCCTCTTTCTAAAAAAATCAGCAAGATCATGACTGGGGAGGTGGATCAGCGGATAAAGTGCTTGCTGCATACATGTGAGGACCTACGTCCAAATTCCCAGCACTCACGGAAGTGCTGGATGGGAGTAGTGACCCCACCTGTAATCTCAGCATTTAGAAGCCAGGGACCGAAGATTCCCCAGGGCACAAGAAACTCTGCCTCAGTGAATAAAGTGGATATCAACCTCTGGCCTCCATATACATGTGCTCAGGTATGCACCCCCCCTACACAAACACACATGCATAAACACATGTACACATCTGCTCACACCATACACATATACACAGGCCCAAAGAAAATAAAGTTAGGCAAAATCAGTCTAGGTCTGTCTTGGCTGACTTCTCTAGAACTCCTGTGTGACCAGATTGTGACATTCAGGCATCTTATTTTAACTTGGGGCATCATGTTCCCTTTCTCCTGTCTGTAACTATAATATAGCTCTCAATTCCAAATTCAGACTAAATTTAACCTAATCTGGATCCATGCTGTAAACGAAGCTATTGCCCAAGTGACTAAAATTATCTGCAGACAAATCTCAACAGTTTTGCCCTCAAAATACTCCATAGACGACTTCCTGCCTCTCCTACCATCCTGAATTCTAGCCCAGGCAAGAATTCAGCCAAGGAACAGACAAGAGTCAATTGGTGAATTTATGAAGAACGTGGACAGGAATCAGTTCAAATGTGGACCAGGATTGGGCTATGAATTACAAGGTTTCGCCTGACCCCCTCTGCTTCCCTGGGCACATTCTCTAAGAAGGAACAGAGGTCAAGTTTTGTGTCAAGGTCAACAGGGAAAGTTATTGCCTGGTTACGCTCTGGTTATTGCGTGTGAGTTTTGGGTTTGATTCCAAAGGCTATTTTTTTCTACTCCAGCTGTTGGTTTTTCTTTTGTGGGACGAAGTAGCTTGGAACAGAAGATTTTTGTGGCTGGGTTCACTCCCAGACCGACTCTTGCGGACTGGTGACTGGAGACTCGGATTTAATCATCCGTGACGGAACTCCTAGGAACTCCACTGCCGACAGGACCAGCAAAGGGCGTGGCGATCAAAAGGAGTGTGTGTGGAAATCTATGCTTTCCAAAGTAACCCCGGGATTTAGCTCCCTATTGTCTGTTATAGTAAATACTGTGGCTACAGACACACATTCAAGTTAGAGGTTGTGTCTGCCAGGAAGGCTTTTATTTCTCTGCGTCTCTCCTGGACCATCCAAACCTCCTGTGGATCCTGTGATTCTGAGATCAAGTTTGGCCTCGACAATCTGCTACTGGGCATGTGTGAGGTCTTTCATGTCCCCCAGATTCTTAGCATGTTTTGGTTTAAATAACTGAATGAAACATACTGAGATCACCCGACATGGCTACAGGCAGCAGGACATCCCACACCATTGACCAGAAGAGTCACTGGTGGATGGGGAGAATCCGAATTTCCATACTTTCCTGACCACCATTTGTGCCTCAGGACACCCCAACCGAACTCATGAGCATTTCTTTAGGATCTCCAGTACTTAACTGCTTCAAACCAAACATTCTGTATGTAGTTGTGATCCATCCAGTATAGGTGCAGGGGATGGAACCCAGTTCTCGGAAGGAGTAGTGAGTGCCCTTGACTGCTGAGCCTTCTCTCTGACCTCAATGAAAGACCCTCTACTTCACGGCCACTTAAGGTCCAGTCGAACCTAATGGGGCCCAAACACTGGCCACATGGAGGTGCTTCTCTTAGCCCTGAAAAGAATATCTTGCAAAAAGGCCATTGCGATGACAGAGATCCATATCCTTCCTTTCTGGCTTGTCAGCTCCGCCACGGCTCTGTTCCGTGTGCTTTCTGTACACTTTCCTCCCTCTCTGCAGAAGGGGCAGTGGGGGCAGCAATAGTAATGGTGGTGGTAGTGGCTGTGTTAGCGGCATGGAAATTCTACAGGTGAGGAAACAAATGTCACAGAGGTTGAGGCGTTTACTGAGGGTCACGGAGTGTAAGCTGTGGAGTGAGAAACACAGGCCCATTTGGTTTCTACTGTCACAGCATCCCAGGGCCTGACCAGGGCCTTTGAGTCTCTTCTGCTTTCTCAGGAAAACATGACTGCACATGCTGATCTATGACCTCTCTCTCTCTCATCCTCTCTCTCTCTCATCCTCTCTCTCTCTCTCTTTCACTCTCTCTCTCTATTTCTCTCTCACACTCACTCTCTCTGTCTCTCCCTCTTTCTCTCTCTCTCTCACTCCCTCTCTCTTTCTCTCTCTCTCGTTCTCATTCTCTCTCTCCCTTTTTCTCTCTCTCTCACTCACTCTCTCTCTTTCTCTCCCTCTCTCTCTCTCTCGCTCACTCTCTCTCTCACTCACTCTCTCTTCTCTCCCTTTCTCTCTCTCATCCTCTCTCTCTCTCTCATTCTATCTCTCTCTCATTCTCTCTCTCTGTCTGTCTCTCTCTGTCTCTGTCTCTGTCTCTGTCTCTCTCTCTCTCTCTCTCTGTCTCTCTCTCTGTCTGTCTCTCTCGTGTCACAGGCTTGAGCCTTGTTTCTTGTCTCAGCTCCCCCTTGCTTTTCTTGGAACAGGACACCCAGTGCAGAATGTGCTATGAGTGTTCTCAGGATTGTAAAAAGAGACAGGTGGCCAAATCCTCCTTCCGGGTGCCCCCCTCCTCCCCTCCTGGCACTGGCAGTTTTGTAGCGTGGAGACTGGGAGTATTAGAACTGAAACCAGTGCCCGCCTGGCCATCAGCCACAATGAGCCATTCAGTTCACAGAGGAGACATCCCAGCCCAGAGGAAGGGAGGCCTGCCGAAGATGCCAGGCTGAGGGTCATGGAGCATCGCCTAGGTTATGGTACCGTGACCAGTTGTCCCTTGTGGGACGGGGTGTGCTGTCACACTAGGGATCCAGTTATCTCACAGTCTGTATCTAAATGTCAAAGATATGTACTCGTGTCCTTGCATAACCCGTCACATATGGCGGCTGACAGGATCTCCAGTGGTGTCGTGTGTGGTGGAAGCCGGAGCATAAGGTCGCTCAAGGCAAACGGTGAAACCCTTTACCAGCGTCCAACACCAGCGCGGGTCTCAGATGCCTCCTCACCTCCCGTCAGCGCTGTCAGCGTTTTAGAACATTCCTTCCAAGACGACCCCTTTCGCCCATTGGTTCTGATCGTTCTCTTTGTGTTTAAATTTATGCCACAGAGAAAATTGAACTCCCCAACAGCACAAGTATGGAGGTGGAGATGACACCGTCGAGCGAAGCTTCGGAACCCGTACAGAACGGAAACCTCTCCCACAGCATCGAAGCTACAGATGCCCCGGTATGACGCCTGAGCATGAGAGAACAGTCTGCTTGGTGGCCCAGCTCCCGGCTGTGTGGCCACCCAGGAGCTGATTCGTGTATGTGTGTCCTTCCTAGGGCCTCACTTGGGGGAACTCTGTGTGCATTGAGCAAACATGCAAACTGTCTAAGGGCGAGAGGAAGGGCAAGTGTATCTGAGACTGGAGATGAAGAGGCACAGGCTAAACATGACCAAGCTTGATAACTGTGTCTTCAAAGGCAGTGCTAAATAACAGAAATAACACAGTCTTCGCTCCTCCCTGTAGATCTCTCACCTCAAGGGTTGAAAGTCAGACTCTTTGGTCCCACCCACTGCTCAACCACAACCAATGAATTGTTCCTCCTAGAAGTAATTAATGATGCCTAGCATTTATCCAACACCCACTACTTGCCTACACATGGTGCTAGATACTTTAAGAATGCCCATCCTCAGACCTCCCAGCTGATGGTACAGCCACCGGTGCCTCCACGGTGCAGCTGGGAAAGCCGAGCTGGGTGAGATGAAGTGATTAACTGGGTGACCTAGTTGTGAGGCATGAGCTGAGAGCCTGTCTCAGGTATGTCTAAATGCAGCACCTGGTCTGCTTCCACCATGAGCACTGCATGTAGGCCACGGCTGCTCACACAGTGGGCAGAACCATGTGGTGCTTACTAGATATTTGGGGCTTGTCCTGATCCAATAAATCGGAACTTCAAAAGCATGGGGCCCTAGCTTTGCATCTCATCAGGTACCCTCCATCAAAGTTCTGCGACAGGGGCAATCTGCCCTCTGGGGCGGGGGATGTGGGGGGAACCATGTTACTTCTTACCCATTGCCCTGATCTCTAAGAACAATTTAGAAGGAGAGTCTCTCCGTTTATCTGAAGAGAGCCCAACTCTGTCTGCCCTGTGTCCTCTGCCTTCCAGCTTCTCGCCCTCCTGCCCAGAGCCCTGGGCTGCCACCATGTCAGCTCAGCGATGATCTGGCAGAGAGGCTTCTGTCCACATGGATGAGCAACATGGGGTGGCAGGAGGCAAGCCCCAAGGACATCTGGCTGCCCTTGGGGCTGGCACGGTCACAGGTGTGCAGAGGAACACCTCCTCACCATGCCACTCCATCTGGCTGGCCGAGGGACATCTGTGTCCCTTTCAAGGGAGGACCTTGCTGCAGGGGAGCCAAAGACTTGCTGACCTCTGTCCACGGTGCTGCCCCAGGTCTCAGTGCCGGGAGACGGCACAGATTTGCGTGCTGTGCTGTCTCAAAAAGTCATTGCTGTCGCTGACTCCAGGGTGACCTGCTGGTGCGTTCCAAAGCCACAGGGCAAGTTGCCAACCTGACTGGGTGCTCCCTTCCTCCTCCTCCTCCTCCTCCTCCTTCTCCTCCTCCTCCTCCTCTTCCTTCTCCTTAAAGCACGGGTCCTGAAAATACTGCCTCATTGGTGCTATTGTGAGAGCTAAATGAGCCCTTGGCACTGATCCCCATGCTGTCCACTTACATCGGACGCCCAAATTTGCTGCTTAAACTGTATTCACCCTTCCTTTAAGTATTTCTTACAGGTAAACGTGTGTATACACAAGATATATTTAAGTCAGCCAACAAATGTTGGGTAGTTACTAATGTTCCAGAGTGATCATGGAGGTCTCTGTGCACTGTGCTCTGGAAGCTGCCAAAAAAAGAAGTTGATCTTAACTGGGGAAGATATGGAAACTGTGGGACATGTAATATGTTTGCTGGGCGTTGATGGACGGTAGGAAGTTGTCGCTCTGAGAGGAAAGAAATGGAATGGCGACCTGTGCAGGTATCTGAAAACTCATGTTTGTCGATTGCTGTACAAGATGGTAGAACTGGAGACCGGAAACCAATTTGAGGAGAGATACACGAGAAAGGGTAAACTAGCTTGAGGTCCTTCACCCACCCGTCAGATCAGAAGGCTCTCAGCGGTTCATCTGGATCAGACAATGCCCACATGTTCCAGCAGGGCTGAGACTGATGACCAGGGGGACATGGAGAGCCAGGGAGGGTGGGGGTAAAGGGGAGTACAGCGGCCCCTGGAAAGCCCCGCTGAAGAGGTATCCTTCAAACTGAGTGCGAGCCTCTGGAAGGAGCCTGTCAAAGGCATGGCACCGTGAGGGGAAATGAGTCCCGCTTGTTTGGAGACAGCATCCCTGTGGCGGCAGCAGTGAATTGTCTGAAAGCTAGCCTTCAGACAATGGGATGTTGGTTCTTATTGGGCAGAACCAAGTCACTGGGCATCCCAGATGTGACTGGCACTGCCGGAATGCCCCTGCAACTGCATCCAGACTGTATTTAAAGCAATTGTGAGGCAGAGAGGTGCCTGGGGGTTTGATGGAGGGAAAAGATTGCTGGTGCTCAGATCAGTGCAGTAGACCTGGGGGAAGAGATAAGTGCCCATCGTGAAACGTGCTGTATGTTCAGTCCAGGTCTCGGGAGTGAGGAGCCTTGAAGGATTTAGGGAGCCACGGCAACCTTTGGATGTTTTTCAGGAGGATAGCTCATCTTGTTCAAGAAAGAAGCAGGTGGCTGAAGATGTAGGTTGGTAGTAGAGCACTTGCCTAGCACGCACAAGGTCCCGGGTTCCCTCTCTGGTACCACAAAAATAAGGGGGGATGGTAGAATAGAAAAAGACAAGACACAAAAAAAGTGAGTCAAGAACACAGAAGCTAGACCCAGCAATACCACTTTGAGGTATATACCCAAAGGATGCTCAATCGTACTGCAAGGACACGTCCTCAACTATGTTCATAGCAGTATTGTTTGTCATAGCCAGACCTCAACCAAAGAATGGATAAAGAAAATGTGGTATATTTACACAACGGAGTACTACACAGGAGAAAAGAATTGTGACATCTTGAAATTTGCAGGCAAATGGATAGAGCTAGAAAACATCATATTGAGTGAGGTAACCCAGAACAGAAAGACAATTGTCATATGTACTCAGTCATAAGTGGTTTTTAGACATAAAGCAAAAAAAAAAAAAAAAAACACAGCCTACAATTCACAATCCCAGAGAACCTAGACAACAATAGGACCTTAAGAGAGACATACATGGATCTAATCTACATGGGAAGTAGAAAAAGACAAAATCTCCTGAGTAAATTGGGAGCATGGAGACCATAGGAGAGGGTTTAAGGGGAGGGAAACAGAGAAAAATATATAGCTCAATAAAATCAAAAATAAAAATAAAAAGAACACAGAAGCTTAGGGATTATTGTGTTGGAATCCGTAGGCCGATTTGGCCTGTTGCCTGTGTCTATGTGACCCAAAGGGCTAGAATGGTTTGTATATTTCAAAAATGTTTTTGTGAAAAAGGGAAGCAGGAGCATATGGAACAGGGACCATATGGACCCCAAAGTCTGAAATATTTAATGTCTAGCCCTTTGTGGAGTGCGGGGGAGGGGTACTGCTTGTGCCCAATATAGACCATCTGTAGTCTTTAAAGAGAAAGCTCTCCTATACCGACTTGGCACGATCCTTGGTGTCTGTTGTTAAGTGAAGAGGCACTGTGCCAAGTGTATCCTAGATTGTGAGATACAACGGGAAGCTGATGCAGAAGGAAAAGAGGGGGATCAGCATGCAAGCCTTTGCTTGCGATGCTGCTGGAGACATTAGCTGTGTCAGTTACTTCCAGAGACTTTCGATATGTCCCCTTCTGCAGGTTTTGCATTTTGAACCAAATAATTGTGTTGCCTAGGCAAAAAAAAAAAAAAATAGGGTAATAATAATAAAAATAATACTGGGTTAAATTAGGAACAGGGATGTTGCTTGGTAGGTAACATGCTGTTTCAGAGCTAGAATTGAGAAGCTATGACAGAAATTAACCATAGCAAGTAAACAGGAAAACGGGGGTGAGGGTGGACACTGTAGAGAAGGCTGAGGTTTCCAGACTAGAAAGACTGGATGGTGGGTTGAGCTAGGTTTACAACTCCAGGGCAAGAAAAAGCAAGATTGGCAGTCAGCGCTCTCTAGCCTCCTCGCACAGATTCGCAGAAGTGACTCAGCGTCTCTGCTTTGCTAGTTCTGTGTCTTTCTAAGTTGTGTATTTTTATCAAGTTCCGTGACAAGCGAGGTTTGCGTCCCCATTTAGTCGTGGAATTCTGAGCCCATGCTGCACACCCATTGCTGGTATTCTCCGAAGACTTTAGCCTGTCTCCTTAATTGCCTGATATATATATATATATATATATATATATATATATATATATATATATATATATATATATATAAAACACCTCCACTTACAAGTTAGTTGATCTCACCTTGACACCTTGGCTCAGAAGTTTCACCAGCACAGACATTCCATGGCCCATGACTGGGAGGAGCATCTGAAAAAAATACCCTCATGGAGCACACAAGCCCTGTGCGGCAGAGTCCCTGCTGCGTGCTAATCCGTGCAACTGCAGAGGAACGCAGCCTTTTCTACACTTGAGTACTATTCTCTTCTCTTCACCTGTCCTCCCAGTGCTAGACAGAGAAGAGGACCAGAGCTGCCGTAGATCTGCATCCCATCCACATTTCCAGTGTGGATAGTTTCCCCAGGCATAGACAGACACTAACCTTTTCTTACATTTGAATTTTGGCAGTCTGAGGAGAGCTTGCCTAGTGCCATGTGAGGGACCTCTGGATAAGATCCCTGGAACTGGGGATTTGAGGGGACCACCTAGCTGCATTTTAACTTTGCCAGTTTAGACAACACCCAGGTATTGGCCCTTGGCCACATGCCCTGTGACGCTGCCTCTTTGCTGCAGCTGCATGCTCACTATTGTGATGCAGCTAAACCCTGCAGATACACTCAGCAGAGTTAAGGATCTAGCTAAAGAACTCCCTGGTTTAAATTGTGCCTGCTTTTTTTTCTTTGAGATAGGGTCTCACTATATAACCATACATAGCCTGAAACATACAGAGATCCACCTGCCTCTGCCTCCCTAGTGTTGGGATTAGAGGTGTGAGTGATCATGCCTGGCAGTGCACCATAAAGCAATTATTTTCTATGCTCAACTCTGATTTGATTTTGCCTGAGATTTCTCTGTCCTTAGGATTGCCTTAATTGTTCTTGTTTTAGTTGTGACCCAGGTACATCCATGGGTAAGGCAATTCATGTAAGAAAATTACATCCTTGGATAGAAGACTGGATGGATGGATGGATGGATGGATGGATGGATGGATGGATGGATGGATGGATGGATATGAGGGTGGATGGAAGGGTGGATTGATGGGTGGGTGGATGGATGGATGGATATGTGAACAAATGGATGGATGGATGGATGAATAGATGGATAGACAGGCGGATGGATGAACGAATAGATGTGTAGGTAAAAGGCTGGATGGGTGTATGGATGGATGTGTGAATAAATGGATGAATATGTAGATAGATGGACAGATGGATGTGAGAATGGATGTGTAAGTGGATGAATGGATGGATGGATGGATGAATGGATATGAGGGTGGATGGATGGGTGGATTGATGGGTGAGTGAATGGATGGATGAGTGGATGTGTGGATGGATGGATGGATGGATGGATGGATGGATGGATGGATATGAAGGTGGATAGATGGGTGGATTGATGGGTGGATGGATGGATGTGTGGATGGATGGATGGATGGATGATGGATGGATGGATGGATGGATATGAGGGTGGATGGATGGGTGGATTGATGGGTGTATGGATGGGTGAATGGATGGATGAGTGGATTGTGGATGGATGGATGGATGGATGCTATGCAGAATGGAAAACAGACATACGGTCTGTATAATGCAGGCTCTTTTCCTACTTCCTAACCTTATAATTGGAGTATTGCCATACTATGTTAAGGCTGTCTTCTTTTCATTTTGTAGCGGCTCTGATGTACTTCTCCTTAGGGCTGCCTCCCCTTAACTCAATAGAGTTTTCAAGACCTGCTTCCTCCAAGCCCCACTGGGTGACTAAGTAAAGGATAAATAGAGAAAATGTAGTAGAGGTGGCTGTGTGCTTAAATTTCTCCCTTTAAAAGAAAAGAATTAAGAAAAGAATTAAGTGCTTAAAAATATCTCCTGCTTCTTAAATTTAGGTTTCCAAGGGTGCTTTAGAAAAACAAAGTACCATTTTCAAAGTTTGTCATTTATTGTAGATGGGTGCTGCTGTGATCCAGGGCTCCCTGGACAGATTTGACAATGCAAGTGGCTCAGACTGTCAGGTGTAACAGGAATTCCCAAAATTACCTAGACAGGTGGTGCCTGGAATCCATATTTTCTGTTTCTTCTTAAAAAAAAAAAAAACAAACCTATTACCCTGAATGTAACGAAAGACATCTCTTTCCGTGGTGGTGAGGTCCAGCACAGGGTCCTCACACTGTCCTGCAAATCAGTGGGTATGCACATGGATGGAGTAGGCCAACCACTGCAGAAGTTCAGGAACAACTTCACTTTCACCTGCTAGTAAAATTGTCAATCTCCTGGAACGTCCATGGGGCACAGTGAGAGGATTCTATTAACCATGAGATGGTGGGAAGAGGCATGAACCTCCTATCAGCCAGGTCAGAGAGCAGTAATGGGAGAAGATAGCCAAATGTCACTGTGAAGGCAATGGGAATACAAATGATTCCCCAGTCCTTCTTGCTGGATGACTTTCTTCTAAAAGAGGCCATTTGTGTTAGAGAAAACCCAACAGCAATCACAAAACAGGCAAAGCTTAAGACCTTTTGCTGACTAGGCCATTTCCAGGGCAGATAACATTTTTCTGTCAGTTTTATTTTTAACAAGAAAATTGAGATCTGTTTCCTACAGCCGATGACCTGGATAATATTTACCAAGTACTTCAGATTCACTCAGAGGTCTTTTAATATATTTTAAACATGAAATATGATACAAATTTAAGACTCTTGAAAATCTTCATAAATTTGAATATTGACAAAGAATTATACCTTGACTGAGAACCATGCTGTTAAGAATTCATTCTCTAAGGAATTTTGAGAATATCTGTTCATCCTTCAAAGGATGCATTAGTAACTGACTATCAATAAAAGGATGGAAAACTTCATTACCACTCTGAGAAAAAAAAATGCCAGCATTAATATACTATTTCTATGACTAATTCTGATCCAATTGATAATGGGGCTAAAAAGGGGTTTACGATTATCTTCATGATTCTCCAGTTAGCTTCTGTGTGGATAAATCTTTTATGAGTGTGTCAGCAATCTTTATAAATCCCTGAAAACACAGCAAAGCCAGTTAGCAGCAAAGCAGAGAGCCATCTATCTTGTCTGTGGCTTGGGCCTCAGAATCGCGGAGACAAATGCACAGCGAAGAAGAGCACCTGCATTTCAATGAGACACTCGTGTGCTGTTCTGCGTGGTTGGAAATGCCCCTTGCCGTCCTGGAATGCTGTAGTTCAGACAGCTCTGTCACTCAAAGCAATGGATGTTGAAACCTTGGTTTTGCTTTAACATCTGGTACAAGATAAAGTTTTGGGCTTGCCACTGAACAGTGGAACCTTATTTTATATTTCATGTGCTAGATATTTGATGCTGGAAATTTTTTTCTTCTACATGTAAAGCAGGCCATATGATGTCATTATAAGGGGAGTGAATTCCTCCCTACAACCTGTAGTTTTTAAGGAAAACTGTTTTCTAGTTTAAGATCAGCTCTGTCAGTTCCGAAGGTCCACGCAGAAGGCCAGGCAAACGTCTCAGATGGTGCGTCTCTCCTAAAATGGGATGCAGTGTGACTCCATCTCCTTTCAGCTTCCTTTGTGTATAAGAAACAAGGGATAGGGACCTGGAGATTAAAGGCAGACTACAGAGGCCAAGGGATTTGGGGTAGAAACTATGAATGCAAGAGCAGTGAGAATCTCAGAACACAAGAGTAGGCTGTTCTAAGACTCAAACATGAGTGTTTAAAGGACAATTGAAAAGCAGATTAAGTTAAGCAAACATAACTTCTTCCAAAGCCAAAGCACGTACTCAGCAATAACATGCTGGGAAAGAGTAGATACTCATGCGGCCATCATACTATTCTATCAGGCCAACCATGAAGAAAAACCATGGATGTGGTGATTTAGTGTAAACTTGTCTTCCTCGTGGTTCAGAGGGTTACAAGTTTCTATCCTCTGATCAAGACTCTTTTCCAGGCTCCTTATTGAACCCTCATGTTACCTATCATCAACACATGCAGACCTGCAGGGACAGAGGGAGGCACAGAGGGGACAGAGAAGAACCAGGGGATAAGGGATACTCCAGGGAACCAGCACTTGAGGATCTCTTGTTACAAGGTGACCCTAATTACTTCCACAGAGTCCCCGTCCCCAAATACAGTTCCTTGGGTAGAGGAAGACTTGACATACTTACAGTGTTTTGTGTTCAGCCAGGACTTGATGCTTCCGTTTGGATAACAAGTTTTCCTACATGGCTGGTTTTCCATCACCTGCTCTAAAAAGTTTTCTTCTCCAGGACTTTCCTGGTTTTATTACCTCTTCATAGAGAAAGGCAGATGCATTTTATCCTTTGGAGGGGCAAAGTCCTACAGAGAACCATTCCAGAGTCCTGAGATGACTTCAAACATAACTCAGCATGCCTTTTTGACAAATCCAAAAGCTGCAGTTTTGAGATCCAAAAGTTCAGATTCCGTAGTGACTTGGAGATTTTAAGTTTGAGTCTGTGAAACCGAAATGAACAATAAGCCTGTAGTTAATGTTTATGTGGGTGCCATAGTTAGGGTTACCGTTGCTGTCACGAACACCACGACCAAGAACAACTTGGGAGGAAAGGGTTTCTTTCGCTCATAGTTCATGTAACAGTCCATCAGTAAAACCAGTGAGGGCAGGACAAGGTCCTGGAGGCAGGAGCTGACAGGGGTCTTCAAGGGTGCCGTTTCTAGACGTTTTCCCCATGACTTGTTCGGCCTGCTCTTTTATAGAACCCAGGACCACCAGGGATGGCATCACCCACAATGGTTTGGACCCTCCCCCACTGATCATTGACTTTGAAAGTGCCTTACAAGCAGATCTTATGGAGGCGTTTTTCTCAATTCAGGTTCCCTCCTTTCTGACAATGTTAGCTTGTGTCAAGTTGGCATAAAAGTAGCCAGTTGTAACATGAGGGCCTGCTTGTCAGGGTTTCTGTCCTGCCCAGTTTCTGTAGCCGTTTAGCCCCAAAGAAAATCACACAAAGGTCTCCATAAGATTATAAACTGATTGTCCCATTAGCTCAGGCTTCATATTAGCTCTTATAACGTATATTAACCCATTATTTCTATCTATGTTAGCCACATGGCTCAGTATCTATTTCAGCGGGGCAGGTCACATTCTGCTTCTTCCGTGGTCTGGGCAGGACTGGGGAAAGAGCTTGCTTCTTCCCAGAATACTCCTGTTCTCATTGCCCCACCTCTACTTCCTGTCTGGTTGTCTTGCCTACACTTCCTGCCTGGCTATCAGCCAATCAGCGTTTATTTAAAATATAATTGACAGATTATAGATGATTGTCCCGCACCAGACAGTGGGTCAGTCCTGTCCACAACCCATGCTAGTTGACAAGGAAGTCTGTGTGTGTTAGCCTCCATGAATTAGTCAGTACATTTTGTGGGAGGATGGAGCCAGTCAGTTTGCCCCATTTCCTCTACCAAGCACAGGTGGACTGGTGCTTATGTAAGCACGGGCACCCTGTGGAAATCTCTCGAGGAATTCTACTAGCCAGTCGGTTGTTGACCATAGAGTTGTTCACTGTTTTAAAGAGTCTTTGTGCATGTGGGGTAATGTTGCCTTGGAGAATACTAGCACTGGTATTGTTTTTAAGTCTGCACAGAGCTCAGAGTCAAGGTGTCACAATATTGTGAGTCTTACCATCTGTTTAGAAACTCAAATTCCGACAGAAAGTCCGCTCAAAGCTAACTACCTCCTGAATAAAATAGGGGTTCTCCTTGGGGCTGTGCAATTTCCCCTTTTTGTTTACGGAGCCCTCCATTTATCCATTTTATCTAAGAGAGAAGAAAGTTAGATTGTTGGTATCACTGCAGCCAACAAATGCTCAATAAATATTGGATGAGTGAACAGATGGGGGAAAATCCATTGCAGTTTTCCACTTTCATATCAAATAATTGAATTGTAAGGCTTTATTGTTGGAAACGATATTATAATTCACCTAATCAAATTTCTTTCTCCTAGAAGAAATTATTTTCCTGACTATATTTTAAGAGTGATAACCGTCATGGTTTGGATGTCTGCTGTGCGCCAAACATTGTCCTAAGGACTTTGCACGAATTATTTCAGGCGGATCTTCAATAACACCAATGTTGTAAAGGAATCTTCTAGAACAGAATTCCTATTTTAAACAGCTTTATGTCTGACTTCCTATTTCACGGGAACCACATGGAGAGTGAGGTCTGTGTTTACTGTGGCTTTCTGCAGCTGTCCCATCATTCGATAAGGTGCCATCAGGATGTCCCCTGGGAGCATCTCACAGGCCCCCTGCCCAGACCCACACACCTTTCACCAGTTCCCGTGGAGACCTACTCTGAGAGATGATGCATGTTACCAAAGCGCTTCTGTTATTGCTTCGAGCATGGAAAGGGAGGCAGGCAGTCCCAGGATAGCGAAGGTGCTGTTTTCCTGTGCAGTCTTCCTTGGGGACACCATGACCTTCAAACACCGAATGGCAGAGTCTGAAACTGACCCAGCTCCTGATTCAGCCCTTGCTGACATTAGTCCCAGGAAGGTTTATTATTGTAAAGGGTTTTATTCATTTTCTACAATGTTCCCTAGATACCCATTTTAAAGGTAGCGAAAATGGGATTATCCACTGTTACAGGAGTCTGGGGTGGCATCAGGTGATGAAGCCCACATAAAATCTCCTCGTTGGACTTGGCTGCCATGTTCCCCACTTGAGCAACCCGGGGAACCACTGGTGTGGAGGTGCTGGGTTTGAGAGCACGATATTCACTGGTGTCTACAGCACCTGCATTTCATTTTTTCAATATTTTGAAATGAAAACATATTTGCGCCATTTCTCCTTCCCTTTCCTTCCTTCAACATTTCGCATGTTCCCCACAAATACCTGACCTCTTTTTCTTTTTTTGTTGTTTCATATATGTGTGTGTGCATAAATCTATAAACACAACGTGCTCGGTTCATTCAGTGTTACTCGTATGTTTGTGGTTTCAGGGATGACCATTTGGTATTGATAACAGTCAGGGGGCTCACCCCTGGGGACGACTATCTCTTCTGCTCCCAGCTTTCTGCAGTGCCTGCTCCCAGCTTTCTGCAGTGCCTGTACTTTGTGTATGGGCGGGGCCCCGTGAGCTTCCCCTTCATATTAGCGACTAGCCAACACTCAGTGCTTTGGGATCATCTAGTTTTGCCTCTTCTTTTAAATGCAATACACCCTGGAAGCAGGAGCCCTAGATTGTTTTCATGATTAGCTTCATATTTAAAGGCCCTCGGGAATCTACAGATGACGGCAGAGGCTGCCTAAGAAATCTGGAAAGTGGAACTTGTGAGTCCTGACTCTGTCCCCTGCCTTCCCCATCTCACTAGATCTGAGGGCTAGTGCAACACCCATCACTTAGGAAGCTAGTTAGAGGTGGGGGAGGGGTCAGAATTTCTCTATATAGCCCAGACTGACCTTAAATACTGGGATCCTCCTGGCTCTGCCTTCCAGAGTCCTGGGATTAAAGGTGTAAACCCCCATGCCCTGCTGAGTAAGGTGTCTTCCTCTAAGATTTGTTTTATTTTTTTTACTCTCAGAGATCACAAGGTCCTAAAGATATAGTCACTAGCCTAGTTTTGCGCAGGACCCCAGCTGATAGCAAACCATGTTACGTCTTTATATCAAAAACCACTTGGATTCTTTCTGGCTTACACAGCTGTAGCCCGCTCTCCTTGCCGTGTTTCCTAGGGATGCTCTTCAGACACTTTAGGAGGCAAGAATGGGTCATCACAAGGTCAAAGCTGGCATGCCCCAACTCCAGGAAAAACTGACAACTCATCGCCCTGACCTCAGTGGCCTCTCGCTTGGGGTCAAGCCTAACGCAAGCGCTGTATCTCCTGCTCAGGCACAGACAAAAGGGGCCCTGAACTTGGCACAGCGTGTTCTTCCACAGTCTCTAGCCAGCTTGCAAGCTGTTGCCCATCGAGCCAGAGCGAGATTTCTTTGGCAAGAAGACAAAAAGAATTTCTTCTGAGGTATTCTGACAGCTTGCTCCTGAGGCCCCTCTCACGTGCATCCCAGGGATCCGGACCCTGTCACTTTCCTGCAACAGGAGCTGGTCCCATGAAGAGCGAAGTTTTCTGTTACTTTCCTGCAACAGGAGCTGGTCCCATGAAGAGTGAAGTTTTCTGTTGGCCCAGCTTAGAGCACAACCTGGTCCACTGCAGCCCTAGCAACAGCCTCCTTCAGTGCCATCCTTGGACCCTAGACAACGCAGCTAATTGTTTGCACTGGGCACTAGTGTGTTCAGAGCTTGGGCGTCCAAACGGACAATTATTTTCGGTTCTTCGCTGGCGGCGCTGCCTGCCTGGTGACTTTGGCAGACGGAGAAAAGAGCTAATCCGTAGGTTACAGGCAGAAGGGTTATTGATGAAATGTCACCATCTGTCGGTGTCATTAAAATGATATGAGTCACAAAGAGTTGCTTTTGTCTTTTCTCAAAAAAAAGGGGGGGCAGCTTGGCGCTTAGAGAGAGGTTGCTAAGTTGTGGATGGCAGCAGAAAGAGGAGTGTGGTGGATTCATCGGATAGGCTGACTGGTCTTCAAGAAGGCCAGTCCCCAGCTGGCTTAAACCCCCGACTTGGTATGAAATGCCATACCCCATGAAGACTGGCAGACTGGCAGACTGGCATAGTACGTTGACTCTCAGTGCCTAGCTCTTGAATATCGACCAGGTGTGGAAGGGAAAATCACCCGCTAGGTTACATGAGGAAGATCTCGTCGGTTGGAAACGTAATATGCCTCCAGCCTTCTTAGTCTTCACTGCCCCGTGGCACACAGATTACCACTCTTGTATCCAGATGGCACCCTAGGTACGTGAGCCCATAGGAGATAGATAGATGTCTCTGCGGGTCACCTCTCCTCCAAGGATGGCATGATGAGGACCAGGGAGGGAGTCCCCGGGAAAGGGTAAAGACAACGGGGGGTAGAATGGCTTCTGTGCCACATTAGCAAAGGGGTTGGAGAGGCGAGGTGTGTGCTTTGGCAACCAAACTGCGCCAGCTTCTTTACCTAATCCCCACAGTTCTCTCACATTTGTGTTTGAGGATTCTTTGTTTCTTTTCTTTTTTTTTTTTTCTTTTCTCTTTTGGTTTTTCTAGACAGGGTTTCTCTGAGTAGCTTTGGAGCCTCTCTCAGAACTCTGTCTGTATACCAGGTTGGCCTCAAATTCACAGAGATCCTCCTGCCTCTGCCTCCCAAGTGCTAGGATTACAGGTGTGTGCCACCACGACCCGCCTGGCACTTTGAGGATTCTTACCCACTGCCACAAACCTGTTATTTCCTGTCCTTTTCAATATGGCTTTTTTGTTTGTTTTGTTGTTTTGTTTTGTTTTGTTTTAAACCCCAGAGAAGGTTGAAGGGTGTGTTATTTCATAAACCATGACAGGCCTTTTGTCCATCCTAATGAGTGCCAGTAAAGAAACTAACAGTACTGTAGTATTACTGTGAATCTGTACACACCCATCTGTGATCCCTAGTTCAGTATTTCATCCCTTAAAACATCTGGCCCAAACCTTTCCCATCTGCCACTCCTTAGGGACACAGACATTGAAGGAGCCGCTGCTGCCGCCGCTGCTGCCGCCGCTGCTGCCGCGCCGCCGCCGCTGCTGCGTGTATGAGCGGTACTGGCTGGAAGCCTGCAGGAAGCTCTCTGTGCTCTGAAGGATGCATCACTGCAGGGGCACCTATTGATTTGTTTAGATTCAGTGCTCTGTCCTGTTGCTGCTGCTTCGTTTCTGAACAAGCAGGGTGGGCGGCAATGGGTGGTGTCACAGCGCCCTGCTAGTGACTCTGTGCCCCAGTCATGGACTAACGGTCATCCTGCTGGGCAGACTCACCTTGTGTCTGTCTGCCTCTGGGGCTCGAGAGCTGCTGACTGCAGCAGAGGCCACTGAAACCCAGGCAGCCAGCTGCCAGATCAGAGACTGGGAGCTTGTTTGTACCCTGCCTCTGAGATGCCGGCCAGGGTGGCTGTTATACTAGCCTTTGGCCCCGTTTCTCTGAGTCCTGAGGTGTGTGTTTGTGTAACGTGCCTTTAATGACAAGTTAGGAATAGCCATGCAAAAGCTGCTGAGTTTTTTCTTGGGTGACTAGAGCGAGAGCATCCCAGAATTAACACTGGACTGTTTCTGAAGTGAGCCTTGTGTGCCTGACGAACAGCAGTTGCAGGGAAGGACAGGAGAGAGTGCGAGGTCAGGGGAAGAGAGGGATTTTAATTTTTTACCCATCTTCTTCCTCCCAAGAAGTCCTAACCATATAATACAGTCCCGGGGAAAAGGAGATGGGGTCATACATAGGTCAATATATCAGCAGATATTATTAATCATAAGATGTTCATGAAGGGAGATTATTTTTGAAAGGATAAGATGGTTTATATCAAAGTGCATTATGTGCGTGCATGGAAATGTCGTAATAAAACCCGTTACTTTGTACAGTTGAATATGAAGCACAGCTGGATCAAAAAAAAAAGAATGAAAAAAAGAAAAATGTCATGAGTAGTAACTACGGTCAATGTTGAATATCAGTTGATAAGCATGGGAAGCCATGAGATACCCAAAGAATGAAAAGGAAGTTCTACAGTGCTCTGGTGAACTGTTTGTTCCCGGGCCTCGGGCTGTGAAATAC
This sequence comes from Myodes glareolus, assembly GCF_982192425.1. Classification (NCBI taxonomy): domain Eukaryota; kingdom Metazoa; phylum Chordata; class Mammalia; order Rodentia; family Cricetidae; genus Myodes; species Myodes glareolus. The sequence continues at coordinate 104,141,321 of NC_142028.1, forward strand.
GGGGCGCTTCTAGAAAAAGAATACCTGTGAAAGCAGCTGGGGTGGCCTGGGACGACCCTCGCTGGCTCTACACTCTTGCCGTATGTGACCCCCATCCCTCCCCAAGCCTCTGCCTGTCTTAAGCTGCCTTCTTGTTCTCCAGCAGCCCGCAGAGACCACAGAGGAAGAGGATGACCAGCCCCTCAGCCTGTCCTGGCCGTCCAATGCCCGCAAACAGGTCACGTTCCTCATCGTCCTTCCCATCGTGTTCCCTCTCTGGATCACCTTACCTGACGTCCGCAAACCTGTGAGTGAAGCTCTGTTGAAACCCTTAAAAAAAAAAAAAAAAAAAAAAAAGTAGTTCATTTCCACTTGTGTGCATGTCATGTCTCTTCTCACACACACCTGGAACTTCAGTCACCGTGATTGTGTAGTGACTAACAAGCCTGAGGCACCCCAGAACTTAGGCGTGTCAAACAACCACCATTTTACTCCGTTCACAGATCTTTCGGGAGGGAAATTGAAGTGGGGTGCTCTGGGGGTGGTTTAATCCCTACCCCCCCCAAACCTGGGACTTCAGCTGGAAAGACTTGCATGGTTGGGGAGGGTGACTTACAACTGAGACCTGCAGTCACCTTCACTATCTGCCCACTCGAAGTGAAGAACGGCCCTGCCACACTTCTGCTCCCATGATGTTCTATGGGGCAACGTAACAATTAGCTCCCATTAGCCAGCCAGTCCCGCCACTCTGGACCATATCACATTCTTCTGTAGAGAATTATAAAACTGTACTTGGTTTCTTGATGTCCTCTTGTTGGGTAAAAGAAAACACTGAGCCAAACAGCATAGAAGCAGGGAAATGATTGGCATATTAGTTACTTTCCTTGTTGTTGTAACAAAAGCAGACAAAAACAACTTAAGGAAGGGTCCCAGTTAGAGGTGCCGTGGTAGTGACTCGACCGTTGTGTCTAATCAGACGGCAGGAATAAATCAGTGGGGCACTCGGAGGCCTCTTTCCTTTTTATTCAGTTGGGGACAACAAACCACCCATGGGTTGGGACCACCCACATTTAAGGTGGGTCCTTCCTCCTCAATTAACCTATGACCCTCACAAAGGTGCCCAGAGGCTAGGGTCTGGTTACTGTAGATCCTGCGAAGCTGACCATCAGTATAAACCATCAGAAGGGATACTGATTCTAAGGATCAGAAGTCTGTGCTAGGCTCAGCCATACAGTTCTCCTGGGAGCGGGTTACCCTAGGAGCATCCCAGCTGAAACAGCCTGTCTGTGTTCTATGTGGTCTCTAATCTTTAAGCAGTGGGGTCTGAACTTAGTCATCGGATAGCAAAAGACCAAGAGCTACAAGAATGAAGCCTACAGAACCCTCCTGAGAGCTAGTTCAGAATCTGTTCTCTATCACGACCAGCACGTTGTATTGACTGAAGCCAATCCTAAAGCCAGCCGACACCTACGGGGGAGAAATAAAACTCACCTACCGATGGGAGAGGTGGAGTGATGTACTGTTTTGTTTGTTTTTTCAGCCCTACTCCAGGCCTTATTTATGTCCACAAAGGCCACTGGAGGTGATATCAAGGGGAGGAGAAAAATAGGGAAATTAAGGAGCAGACATTTGCCCCTCCTTAGGGCCCACCAGCTCTGTCTCTCCTGCAGTTTTTTAAATTCTTTGTAGGGATGAAAATCCCAAACCTTACCAGTAATTACAGGGAACGAATGATTGTATAGCTCTAATTTCAGAATAAATATCACTCCCACTTGTGTTCGTTCCCACATCATTCCTATGCAAATTTTATGGCAATGTTTATTGACTCACACATACTTTCAGCTCAGATATTAAATAGATATGCCACACTTTATAGTTTTCTTAAATAAACAACTTTGTGTGAAACCAGAAAGGGCTGCAGTGTAAACCTGGGCATGAAACAAACCTTGATGAAAACTGAAGATTAAGAATAATACAAGAGTAACGTGATTTTCTCCCATGGCCTGAGAGGGGTGTTCACACAAAGGAGGGGTGTATCTCTTGAGACAGGAAAACAGGATCCATTAGAACCAGAAAGGAACCTGGACACCCAGAGAGGGGTTTGCAGTTTGGGTCATTTATCTAGCAGGAGCCAAACGCGACGTAGCAAGAATGAGGTGACTAAGACCCAGGGAGGCTTAGAGGTTTGTTCAATCACAGCTGCGAAGAGAAAGCCAAGCCTCCTCCATACCAGGCATCCACAGTCGCTTTGCCTCCCCAGGTCTCAGCCTCTCCGTCTCTTAAAGCCTGTGATGAACACAATGACGGACAGTATCAACCGTGGTTGCTGCCGGGGCACTTCTCATGTCTCGGGTGCTTGGCTTGGCTTTCTGTGTACATGACTCTTCAGAACATTTAGATTTGTGCTACCCTCCCCTCCGCGTTACAGAAACCAAAGCTTAAAAAAGCGAAATAGTTTTCCTAAGTGAAAATCACTGCTCATTTGGGAGTCACTATCATAACCAGTGGCCATCGTTTCAATCTTAATAGGGCTGTTGTGGAAAACTTTTTAAAGTGTGTATACTTCAGGGGACGGCAAGATAGTTGAGCAGGGAAAGGCAATTACTAACAAGACTTACGGCCTAGATTTGATTCCCAGGACCCACATGGGGGAAGAAGATAACAGATTCCCACAGGTTGTTTTCAGACCTTCATACATACATGCATAAACATGCACCTCTCCGTGTGTGTGTAAGTGCTCACACACACACACACACACACACACACACACACGAATGAACAGATAGATAAATATGTAAGTGTAAAATATTTCAGGTTTAATAGTAACTTAAATGGTAAACACGGCTTCTCAGAAGGCCAAGGAAAGACAGCTAGCTATAAATTTGAAACCATCCTGAGCTATATAACAAGACTCCCATCCCTTCCACCCAAATTTATATTCTTCAGACCATTACACAAAGTAGATGATCGGTGACTATTAAATTTAGAACAGCCAGGACATGGCCAGCTCGCTCAGCCAGCTGTTGGCCAGTGACTTTTTTCAAATCGGTATCACACTGCTCTACTAAAAGCTTCTAATGGGAACATTAGCTGTCAATTAGGTACCCAGCCATTACACTGGAAGCAAAATGGGCAGCACATGGTCACAATTTGCTCATTTGCTAATTGATGTGAGGCCCACCCTAACAGATGTCAGGACAAGCCACCTTTACCGACCAGAACCTGATGGGTTAGACCTTGGCTTCCAGGGCTGGTTTCTCTCTTCCAATGAGAGACTCGTAACCTAATACCTGTGTAGATGCTCCTGGGCAGTGGTGCCCAGAGTGAAGCCATGGAACCCACATGAGGAGCGTGGTCTAGACGAGAATGAGTGGGGTGATTTCTGGGTTGGGAGACTGGACAGGGTAAGACAGCTTGACGGAGAAACGAATTAACCAGACTGCTGGTGCATGAAGGGTTGCCGCTTCTGAGGCAAGAACAATCTGGGAGGCTGGAGAGGCAGGTGGCCTTACAGCTGGAGCGCTGACCTCGGTTTCCTGGATGCTTTTGTTTTATTTCCTGACGTTGGGAAGAGAGCCCAGCACAATGATGACGGCGCTCACTCTGCCTGTGGCTGGCTGTATTTTGACCAGTTTGGGCCCTGCTTTCTTCCAGGAAGTGATGGTAAAGCATACGTGTTAGGCACACGTTGCTGTGTAGTCAGTGAACCTGAACTTCATCTCTAGTTGAAGAGCTGGGTATAGAGTAGGTAGCCAGTCTTTACCTTTCAGCTGATAGTGAAGAGCTTGAACTTCACTAAGAATATTTGTTTTTAGTGTTTTTGAATAAGCCTCTAATTCAACATTTGATATTTTTGACAGGTGTTAATTATTAATTGGTGTAGCTCAAATTCTAGTTGGTCTTAATAAAAAAAAAACAGAGTCAGATACCAGGGGGTGAAAACTAAGTGATCAGGGAAGCAGAGTAGTCAGTCACCAGAGTTCTCGCCTCTACTAATGCTCAGACTGAAAGGGCCATCCTGTGCTCAGACTGCATGCTCAGACGGCAGCTGTCTTCACCAAACCTCAGGCCGCACTGAGTGCCTGTCTCCTCCCGTCTTATATTCATCTCTCCTCCCAGCCATATCACTCCTTCTCCACCTCCCTAGTGCTGGGATTAAAAGCACAGGATTCCAAGTGCTGGGATGACCTTTGTGTGAGCTGTTTCTCTTTTCAACAGATTCAATCTCACTTAGCCTTGAACTACCAGAGATCCCTCTGCCTCTGTCTCCTAAATCCTGGGATTAAAGGTGTGTGCCACCACTCCCTGGCCTCTAGTGACTTAACTCTATACTTCAATCTTCAGGCAAGCTTTATGTGCTAAACCACAAACAAAATATCACTACAAATTGGTATCTTGAGAATCCTAAGTATCAAGTATTGAACTGTACAGGTTTTCACTGATTTGCATTTGATTCTTTACGTCCTTTGCCTCGTCCCTAGCTTTGTCCACTTCTCTGGGAATGTTCTAGAGTTCAGTGATATAAGGAAATCTTAGTACTTCAATTCTGACTGACGATGTCATCTCAATGGGCAGACATGCAGAGGGGAAATCTAAAAGTATATTAAATGAAAACTATACAGTAAAAATACATTCAGTGAGTAGATGAACCTGGAAGTAGACAGCCTGTGAAGACATCTCAGGACCCGAGGTATGGCTGTCTCACCATAAAGTCAATAGCAGTGCTCTGGGCTTCTCATGCCACACTCAGAACCCTAATCTGGTTGATGCTGGAGCCAGGGTGGCCTTGTGTGACAAGAGTTGCCCTCTCTTCCTGTGACTGAGCATGACCCCGGGAGACTGAAACCTGCGTCCCACTTAGAACCCTGAAACAGTGACTTAGAATCAGAAGGAAAAGCTGGGAAGTCCAGTCAGCTCAGCGCCCTGCCTGGGCAAACCTGGGGTCTTCTCAACTGTAAAACCCAGTTCCCAGTCTCCAAGAAATTTGTTTTGAAAAGCGAAGGTGTAGACTCCGCTTTGAAAAACAGTGCCCCCCACATCATCCACTGAAGTGCTCGGGTCTCCAGGACAGACCAGAGTCCTTACCCAAAATACTTTTATTCTAAGAAGGAAGAGGAGCATAGGGAAGCATGCTTGTGAGATTTGGTCTTCTCAGTGTGGCATGACACTCCCTCCCAATTGAGCATGTCCATTTGGTCTTACAGTCACCCCAAAGAACACCCCACCCCAGCAACAGTCATTTCCAGAGAGAAGAGATCCTTGCAGAGTCTAAGGCCTGTGTGGATGGTAACAAAAAAAAAACTTTCTCAAAGTCTGAAATTACAGAGACTGCAAGCCCGCTCTGGAACCCGAGAGCCTGTCTATCACTGGGCTTCAGGTTTAAAAGATTGCCACACACAAATTTATCTTTTTTCTACCCCTGAGCCTTTAAATGCCACAACAGAATGGACTCTGTAACTGCCCAGTCCAGCCCTTCAGACAACTCAGACAGCTGCTATCCACATCAACTCCAGGAGCTGGTGCCCTGAACGGAACTGGGTGACATCATCAAAGTGTGGTTTTCTCAGGGTGTAAAAGCTTTGAAATAAAAGTGTTGGCAAGAATAGGTGGTGGACTCTCAAAGAGCATTCGGTTATCTGTGTCCCATGTTTTCCATCAAGGGAATCAGCAGAAATTAATTCAGTGCAAGCCACAATTTCCCTGGAATGGAACTGAGTAAGAAATACTGCATTTGTTATTGAATTTATTTTTCTGGTCCTTGTGATCAGAGACCACTTACAGGAGTTGGTTCTCTCCTTTCACTCCATGTGTTCTAGGGATGGGACATGGTGTCTGGCTTGCCAGCCGGTGACTTTACCTACTGGGCTGTCTTATTGGCCCTGAAAAGCCACATTTCTAAGTGTCTGATTTTTGATTGATGCTCCAAGGAAACTTTGAGTGTGTTCACACAGTTTGTAAGTCCAGTGCTGGAAGCAGAACGGGACTTGTAATATAGGCCGGAGAGATGTAAGACAGGTGTAATATAAATGTGTGACAAACACAGTTCCAAGAATGGTGTCTGTCCCGCCCCTCCCTGGCAGGGATCATTCTGATTGGACGTCTCCATCTCTGCCCACTCCAGCTGATGGGTATTGTCAGTGTCATGGAGACAACCCATCCCAGCCATCTCTGGTGGTGGCTTTCCTGATAATTCATGGGACTCTAAGATAAATTAATCTATTTCCAACCTTCCTAATCCTTCCCATCTTTTGTTTCATGGAATCAATCACGTAAGAGGTTTAGTATAGAGATTATCATGGCACATGGTTTCCCAGCAGTAGATTCTGATGAACTGATTCTGGTGAACTTGGAAGCAAACTAAAGAAAAGGGAAGAGATAGAGGGAGGATGCATGATATTTAACAGAAGGAATGACAGAGAATCCAGACCTTATAAGAGACAGGAGCAGGGGGCATTGATCTTCTAGCTACAGGTATGGACATTCTCTCAAGTGACTTCCAGAACCCAATACAGTGGTCCACGTCACAACAGTTGGGAGGTTGAAACAGGAAGACAGGATTTGAGACCAACCTGGGCTGCATAATGAGTTCTGGGCCATCTAGGCTAACCTGGGCTATGAGACACTGTCTCAAAGAGAGAAGTGGGGGTAAGGGGACAGAAGGAAGAAAGGGAGATTTCCTTCCCAGTTCTGCAACCATTCAGCTCCCATCAATTTAAATTTCCAAGAATGCATTTTCCTCTCCCGGTTTGATTAGGGGCAAGTAGCATCTTTTGATTGCTAACGCAACCAAGTAACAAATGTGAGGGAAATCACAGCGAAGGCAAAGGTGGCTGTCGCTTTGGACTATCTCTCCAGCATAGAGGGCAGCTCTGACATTTTCCCCTCTGGTTGTCTCGCAGGCTTCCAAGAAGTTCTTCCCTGTCACGTTCTTCGGCTCCATCACTTGGATCGCAGTTTTCTCTTACCTGATGGTGTGGTGGGCACACCAGGTAAGACTGCCGGTGGCACCCATCTGCCCGGGTTGTCTCTAGTCTTGCTTGTCAAGTGGTCAATCAATGTGTTTGCCTTTTGGAACTGTCGTAATACCGAGTGTGACATAAACAAGTTTCATTTCAGGACTGGATTTTCTTATTCCCCAGCATGGTGGTCAGAAATCAAATCCGCATAGCTGTTAAATAGCTCTGTGGAGGAAAGCAAGTCCGGCTGATTCTTCTTGTCTGTCCCCTAAGGCCTGGCCAACCAGGACTTGGACAGAAAGTCAAGATTTTGCCTACCTCAGTATCTTTATTTTGTCTTGGACAAGCAACTCAGCATGGCTGTCCCCAACTCTGTGTGTGTGTGTGTGTGTGTGTGTGTGTGTGTGTGTGTGTGTGTGTGTATGAGTGCTTGTGTGTGTGCATTGCGTGTATGTGTGCATGTGTGCACATATGTGTGAGTCCGTATGATTGGCATAGGAAGTCTTCCATGTTCTCCCTACCTAAAATGACCTTGAAATAGGGTCCCTTACTAAACCTGTATCTTGCCACTTCTCAGCAAGGCTGGCAGGCAGAAAACCCCAATGTTCTTCCTGTCTCTACCCCAAAGCCCTATGCTGGGGTTACAGGCCTTTTCACATGGATGCCTGGGCTCTGAACTGCAGGAATTTAAGAGGGCTCTTACCCACTGAGCCACCTCCCCAACCCTCACCAAGCCTTTTAAAAATGGTTATTAAGAAAGGCCGTGAAGACAAAGTAGTCATCCTTGGGCTTTAATTTATAAATGTAAGGATGCATGTCATTTTTGTCACTGTTAGCTCAGTACCGGTCATAATGCTGATCTCAAGATAGGGTTTCAGTGATTGCTGCTTAACAACTTGAATGAGTGATGTTTGAGGGCTTCCATTCTCAAAGACAAGAGTGGAAACCATTGCTTGTTGAGTGTATGCTCCATGCTGGACAGTTCACATCCCTTTGTCATTTTACTATTGTTTTTGACCCTGCACACAGACTCAGATACTCTGAGGGGGAAATGATCATTATCTACAATATACAGATAAAAAAAAATTGAGTTAACAGCTAATAAGATAAACGCCCAAGCAGCCGGGTGCAGTGCCACACGAGTGGAATCCTAGCACTTGGGAGGTAGAGGCAGGAAATTCAGGAACTTGAAGCTAGCCTCATCAGAGACTTGGAAGGCATCCTGGGCTGTAGGAGGCTCAGCCATGTTCATAACCACACCACCATGCTTCTTTACAGTTTGGACTCTTCTATAAGGACTGGCATTCAAACTCCAAATATCAACAAAAAAAAATGTGTATTTTTTAAATGATCATTGCGATAGCATTCCTTCTAAGAATTTAAATTATTAAGAATGTATAAATTAGCCAGGTGGTGGTGATGCACACCTTTAATCCCAGCACTTTGGAGGCAGAGGCAGACAGATCTCTGTAAGGTCAAGGCCAGCCTGTTCTACAAGAGCTAGTTCCAGGACAGGCTCCAAAGCTACAGAGAAACCCTGTCTCAAAAAGCCAAAAAAGAAGAAAGAAGAAGAAGGAGGAAAAGGAGGAGAAGGTATTCAACCAATTGCTATGTACTTAGGGTGAAAAATCACTTAGTCAGCATGAAGGAGACCATTTTGCCTCCTGTTGCCGAGGGAAATCACCAGTGTGATTCATGCCGGAAGTAGGAGCTTAGCGCCTACAGCGGGTGGCTTCTTCACCTGTTTCTTCTTGTAACTCTTTTTGCCCAAGTAATTTTATGCACAACCCCAGATGTATTGCCCTAGAAAACAAATACATAAATCAAACATTTGTTCGCAATAAGTCATAAATTTATTTTAAAACAATTCTTTGGTGCGTATATAATTTAACCATTTGTTAAAGGTGAAAGCTCCCTGCATACTGCTCAAAGGGTCTTGCTTGTGTGTTGTTGCATGAAGAATTAAACCACAGAATCACGTGTGATGCTGCAGGACAGAGTGCATACATGGTGCCTTTCCCTAGTTGATCATTATTTGATTTTTAGAATTGCCTGAGAGCACTGCATCATGCAAACATGCAGTCCAATATGGTACAGGTACGTTTAGGACTACTTCAGAAATGCTTAGAAATCCTGCCCTAATCCCAAGAGAGATAGAATTTATTTAACGTTTTTTCATTTATTTTATGTATTTGGGCAAAGAGGCGCCTACCCATGCCAGAGCACGCATGTGGGCCTCAGAGGACAACTTCCAGCGTCACTTCTCTCTTTCCAGTTTGCAGGCTCTTGGGATAAGGTCGTCAGGCTTGGTCGCAAACACCATTGCCTACTGAGCCATCCCAGGCCCTCCTTTAACAACTTTCCAGGGGCTGGAGAGATGGCTCAGAGGTTAAGAGCATTGCCTGCTCTTCCAAAGGTCCTGAGTTCAATTCCCAGCAACCACATGGTGGCTCACAACCATCTGTAATGAGGTCTGGTGCCCTCTTCTGGCCTGCAGGCATACACACAGACAGAATATTGTATACATAATAAATAAATAAATATTTAAAAAAAAAAAAAAAAAAAACAACTTTCCAGGAAAGTCAAGTCAGCAACTCAAGCAGGAATTTTTATAATTTAATATTACAACATAATATAATCCACGGTGTGCATGTTGCTTGCATGTGGATTACTTCTTTTACATTTTTAAGTTTTTATTAAATTTATTAGTGTGTATCGAAGCAGAGAAGACAGTTTGCTGGAGGGTCTCTCTTCTTCCACTATGTGAGCCCTGGAGTTCTAATTCAGTCCACAGGCTTGGTGGCAAGTGTCATTACCTGCCCTGGGACATACCTTCTCGTTGGTGGGGACAGTGAATCTATGTGCCTGGAGGACTGAGTCAGCTCAATAGACTTGGGAACAAACTGTCAAATTAAAAACCTGCCTTTAAGTTACCAGGAACCAAGATATTATGTATTTATAAATCAAAAAAGAGGTTTAAAAATAAGTATTGTATTCCCTAAAATTCTTTATTCTTGTATTTTATTTTACCCATTAAATTATTTTTTTAAACTATATTTTAAAAAAAAAAACCTCTGGATGTCATAACATTGGAAAACATTGTCTAAATTTTTTTGAGAACAGCAATACACCAGTAATTCTGGAATAATGCTCCAGAAAACATATAAGGTTTATTGAAGCCCCCACAAAGTAAGGTGTTCAAGAAACAAAGGGAAATATGTGTGGTAGCTTGCAGTCACTATCCTAGAATCAGATGGCAGAAAAACAGAAGCAAGAAGATCCCAAGTTGAAAGCTAGCCCAGGCTACATAGTGAGATGCTGTCTCAAAGAAACCATGGCTGGATGCGCAGCTTGATCGTAGAGTGCTCACCTAGCATGTGCAATGCCCTGAGTTTGATTCCCAGTATAGATGGATGGATGGATGGATGGATGGATGGATGGATGGTGAATGAATGGATGGATGATCGGTGGATGGATGGATGGATGGATGAACTAATGGATGGCTGGTGAATGAATGGATGGCTGATGGGTGGATGGATGGATGGATGGATGGATGGGTGGATGGTGAATGAATGGATGGATGATGGGTGGATGGATGGATGGATGGATAGATGGGTGATGGATGGATGGATAGATGGGTGATAAATGGGTGGATGGATGGATGGGTGATGGATGGATGGATGGATGGGTGGGTGATAGATGGATGGGTGGATGGATGGTGAATGGATGGATCGATGGATGATGGACGGACGGATGGACGGACAGATGGATGGATGGATTTTCTATTTGAGACTAGACCAACTATCCAAACACAGATGGCAGTCTTAAGCAAAGACCATAATGAAACAGAACACTGCACCTTCTCACTTTTCAATAACAATGTGCTCTTTATAAGAGCTTTCCTGAAAACTATCATTTTGGCTCACAACTTTCTTGTCAGGTAAGTATTATTATCCCTACTTGATTGCTAAGAAAGTAAGAATCAAGACATTGTACAGGGAACGGTTATCAATTGGTCAAGTCCTTACGGCAGCCCTGGGACCAAGGCCCTCTGATTCCTTGCAATTGGTTTGTTGACTTAGCTCCATATTTCTAAGCCTAAGTTCACCCAATGCCAAGTTCCCTGTGGAAATAGTAGAGGTTATATGTGTTTTAGAGTGATAGAAGTAATTGAAGGCATTAAGAAAAAAATGGGACATTGTCTTAACACCCAATAGTAGATTGTCAGGTGCTGGCCTTAGGCTCAAAGACCACTGGCTTTTCAAATGAATCTTGCAGCTTCTCTGACAGTCTTAGAAGACAACAATGTGGTGGCTGCACTGAGGGTCTCTACAGCCCTTTATTATTTAAAATAGTCTGGTTAGTCGTCATGTGCACATCTATGACTTCCTGGCTATAGATGCTGAAGTGCATTAACTCCTTTATCAGTGACTATGGCTGATTCTTTTATCTTACATCAGCACTTACCCTAAAACAGAGGAGGGAGTCATTCAAAAGAGGTCACACAATGGTGTTGGGTTCTGCAATTTCAGCCCTCACATTTTTCCTTGTTCTGCTATCCAGGTTGGAGAGACTATCGGCATTAGTGAAGAGATCATGGGTCTGACCATCTTGGCTGCTGGGACCTCTATCCCTGATCTTATCACCAGTGTCATAGTGGCCAGGAAGGGGCTGGGGGACATGGCCGTGTCCAGCTCTGTCGGAAGCAACATCTTTGACATCACTGTGGGGTGAGTACGGTGATCTATAAGCATGCACACCAGCTCCAGTCTGTCTTTTTCGTCATAGAAGCTACAGAAAACATGAGCTGGCTCTCTGAACCCAAAACTTGTCCAAGTTCCAACCAAAACTTCTGCCTGGGAGCACCATTCCATTTTACCAGCTGGCTTTTTGTTTTCAGGGAACTTAATAAAACGAAGTCATCCCTAAACCAGCAGAAACACATACTTACATACAGAATGTTCTAGAAGGTAAGAATTTCATTTACATAGCTGCGCTCACCACAAAATATGGATGTGCACTGCCCAGGTAGGACTGGGCTGCCCTGTCAGTTTCATGGTGTTTTTTCCTACCCTCTAATTACTGCCCTGACCAGGTGAGATTGGATCCAAAGGCAGCTTGGGACACACCCAGGCCCAGCATTGATAACTTGTCTTCTCACTTGGAAAATGCTGGCAACCTAGGTTTTGTGAAAGGCAGATGAGATCTTTTCCCTGAGCTGAGCAAACTAGAGTTGTCACCGGGAATAATAATCTGTAGTGAGCCAGATTGGCAGGGACTCTGTTATCGCTCCCATTTCATCTAACTTGTCAAAAGTAGTTGACAAATGACCCTGAATGTCAGCTCCCGAGAAACTCAAGTCACAGGGTCTCTATGCTGCGGGATAATAGGTTTCTTGGTCCTGGAACTGGGAAATTCACTTAGAGGATTCCACTTTCTCATTGAACATTTTGAATACTGTTCTGCCTTTTCCCTTTTCATTAAACCATTGTACGTATATTTATCCTTGTTCATATGGTGCTTACAGTTAGCAATTTAAGACACACAACAGTCATGTGGATAACCTATTATCAACCTTAGTCATTGTTCACGTAGTGCTTACAGTTAGCAGCTAAAGACACACAATGATCGTGTGGTTTATGTGTTATCAACCTTATTCCTGAGTATGGGAGCTGGAGGGCACAGAGCTAAGGCAGCAGGTAAAGATAGCTGGAATTAGAGCAGGGTCCCTGAGGATAAGTACTCTGCCTGAGAGTAAAACCCAACTGAGTGTTCACTGTCTGAATCTGCTGTCAATCACCAAGGTGCCCTCTCCTGGATTATGTGCCTTTGCTGGCCACCCACCAAGGAGCCTCTTCATCTGTCTACAGGAAACCCTGACTTCTGTTACAGAGTCTATTCAAATCCAGAGGTTTCTACTCTGGTAGACTTAGCATATTGTATTCTCACTGTGATTATTTCCTCCTGCCAGTCTGTGAGCCCTTCAAGCATCCCCTACTGAACTCACATAGCCTAGCCCCTTGTCTAATCACAGTAGCATCTCTCGAGGCTTCTAGAATGAACAGCTATGTGGGTGTGTTTTCACGGTTCTGGGATAAGCTATCAGTCCAATCCTTCCACTTACAAATTTACACTCCCCTTAGAGGATCCAGCGAGGGGGGAAGGAGGAGACTGTTCTGTCGTGTAAAAGGAAAAAGTCTGCTACAACTCTAAGTATTCAGATAGACGTGTTTGCCATGTTTCCCAAAGGCACATGCCCTAACAATTACAACATGCTCCTTGTTCATTGTTACTAAATTAGGCATAAATAACAACAAAGGAAAGTCTCTCAGTCTTCACTAGACCTACTGGCAAAAGCCCTTCATTTTTTATCTTCTGCAAAGATTCAATAATTTTTCTTAGAGAATATTCAGTTTTGTTCTCTTGAAGGGCATTTATCTTTTCCAAAGCCGTGTGGTCCTGGCATGGTGTGGCCTCTCCTGGTAAGCTGGCGGGCCCCATGCACTGCTCTGCTCAGTGTTTTTATAGCCCTCAAAACTAATGCTGACTTCAGGCATTTCATCCTGTTGCACCCCAGGTTAACCAGTGTCTTTCAGTGGAGCTTTCTCTTTCTTCTTTTGCTTTATGCTGTTATGGGAATTTTATGGATACCTTTATATAGAAAATTCTCTTTCAATTATTTCATTAGAATAAATCCCTTAAAGGAGCAATAACAAACTATGTATTTTGAATATTTTAATGGGTATTGATATATTTTATATATTTCTTTTCAAAAAAAATCTTTTCCAAAATGTGTTCAGTTATATGTTTTTGTTGTCAGGACACCGGTTGCACTGTTAACAATACAGTGAGTGTAGTTTCTCTATAGTCAGTCTTACCAGTATTTTCTATGCACATGTGAATGAATACATAAGGGTTTTAGAAGATATATATAGAAATCAATAATGATCAACCACCCACTCAAATATGTATATTTTGCATGATTAAAATTACATTGCTAGTTTTATTTTTGCCATTCAGTTTTTCAATTAAAATTATACCCAAGGCCCTGCATTCAATCCTAGCACATCAATAAGTAGATATCATGTGAGCAGTGGCAGCAGAGGGATCAGAAAGTCAGTATCATCCTCCGTTCAATAGAAAGTTCACAGTCAGCCTGGGCTACACATGAGACTCTGACTCAGAAAAATGAAAATAAAAGACTAAATTGAAAATTACATCATGAGTATTTTCCTATTAGCATTAAAGGCTTGCAGAGTTTATTGTTCAACAGTTTAGCTCAGTTGTGCCATGGTCTCATGCAGCCCAGGCTGGCCTCAGACTGCCTATGTCGCCGAGAACTCCTGATGCCCCTGCCTCCACATCCCAGGTGCTGGATTTGAGGCACCACGTCTGTCTTAGACAATGCTGGCGAACTCGAGGCATCTCGCATGCTAGGCAAGCCCTCTTCCAGCTGCTTGGCAGCCCCAATCTCTAAGCTCGCGATTTTAAATAGCCACATAACATTACACCGGCCTACGCACTCTCTAACTAGTTCCTTATTGCTAGAAATTATAAAAAGATCCCCAACTTTCTCCTAAATAACACTGAAATGCTCATTCTTCTGATTGAAGTTGCATTTGCAGCTCATTCCCTCCCTGTGCTTGGTCACTGACAACAGAGGTGACAGAACAAGAGGCGTGAAAAAAATGTCACTCCCTGAAAAGAGGTTTTCCAAATTATCTGAAACGCCACCAGCCTCGACTTTACCAGAGTCAGTTGTGCATGTGTGTACGTGTGACTGTGGGTCGGTCAGCTCTCTGCCCCCATAATAAACATCTAAGCTCTGTCTCCTTAAAGGAGAAATGGTTTATTTTGGCTTAGGGCTTCAGAAGTGTCAGCCTGTGGTCTATTGTCCCTCTTGCTTCGGGCTTTGGGCAGCCAGCGTATCACAGTGGGACTTTGTGGCAGAGAAGGCCTGTTCACCTCATTGTGGCCAGGTAGCAAACGAAACAACAGAAAGGGAACAGGGTCCCAAAAAACCCATTCAAGGTCACGACCCCTGTTGACCTATCTTCCTTCCATCCTGCCTTCTAAAGGTCCCATCACCTCCCAAAAAACCTCAGACCAGAGACCACACTTTTATTTAACACATAGCCTTAAAGGAATGTTCAAGACCCAACTATAGCATGGAGTTCAGTAAGTGTTTGGCGCCCCCAGCCCAGAGAGATCCTCTGAAGTAAGCATCTCCCACCAGGCTCTACCGAGCAAAACACCTGTGCTGTCATCGCAGGTGGTAATGTCAATGACTTGAGCTTTGCCCAAGTCATCAAAGACCCCAGGGGATCTGCATGCGCTGGGCCTGGGAATTCGAAAATACATACACACTGTGGGCTCTAGTTTCACACACAGTGTCTCTCACTATTGGCTGGTTTTAAAATAATGCTTATGTCTTATTTGTTTTCCCATTAGGAAATTTTGGAATTCAAAATTTTGGAATTCAATTCCTCCCCTACATCCCAGAACCATAACTGAACCCTCCTAGCCACGCACCCCTAACTGGCTGCATGCCACAGAGCTGCCTCCAGAGGGCAGCACACCACTAGACCCTGATATTTTCAGCCATGTTTCTAACGCCTGTGTCTTCCCGGCAATGGCTCTGCCTGGTAGATGTCAGAGTCGGCTCCGGTTAGGGAGCAATGGGTGTTGTCGGATTTCAAATGTCAGTTCAAAGCAAGAAAACTGGTAGGAAATTTTATAATAAAGATTTTAAATTCATTATAAATAAACAACCCTCTTTTGTGTACTGTTTGAGAAGGGGGGGCGGGAAGCGGGGAAGTCTCACTGTAATTTGGAAGTAATGCCAGCTGTCCTGGAACTCACTCTGTAGATCAGACCAGACCTCAAAACTCACAAAGAGTGGCTTGCTTCTGTCTCCTGTGT
Organism: Myodes glareolus; assembly: GCF_982192425.1. Lineage (NCBI taxonomy): Eukaryota > Metazoa > Chordata > Mammalia > Rodentia > Cricetidae > Myodes > Myodes glareolus. The sequence continues at coordinate 104,157,178 of NC_142028.1, forward strand.
GCTGGGACTAAAGGCACACACCACTACGCCAGCCCAAGACCCTTTTTAATAAATGATTATCCCAATCTTTCCCAGCATAAACTTCAGACTGCCACGCAGTACCTCGGTCCCCACCACCATCCTACAACCTCACTGCTGCGTTTTAGGTTCTCAGAGGAGTCCTTGCTGCTCTGTCTCCATTCTGAAGGCGAGATGGCCTTTTCTCCACTTTCGCCCCTCACTCCTACACCGTTTCCTGCTGCCCTCTCCTCCCTCCACCTCATGCAAATTTGCCCCACCTTTCCAGGGCTGGAGACACACTGTAATCTCCCCTAGGAAGAAGACAAAAGCAAATTCGGATCAAATCCCGAGGTCGCCTGTAGCGTCATGCCCTTGATATGGTCCACGGGAGAACAGATGAGTCAGGAGACTGGTCAAGGTTCCAAAGGTCCCCCCCCCCCGCCCCCGCCCCCGCCCCCGCCCCCGCCCCCGCCCCCGCCCCCGCCCGACTCCCTTACAGAGTCTCCTGGCCCAGCCGTTTGTCCTCCCCAGGCCCTAGATAGTCATCTTCTAGGACTTCCTCGCCACACCTGACTGCTCTCTCTCCTTCCTCTCCGGCCCGCTTCTCTTCCTCTCAGGCTCCCCCTGCCCTGGCTCCTCTACGCCATCATCCACAGATTCACGCCGGTGGCCGTGAGCAGCAACGGCCTCTTCTGCGCCATCGTCCTCCTCTTCATCATGTTGCTGTTCGTCATCCTCTCCATCGCCCTCTGCAAGTGGCGGATGAACAAAATTCTGGGCTTCATCATGTTTGGCCTCTACTTCGTGTTCCTGGTGGTCAGCGTCCTCCTGGAGAACAAAGTGCTCGAGTGCCCTGTCTCCATCTAGGGGAAAAGCCATAACTTCAACCCACAGCATGGATGGTCCCTCCCGGCTCTGGCCTCCGGGCTCCTTGCAGAAGCCTTGAGAAGGGGCAGCCTGTGCACAGCCCTGGGAGGCAAGCGTCCCCCCGTGGAGGGTGGAGGAAGGATGGATTCTCATGGGGCCATTCGCTTCACGGGCACCTCACCCTTGCCTGCGGAAACGACTCCGTGGAAGAGACAAAGAGAACCGTCTCTCCATCACCACTGACAGGTACTCCTCGCTGGTCGGAGGTACATTCATTGGGATGACGCGAAAGAGGACAGAGGCTACACATACACATGAATATAAATACTATAAATATATACACATGAGCGTACAAATCCTGCCTGTTTCTGTACTATACCTCTCCTCCTAGACCTATAGATTAATACATAACTGTACACAGAAAGAGAAATTATATATATATAAACATATATATATATTTAAGTGCAAATGCATCTTTTCAGGGATAGCTCTAGCATAATTATAGTTCCTATTTGAAGAGGGGCATCAACCTTCAACCTTCAGTTTGTGGCTTTGCCTCTGGAGTGCAAAAGGTAAATTAACAGAATCGGTAGGCCGAGGGCTCTATGCTGTGATCTGCAGCCTGCTTTGGACACACTGAGTTGAGTGAAATAGTTTGCAGAGAGGAGAGCTCAGAAGAGCGAGTCTGTTGGAGCCCTGGTAGAACCTCTAAAATACTGTCACAAGCCAAATGGAACCGATCCCACTGGGATGCTCTGACTGAGACCCACGGAATTCCTAAAGACAGAGGGGAAACTCAGACCCAGACCGGGTGGCAACCGAAGGGAAACTGACGGAGGTTAGGTTGTTTCGTTTTGCTTTTTTCTTGTATTGCCCCAGCATGCAAGTAGATGATATGAATGAAAAATCAAATTAGTGCTTTTCTAGGACAGCAAACTTCTATAAACCGAGCCTGTCTTGTTCCAGTGCATGGCCCATCATCATCAAAAGAACAAGGGCGATCTTAGCCGTGGTTGCCGTCGGACATGCTTTAATGCCAAGGGCTCACACACAGTCCAAAGTCCTGCCAAGAGAGCTGAGATGTGTGCCGAGAAACACCGTCCAGCAGAGGTGCTCAGTGGGAGTGGCCACTGATGGGGACATAAGGGCATCATCGCTCCTCAGAGCATTTCTCAGTGTGGTCACAAAGGGCTGCCACATCTAAGAATCATTCCCAGTAGATCTAAACTAACGACTAACCGGGCTTGATTGAGACAGTTCAGGCTTGTCTGATCCGTTGGGTGCCCCCCCCACCCCAGAACAGTTTCCAAGTCCTGAGTCATGAATTTGGTGTAGACCTATGCACCGCCCCTTTCTCCATCGTGAGCCCATCCGGAACTCTAGTGTTCCGAGCCTGCAGTCCATGGTTTCTTCACACTTCTTTGAAGCCGCCACTCTGATATTATGGTTTACTGATTTTGCTCATCTTCACATAGGATCACCTCATTCACTCCCCCCACACACACTCTGTCCAACACCTTGTGTGATTTCTCCGGTTTATTGCAGTAGGAAATGAAACCGCTGGACAGCCACAGGACAAACTAAACTGAAAACTAAACATGCAGTTTTTCATGTTTCCAAAACCATGCTTTCTCCTTAAAATCCTTTGAAAAGTTTAACAGAGGGTGGCCACCTCCGTGTAAATTGGCACATTCCATACGAGGAGAGTGTCGCCAGGCATTCAGGTTCTGATCTGTCACTGCGCCTTGTCTGACTGTGTTCTGAACACTACTTAATATAGGGAGGTGGGGTGAAGAACTCAGACTGAATAAAAAGGTCAGGTGACCCAATAACCCGGATCAAGTTCACCCTTCCATCCACAAAACCTCCATTCATTTACAGAACATGAGAACAGCAGGCAGAGCCAAGCCCAAGACCTCTTTACACTTAAGCACATGGCGCTGCAAAGTGGAGGTCCCCTGAGAACACAAGAAATCAAAAGGTCTGCCAACTAAGAAACTGGTTTTCAAGTCTCTCCAACAATGCAAAGTTGGGTTTTTGGTTTGGTTTGATTTTTTTCTTTCCTTCCTCTCTCTCTCTCTCTCTCTCTCTCTCTCTCTCTCTCTGTGTGTGTGTGTGTGTGTGTGTGTGTGTGTGTGTGTGTGTGTGTAAAACAGCCTCGGCTGTGCTGGAACTCACTCTGTAGACCAGGCTGGCTGCAAACTCACAGAGATCTGCCTCTCTTTGCCTCCTGAGTGCTGGCAGTTTTCAATGGTGAGAGAGAAAGCCGCATCCCATTCATCAAGGGTTGGGCTTTGTTTGAAGCTAGCATTTTTGCTGCTACCTTAGGAAGACAAATGCAAAAGTGAGTTTTCAGTTTTAAAAGCTCAGATTGTTGTCCTGGCTGCATGATTGTGGTTGGATAGATTCTGATTTCTGGTTGGTTTATCGTTTAAAATGGATGTTTTTTTTTAAGCCAACTACAAATATACTGCAAAATAAGAAAGGCCACAGAATGTCTGGTCCCACCATTACTGTTCCCACACTCGCTCCCCTTACCTCCTCAACAAGAAGCCAGGAAGCACTCCGGTGCCTAAGGGCTGGGAATTCTGCTTCACGGGGAGTGCCAGGGTCTTCAGTGCAAAGTTACTTTGAGAAGACAACCTTCCCAAAACCAGTCCCCAGTTCCATAGTGCTCCCCCTCACTGAATGGTGCTCGGGCACCATCTACTGCTGGCTCTTGCTGCCTTCATTTTGGAATGTGTGGTGTGTGGCCTTATGTTGACCTGGAAGCATTCACATTATTGTAAAACTACTTCCCACGTGCTGCTTTCAGCACATCTCTAACTTCTTTCTCGCATGCCAGTGTGTGCGAGTGCACCGGCTCTTGCAGACATACAGTATCAATTACATCATCAGCCTTTGGGTCCAATCAGTTCTAAGGGAAAGGGCATCAAATTTGACAGCCAGGGGGAAAGAAAGTCATGCCCACCCACCAAAGTGAACATTTATGAACTGAAGGCTTTTTTTATTCTATGCACATATCAAACATTCATATGCCATTTGAACATGCCAATCCCCAGAATATAGGAAATGGTCAGCTGTGTCCCTAATGCTTAGAGAGAGGCAAAAATAATGCCACAGGAGGCATGGGGGAAATTTTTAGATGGCTGTCTCTTTTCTTCTCTGGAGCAGGGTATGAAATACTACCAAAAGTTCAACCAAAATTTATCATTCATCCTAAATGTACCCAAATGTGTACATTTACTTACAGAAAACCAAGCCAGGCTTGCTTGCTGTCACCTCTCCTATAGCCCTAGGCAACCCTGGAAAAGGAGAGAATCTTGGTCCAGACTAAGGATTCTAAAATAGAAACCCCTAGATTTGCGTTTAACAGTGCCCATGACGTATCTACTTGCCCTCCAGACCCAGCGATGGAATGAAGCATGAGATTTAATGGTGTGATTTCACTTCCCAAGACCTAAACATGCCAGGCAGCGTCAGCAGAACAGAATGTGTGTCCAGAGACTCAGGAATATGCTTGTGTATCAGCTCGGCAGATGATGCAGCATGTCTGATGTCTCACTTTAGAGTGCTACGAAAAGAGACAAGGACCATTTCATATTCAAGGAAAACGCTTTGCCAGGCCTCTGACAGGTGTCACCTGACAGCAGCCATTAGCGTTTATTGTCTAGGGAAGACATGAGTCGGGCGGTCTAGAGGCCTTTCAAGCAAAGCACCCCTGCCTCGATGATTGGAGTTTTGGTAACATTAGCGTACATCTGCTCCTGGCTAGAGAGAAATGGCCAACACCACCACTTCCCGCATCTTGTGAAATCCTCTCTGATCTATGGCGAAGGAAGATGGGGCCTATGAAAGAAGGTTGTCCTCACCCAGACCACCTTAGCAGAAAGTTGATCACAGAAGGGGCAACAGTTAGAGCTACTGGCTAGACGGGACGATGGAGTTTGAAGCTTTCTATTGAAAGAATTGCATTGAAGCATTTGGTAGTGTCCGATGCTTGTTTGAAGGTAAGCATTTCAGAGAATTTCAGTGGGCTTTCTCACAAACACACACACACACACACACACACACACACACACACACACACACATTCTATGCTTCCTTGCACCCAGAAAGATTGAACTTCAACAAGTACAGACAGCAGGCCTGTTTCAGAAAAAGTACACTATAAAGCTGATTCCCACTCATACATGTTCACCTGGTCTGTTAATTTTTAAAGCTGTCCCCCTCAGTTCCCATGCCTCCTTCACAACATTTTCTTCAATTAGCAGGCAAGGCCTTCCCACTAAGAGAGAGTTGGGAAAAAACTGCGAAATTCCAAAGGGGGAAAGGAGAAAATAATTTACAAATCAAAGAATTCCTAAGAAAGCCATCCAAACCTATCTGTGATGTTTAAAGTGGCTACAAATAGCAGACCTTTTTACCCAATTACTAGAGCCTATATATGTCCTAGGTTGATTTGAAAAATCTCATGTTAAGACGGCCTCAGTAAAGAAGGTTCCTGTGCCTTGCCCCCGTGTCTGAGTTTAGTTTCCTGCCTCTGGATCTTTGTGGTCCTTTTTTAATCTCGCAGCCTCATTTTTTTTTGAAATCTATAGCTAACAAGAAAAGCAATAAAGGAAATACAGCCAGCTCAGATCCAATACATATTATTGCACCTTTGAAATATTTCTTTCATGTCACTGGGCGCTCTGGGTCTGCATAGGCTGTGATGCCTCGGCCACAGGACGCCGTGGACTTCTGTGGGGATCACAGATGTGCTCATGTTGACAACATCTGGAAGAGGCTAGCTTTCCGTGTAGACCTCCCAGACAGCATGCATCCACACGCCTTTCTCACACATGGACAATCAACCTCGCTCCAAACTACCTAAATGTCACCAAAGTCTTTAATCTTGCCAATGGGTTTTCTTAAGAAGGGGAGGGGGGGACACAAAAGACAAACAGATGCACGACCTCACCGGGTTTTGAGAGACCAAACTGGTCCTGAAAGTTTAGGCAGATGGGCTCATTAGTGTACGGTGAGGGTGGCCTAAACCAAAGCACTTTTCCTAAAACACTGATGGGCTGAACCTGGAAATTAATAAACAGTTAAGGACGGGAAAGTGCCATGGGCAGGTGTGAGCTCCCACCAAGGACTGATTTCAGTAGGGGAGTCTGTCTGCTGGTCACTATAGTACAAAGGACCATCAATATTAAATCACGGGATATCAGCAAAGAGACCCTACCATACCCAAGGCCAGTGTTTAACTCTGACAGAAACATCCCCGTCCCCATCCAGCTTCGCCCAAAGATCCTCCGTCTGATGACATCACCCTTTTTTTTTCCTTCATGGCAGAAGACAACTGCATTTGAACACCTTTTGAGCTTTATCCATGACGTAGTTGGAAGTTGCTGCTGTGGGACCCTGTATTTATTTTCATCAGAAGTGCCCTTGAATCCTTATTTGTTTGCTTAGGTGATTTCTCCTTCCTCTCCCTCCTTTCTCTGCTCTTCCTTCTCTTCCTGCTGCTGGCACTGTTCCTCCTCAATGTAAATATTTGAAAATTTTAAACCTTTACCCCCAACAGCACTCCCTGGAAGGGACCATTCTGACTGCTGTTGTATGGCAGGCAGAATCCATAACCACGGGGGAGCACAACAGTACAAACGCCTTCCAAGGAAGGGCCAATAGAATTGAGTATGGTACCCATGGGAATTGGCTTTGCTAGTGTCAAGATGACCACTGGGCACATCATTATCCAGGAGTGCTGGTGAGGTCAAGATTACAGCTCTTTTTGCATCTTGCATCTTCATTCCTTAGCCACAAAGGAAACAGGAAGGAAGCCATGTTAGACCATTCCAAGATTCTGGGTTTGTGCTTGCCTGCACTGATTACCGAGAGGAAGTAACATTTTCCTTTCGAATGGGAAGTCAGAGAAAGGGTTGGAGCTCCTCTTGTTATGAGTCCCACCGTGTGTTTATTTCCCACACGGTAGGCTGATAGAAACAGTAAGGACACTTCCTGCCTTAGGAAACAGGTCAGTAAAAGAGGGGAATTTCCTCTTGGGTTGCAATTTCTTCATAATGGATATGTAATTAGCGAAGGCCTTGGATGTTGACAGGTCTGTCAAACACTCGGCTAGCCAAAAGAAAGTACTAACTCTCCTAAATCATGTTATACGCACACAAACAATAGAAAAGTGAAATAAGTCTGAATCCCAGAATAAAATCATTTCCAGAATGAAACTACATGTGTGAATTAAGGCAGAGAATTCCTTGCCAATTAATTCAATGCATCTCCAACTCTTATCATCAGGATAAAACTGAAGGACAATGGATGCCTTTTGGGTTTTTTAATTTTTTTAATATTGCACTTTATAGTATTTCATAAGAGACGATTGTCTTAATTAAAGCCATAAAATACCAATAAAGCATATATTCAGGGCTTCTGAATATAGTCAATAAACAGTCCATGAGTCATCCTGTGTGTTGTTCGTTGATGAAGTTTATCTGTTCTGTTTCTTATCACTTACACCTACTCTTCCGGATAGTCCTAATCTACTAACACATTTTTAGGTATGTATGTTAAGCAAACTGTTTGAAAAAATCAAAGAAATTGTTTATTTCACAAAAGCTTTCTTAATTTTCCAAGTAGCTTATTGCATGGCTTCTTTAAGTAGCCAGTCACGTTGCCACGCTGAAAATACTTCCTTATTTTCCTGCAGTCCGTCTGCTGTGTAAAGCAAGAGTCCTCCACATGGGAACTGGAATGGATAATTAGCAAACATGCCTGGAAAAATTAGGATGTGTTTGTGTTTCTGTATAAATAAGTGATGGATCTAAAAAGTTCCCTTATAAAAATGGCAAACAGATATGCAACCTGTTGGCATCGGAAACCTAAATTGGCATATGTCCCCGGGAGAACAAGCAAAAACAACAGACTTCATAGCGCAGTGGGCAGTTTATTTCCTGTTTTTGTTAAAACACGCCTTCTGACTGCGATAGTAAGTTGTTTGCACACATATAAGCACAGATGTTCCCACAACTAAAACCTTTAATATTTCACTTTGTAATGCAATTGGAGTCAAAGCTAATATAATGATTAAAAGGCACAAAAGAGCCTAGAACAATCCACCACAACAGGGTATCTAAATTACATAAGCCCGAGTATTAAATTGAACAACCCCATCAATCTTAGGCTTTAACAGACAATTTGCCCTAAAGAAAGGGTGTCTGGAGGCAGAGCCAGTGATGTTTCTCTATCTCAGGCTCGTTAGGGGCTGAAGGTTCTCGAAGAGTCAGACTGTCCATCAAGAACAGAGTGAGTTTCTCTTGTGCTCTGCACAGAATCTATCGCGGTACCTGGACCTGGCCTTGTTTTCTCAAGTCTCCACAAGCAACAGCTTCCATCTTCTCAATGCAGACACAGAGAGGTACATGAAAAATATAAGTTGTTGCAAGCCAGACATGATGCTACACCTGCAATCCCAGAACTAAGGAGGTAGAGGCAGGAGGACTGGAGACTCTGGCCAGCTTTGGAGACATGAGAGTCTGTCTCAAAGATAGTAAAGAAGTGAAAGTAACAAACACTACCCTCCTGGTTCAATGAAGCCACTACTAGTGTAAAAAAAAAAGGAAGATAAGTTATGCAATTATTATTTGCATATTTTTAAAACAGAAAATGCCATTAATATTGATTCTAACATAGATATATGCACTACATTTAACCTGTCTTTCAAATGGGTTATGTTAAAAATATCAAAATGTACTCGAAATCTTGTTTTGAGATGCACAATCAATTACTGCCAACCATACTTTTTTCCTGCACTACAGCAGAACCTATAACCCAGATTTAGTCATGTTATTCCACCCCATAAATATATACAATAAGTATGCCAATCAAACAAAAGCAATTTTTTAGAATTTTTAATGAATATATTTTGGAAGGATCAAAACATATCACAATGCCATTTTTGTGAGGGATCTTTTTAGGGGAGGTCAGGGTCTCCACACTGCCTTTGTTTGCCTGGATTCTAAAGAAACATCTCAGCCCCTATCTTCACCCCTCAAGAGTCCTCTTGATGCACTTTAAAGTCATTTTGTCATTTTGTGTGTTTGTTGTGAGCCGTTCTCGCTGACTGGCTAGACATACAGCGACCCTGCGTCATTTACTCTGTGATTCTGTCTGTACATAACTGGAATTCGGGCTGCACCTGTACATAGGCTGTCTGAAGTGGTGTGCTTCAGTCCCGTGCTCTCGCTCTGATAAGGGGCATTCCTCCATGGTCCACTGTCTGCATCCTTGTGCTTCTACTACTGATAACCAACCTACTGAATACAGTTCATGTAACTAAGTCTCCTCAGTGTGAAAATAATGACAATAAAACAATTGACTCCAAAAATGAAGTGTGGGGTTTTGTTTCTGGAGGGTGACATTGATCCTTACCTGAATTGAGTCATGACAATCAGCGTCTCAAGAAATAAACACTCAGTGGTGGGTGTTCCATGATAGGGGCTCAGAAGTGGCATGAGGCATGCAGTTACTGCTGGTTTTATCTTTCACCTCTTCAGTGTTTGCTGGTCTCATCTAAGCTTTTGCATATCCATGATTGTTTTGTTCACTAAGAAATCTACTCTTAGAAAATTGGGTTTTATGAGGTAACCCAGACCCAGAAAGACAGTTATCACATGTACTCACTCCTAAGTGGTTTTCAAACATAAAGCAAAGAAACCCAGCCTACAAGCCACAATCCCAGAGAACCTAGACAACAATGAGGACCCTAAGAGTAACTCTAAGATCTAATCTACATGGGAAGTAAAAATAGACAAGATCTTCTGAGATCTTGTCTATCTCAAGTGAGTGGGAGCATGGAGACCTTGGGAGAGGGTTGAAGGGGAGGGGAGAGACAGGGAGGGGAGCAGAGAAAAATGTAGAGCTCAATAAAAATCAATAAAATTTAAAAAAAAAGAAAATTAGGTTTTAATTAAATATGTTGAAAGGGAAAATTCCAAAGATCACAGATCTGTCTGTTGACAGAGGTTGCTCATTTGTTTCCCAGCTGCCACGACCCAAAATATTCACACAGAAACTGTATTAATTAAAATGCTGCTCGGCCTATTAGTTTATGCATATTTCTAGCTAGCTCTCACATCTTAAATTAACCCATCTCTACTAATTTGTACATCACCGTGAGATTCCTAAACCACAATGTGATGCTCGTGTGTGTGTGTGTGTGTGTGTGTGTGACATTAGGATTATAGTCAACTAATCTTTTTTATTACTTCATTGAATTTTTTTATTCGTCTCCTGCCTTTTAACACTGACAACAGTTCCAAACTTGCTTTCAACAACTTTGAGTCTCCATTGTATCACAGTCCTACAGATTACATCAGCAGGTTGGCAAGGCAAAGGCTAAGGGGTCAGGCATCTGACCTTAAACCCATGTTTATATAGAATCATACAAAAGTAGCACTCTGCCAAAAATAGTTATATAACAGATTACATCACTGTATACTTAGGGTTGCCTGGACATTCAGGGTTAGCCATTCTGTGCTAATTCGGAGTCCTCTTCCCTCATGTCCAATGTCAGCAATGTTTTATTTGACTTATGCAAGATATAAATATCAATGCTGTGTTGTTTAAACACAAACCAAGCCTTGTAGCCTTCTGTTCCTAACACCTCCATCACATAATTTTCAACATTGGCACTATTGACGCTTGAAGTTAGAAAATGGCTTGTTAAGTACTGTACATTATGGGATGTTTTACCCTATAGGTACCAGCTTCATAAAAAATATTTGGGCATTGCCAAATTTCTCCTAAAAATAGCAGCAAGGTAGGACCCAGTTGAGAACCACATCTATTCTATTTGACATAACTCAGTTCACTACCTCAAGATGTCTGCACTTCAGCAAATACTTGCCTTGCAGACCCTGGTATAGTCTTGTCAAGTCTTATGCAACTGAGAACTAGCTCCCATGCACATATACAACTCCACACCTTGCCAAAATTAGAAGAATTAAATACTCAAGCAGGAAAAAGGGTTTAGTGATTCAAACCTATAAGCCCAGTTGTTAAGAGGCTAAGGCAGAAAGATTGCCATGAGTTCAAAGCCAGCCTGGGCTAGATACTAAAATCAGACAAGCCTGGGCCACAGAGAAAAACCTGTCTCAAAAGAACAACAACAAAAATAAAGCATGAAAACCTATCATGCATTATTTCCTCAAATGACCTCTATGTGAACAGACGACCGCTGAAACTCATGCTTTGAGATGACACCTTCCTTGTCTCATTCCAAATGACCAATCTTGGACAATATTGGTTGGGAACTTTGTTGACTATCTGGGTTTCTCCCTGGACAGGGCCTTCATACTCTGAAGGAATTTCTACAGGCTAAAACAGAGAGACAACACATCCCCAGAGGCATATTCTGAGGTGAGATCTTTCATGTCTTGCTGGCTGGATTCCTCACTAGAGCAAGCTTGAAGATCTGATTTTTTTCAACACGGCAAACAAACATATCCACACTTAAGCAAAGCTCGTTTCCTACATCTCTCATCTCCTTGCCCCTCAAAATGAACCCCACTTCTCAGAAATGAGGTCTTTTGATTCTGTGTCCAACCCAATGATGTTTAGACGCTCTGGATTTTGAGTCTAGTGACATTGTCCATCTTTGTTTAAGAGCAATGACACACTACTTTCATCAGTGGATAATAGTCATGAAGCTGATTGACTCATTAATTCCTTGTAGAATACAGTTAGACTACTTCTTACTGTCTTTGTTTCTATTTTATTGATATTTTCATGACGAATTTTTAAATTTTTTCACTGATTTTAAAGTAAATTTTAAAATAGGAACACAAAAAATAAAATAGAAGCTCAATATAATGCCTAATCTTGGGGCTTGTATTCACCTCAACATTTTTTTATCACCTAGAATTTAGTTATTTGAAGCCTGGATTTCTACAAAGCCCAATTTGTTTGATACTATCCTACAGGTCTAAATTTCAGTGCCCTCCCTCAAAACTAAAATTGACCTATGGCTCTATATTTCACTACAGTTATTTTAGCAACCTCTGTACTCCACAAAATTGGAAAATCTAAAAAAAGTGGAAAATTTTCTCAATAGATACCACTTACCAAAGTTACATCAAGATTAAATAATTAAACAGACCTAAAGAAATATAGGTAGAAACCACCACAGTGATTTCCACAGTGGCTGCACAAGTTTGCATTCCCACCAACAATGGATGAGTGTTCCCCTCCCTCCACCTCCTCTCCAGCATAGGGTATCATTGGTGTTTTTGAGTTTAGCTATTCTGACAGGTGTAAGATGGTATCTCAGAGTGGTTTTGATTTGCATTTCCCTGATCGCTAAGGAGGTTGAGCATGACCTTAAGTGTCTTTTGGCCATTCGAAGTTCATCTGTTGTGAATTCTCTGTTCAGTTCAGTACCCCATTTTTTAATTGGGTTAATTAGAGTTTTAGTGTCTAGTTTCTTGAGTTCTTTGTATATTTTGGAGGTCAGACCTTTGTCTGATGAGGGGTTGGTGAAAATCTTCTCCCAGTCAGAAGGTAGCCTTTTTGTCTTACTGACAGTGTCCTTTGCTTTACAGAAGCTTCTCAGTTTCAGGAGGTCTCATTTATTCATTGATTCTCTTATTGTCTGTGCTCCTGGGGTTCTGCTTAGGAAGTGGTCTCCTGTGCCTATATCTTGTAGACTACTTCCCACTTTCTCTTCTATCAGGTTCAAAGTGGACAGATTAATGTTGATGTCTTTAATCCATTTGGACTTGAGTTTTGTGCATGGTGATAGATATGGATCTACTTTCATTCTTCTACAGGTTGACATCCAGTTATGCTAGCACCATTTGTTAAAGATACTTTCCTTCTTCCATTGTATACCTTTAGCTCCCTTGTCGAAAATTAGGTGTTCATAGATCTGTGGGTAACTCTAACCAAGCAAGTGAAATTTCTGTATAACAATAACTTCAAGTCTTTGAAGAAGGTATCAGAAGATGAAAAGATCTCCCATGTTTATGGAGCAGTAGGATAACATAAGAAAAATGGCCATCTTACCAAAAGCAATCTACAGATTCAGTGCAGTCCCTGTGTGAGTTCCAGCATGATTCTTTACAGATTTTGAAAGAACAGTACTTTCTTTCAAAGTACTTTTACACAGAACTTCATGTGTAAAAACAAAAAAACCCAGGATAGCTAAAACAATTCTATACAATAAAGGAACTTCCAGGAGCTAGAGAGATGGCTCAGGGGTTAAAAGGCACTGGCTATTATTTCAAGGGTCCTGACTTCAATTTCCAGCAACCACATAGGGGTTCACAACCATCTGTGATAAGATCCAGTACCTTCTTCTGGCCTGCAGGCATTCAGGCAGGCAGAACACTATATACATATTAAATAAATAAATCTTTAAAAAAAATAGGAACTTTCAGAGGTATCATCGTCCTGATTTCTAGCTCTACTACAAAGCAACAGTAATAAAAAAAAATGGTACTGACATGAAAAGATGGATTGCTCAATGAAATTGAATCAATGACCCAGACATAAATCTTATGTACACCTGATTTTTGATAAAGAAGCCAGATTCACACAACAGAAAAGAGAAAACACCTTTAACAAATGGTGCAGGTCTAACTGGATGTTAGAAGAATACAAATGGATCCGCATCTACCACCCTGCACAATACTGAAGTTCCAATGGACCAAAGACCTCAACATAAAACCAGATACACTAAACGTGATAGAAGAGAAACTGGGGAACAGCCTGGAATGCATTGACATAGGAGATGACTTCCTGAACAGAACACCAATAGCACAGACACCAAGATCAACAATTAATAAATGGAACTTTGTTCGCCTGCTGCCATGTAGCTGAGGCAGGTGAAAGACACCCATGGGCCAGCCTAGGTCCTCACAATCTGGGTTGCCTGAAGGCATCCACAGGCCCTGTGGCACCATGTGGATAGGAGCCATTATGATGAGCAAATATACGGTGGAGAAATGGGAGACAGAAAGATGCAGAACGGCTCATGTGCTGGGTAAGAGGAGGAACAGAAGTGAAGGTGGTGAGGAGTAGGCTTATGTGGGTGGCCTGCTTGCCACCCAAGGCCAGGGTGCTATCCGGGCACAGGTTGCTGCCAAGGGCCATGTCTGAACCCTTGGTTTTACTACAGATGAGGTTTATATTGCCACCAAAGGCTTCAAGGATGCCCAGTGTCTGGGCCACCACCTGTGGTCATTTTGGTGTCTGACGGCCAGGTCACCCTCAGAGCCATGCTGGCCTAAGGGGTCTATCTTGTCATCAGGGAGCATGATGACACTCAGGCCTGAGCTGCTGCCAAGACCATGTCTGGATTCATGGTCTTACACATTCAGAGTCTTTGGTGATCTCCATGGCTTCAGTAATCACTGAAGGCAATGTGGATGCTTGGTATCTGGTCATCCACCTGACTCCATACTGGTATTCGAGTGAAGAAGGACGCTTAAAAGAAATTCCACACTAGCTCAGAATTGAGTATAATAGAGGGTTATTTATTTAGGGGTAGACTCACAGATCACAATCCTCTGCTGGAACGGGGAACAGCAACTGAATCCCGCAGCTGGAAAAGGGGCCAGATGTGTGCTTTACATGGGCATAAATAGTATAAGAGGCCACACCCAAGTGGGCCTGTAACTTAAAGGTTACTGGCGGTAGGAATTCCTACAGCACCTCCCCCTTTTGGTTAAATAAGTAAGTTCTAAGCCTAATACAAAGTTATATACAGTAAGAACAAATATCAGGTATAAAAATTAGAATTACAATCAGCATAAACAATATCAAGAAAGAAACATGTGATAAATGTTTCAGTAATTGTCTTATCCTAAGGAGTCTAAGTCTTGTATTATAAATAACTTGGCCAAGTCAGGAGAGGAAAGTAACTACAACTATCCAGTATTCAACCTCAATGAAGACCCAAGAAGGGAAATAATATTACTTGAATAAGCAAGAAGTGCAATCAAGCAACTTCCAGAATGTGCAACAAATGACAGAGACAACTGGCTACCTGGGCAATCACCCAAAGTCTCATTTACAATGATGGAACAACCCACTTCGGCTAAGGCCTAGAGTAACTGACAGACCATTTTTAGAGGCAGGAAATTTTTCAAAACTGTTTTACCCTGTCTGGCAAGATTTGACAGTCTTTTTTCTTGTGTCCTGCTTGCCCTGTTCAGACACTGTGCATTTTGTCAGTGGTTGAGGCATGGGCAGTTTTTTGACCAAAGTCCAGTTATGCCAAGAAGAAAACAAGCTCCAAGTGGAGTGTCTTCAGCGCTCAACATTCTCTCGGGAATAGATCGGTGCTGCCAGGAGCAATCATGTCTCACTTCAACAGAACCCTAAGTTATTTAAATGCCATACTCTACAGCTCTTTGTAGTGGTTGAAGATTACCTATCTATGCAGAATACAATCTCTATGTATCTAAAGAACCTGATTAGTATAACTTGAAGTATGACAAACATGGATGACTATTGACCTATGAATCTTAATACCTATATAACTTAAAGACTAAGATTTCATATTAAAATATTAAACAATTTTTAAACAACTATGCAACAAATGAAGACAATGATCTCAAAATGTAAACAATGTATAAATATCTTGATCAGGGGTATAAATGTATATTGCAATATGATAAATATATCCTAAAATTGTATCAGTATACAAAATGTCTTAAGCAGAGGTAGAAGCATGCATGCATACAATATGACAAAATAACTTTGCCCAGATATACAAATATTGTAGACAAAAATAGGAACATATTCAATATAATTTAAATTTGTATCAATATATAAGAATCTATACCAATGTAGATTGCATATAAATATACCTCACAAGTATTCATTTCATTACTCACTACTATTATTAGTGTGAGTAAGCTCACACTAATCTATTATCCCATCCAATTTCCTCTCTTTCTTTTTCCAAAGAGATCCCTGATCCTACATAATTTCTCCCAAACCCCCAACTGTATACCAATTATAATCATCTCCTAAATGATGTCCCTAACCCTGAGGACAAACTTTGTTGGGCGAGGGGACGTCGTCTTCTAGAATTATTTCCAGCTGTCATGGGGGAAATGTTCTTTCTGTGGGATCCTGTGAAAGTAAAATGATGCCACCAGAGCCATGCTGATCTGAGAGACCTATGCTGCCACCCAGGACCATGGTGACATTCAGGCATGGGTTTTGGTATAGGACCATGTCTGGGTCTATGGCCCTACTGCAGCCATGATCTGTGTTGATGTCCATGGCTCCTGATACAATCGAAGGTCATGCTGAGGTCATGGGTCTGGGCCACAACTTGGGCCATGTTGGTGTCCAAGGGCCATGTTGCCATGCTGATCTGAGTGGCCTGTGCTGCCACCTGGAGCCATGGTGGCGTCCCAGCTCAGGCTGCTGCCAAGAGCCATGGCTGGGAACATGGGCCTACCACAGTTAGGCTCTGTGTTGATGTCTATGGCCCAAGTTGCCACCAAAAGCCACATGGATGCCCAGGGTCTAGGCCACAACCTATGGCCATGCAGGTATCTGAGAACTATGTCTCCATAGGGGGTCATGCCTATCTGAATGGTCTGTGCTATCACCAGGGCCATGGTTGTTGTAGGAGGCTTCATGTTTGTTACTGGCTGCTCAGCCCCAAAATAACCACATAGAAATTGTATTAATTAAATCACTGCTTGACCCACTAGCTCTAGCTTCTTATTGGCTAACTCTTATATATTAATTTTACCCATTTCTATTAATCTGTGTATTGCCATAAGGTTGTGGCTTACCGGGTAAAATTCCAACATCTGTGTCTGGCTATGGGGATACATGGCTCCCCTCTGACCCTGCCTTCTTTCTCTCAGCATTCAGTTTAGTTTTCCTAGCTCTACTCTATATTATCAGGCCAAGCCAGTTTCTTTATTAATTAGCCAGTCATATTCACAGCATACAGAGGGGAATCCCACATCACATGGTGTCATCCGAGCCAGGGATGCTGCCTAGGGCCATGTCTGGGTCCATGGCCCTAGCCACAGCCAGGGTCTGCATTGATTTCATGGCTCTTGTTACCAACAAAAGCCATGAAGACGCCCAGGATTTGGCCAGCCACCTGAGACTACACTGGTGTCTGATGGCCATACTTATGCTAAGGCCTTACTGATCTGGGTGACCTGTACTGCCACCAGGACCATGGTGATATCCAGGCCTGAGCTGTTGCCAAGGGCCATATGGGTTCATATTCCTGCTGCATTTGGGGCCTGTGTTGATATCTATGGCCTGTATTACCACAGGGGTCATAGGAAAAATGCATGTTGAAACCTGAGGACTGTGCTGAGCCAGCCCCACCCTTCACTGGCCCTAGATAGCTGTCCCTGCCCCTCCCTGGACACTGCAGCAGGAGAGCTGGCCCCACACTCGGGAGAGATGGCCCTACCACAGGCATCGAGAGCTAGCCCCAATGACGTGGGCCTAGGAGAGCTGGCTCTACACCTTGCCTGAGGAGGTCTGGTCCCAGCGGCCCAGACTGACCAGCTCAGTTACCATCCAGGCCCACATCCTGGACTTTGGGTTATCCCACCCTAACTTCTACCCCATATATGACCCGCTAGAGCTCATGAAAAACCTGGTCTTGCAGAATGATAGCCGTAGGATCTCTATGACTCAGGGTCACAACAGGGTATCTGAGAGGAGTTTTGGTGAGGGTCCAGTGATGATGATGTACCAGAGCCCTTGAGCCAGACCAATGACTCATTGCAATGACCATTTTTGGATGAAGCTAATGTACTGTGTGACACACCATAGTTCCCAATGCCACAAATGAAGGAAGGAAGAGGTGCTGGAGAGAGGGGAAAGATGGCAGATAGAAGGTGGGGAGGTTGTTGTTTGCTTTGTTTTGTTTTAATTAATTTGTGAGGGTCCTTTTAGGGGAGAGACATTGCACTAGTAAGAGGCAAGAATGAAGAGATGGGGAGGTGAGCAGGATTGGGGTGTATGATGTGAAATTCCCAGAGTCAATAAAGAATTATGTTATTCTTAAAAAGGGGAAGTAGCTCATAGTTATGACGACAAAATTATCTTAGTTAAAATTCTGCTACCAGAAATCTTCTAGCCATAGTGACCATTGTCAGATTACAGTCATTTAAAATCTATCACACATCACATCTATAAAATCAAACAGTGTCAATCTTTTAAAGGGATAACAAATTCATATTGATAATTCCCACAAATTGTTTGGCAAGATTTGACCAATAAAAGAAAGCTACCTCAGTTGTAACTATTTTAAAATCAGTATTGGATTGGGGTAAGTTAAACAAACCAAAAATGTCCATGAACAAATGATAATCTAAGTCAAGGTCCACTTCAAATGCGAAAATATATCTCGACTTTAAAAACCACCCCTCATCACTAAATTACCATTATCAATACTATAATTCAATAAGAAATAAATTCTTGTTTTAACTTTGTGTGGCTTTAAATTTACGTTGGCAATCTGTATTTGTAATGGTATTGGGGAAATTTGGGTTCAGATCCTGTAATATAGTGGATGTAAAATTCCAGGTGTATGTGAAACAGCAATACTTGTTGAAAAAATCTCTCATGTTATATTTGCACATATCACGCTTTATACTACAAATGAACATATCTGTTAGCTAGCAACAAATACTGTAAAACAGGCAATGGAATAAATTCTTCCCATCAACTATCAAAAAATAAACAAAAATAAATGGAACCTCATGAAACTGAAAAGCTTCTGTAAGGCAAAAGGACACAGTCAATAAGGCAAAACTGCAGTCTACAGAATGGGAAAAGATTTTCAACAACTCCACATCTGATGGGGGGGCTAATATCTAAAATATATAAAGAATCAAGAAACTAGACACTGACAACCCAAATAACCCAATTTAAAAAAAATCGTACAGATCTAAACAGAGAATTCTCAACAGAGGAATCTCAAATGCCCAAGAAACACTTTAAAAATTGTTTCAATTGTCCACCATGGAAATGCAAATTAAAATGTCTCTGAGATTCCATCCTACACCTGTCAGAATGGCTAAGATCAAAAACACAGATGACAACTCATGTTGGTAAGAATATGGAGCAAGGCGAACACCCCTCCATTGCTGGTGGGAGTACAAACTTGAACAGCCACTTCGAAAATTAGTATGGTAGTTTCTCAGAAAATTGGGAATTGATCTACCTCAAGACCCAGTGATACCACTCTTGAGCATATGCCCAAAAGATGCTCCCTCCTACACAAGGACCCTTGCTCAACTATGTTCATAGAAGCTTTATTCATAATAGCTAGAAACTGGAAACAGCCTAGATGTCCCTCGGCTGAAAAATGAATTTAAAAAAATGTAATACATTTATACAATGGAGTATTACTCAGATATTTAAAAAATCATGAAACTTGCAGACAAATGGATAGAACCAGAAAAAATAATCCTGAGTGAGTAACCCAGACCCAGAAAGATAAACATGGTATGTATTCACTCATAAGTGGATATTAGCTATAAAAAGATAATCCTGCTACAATCCACAAACCCAGAGAGGCTAAGCAACAAGGCTCAAGGGAGGACAAGTGTATCTCTCTGGAAAGGGGAAATGAGAATAGGAGGAATCAAGTGGGGAAGGTGTAAGGAGAGAGTATTAAGAAAGATGACTGAAATAGGGGGGACACTTGGGGGGAGGTAGAAATCTAGCACAATGAAAACTCTCTGAAATCTATGACGGCAATTCTACCAAAGACTCCTAGCAGTGGGGAATACAGAGCCTGAACTGGCCATCTTCTGTAATCAGGCAAGGCTCCCAATGGAGGGACAGGGACACCAACCCAGTCACAAAACCTTTGACCTGCCTACAAGATGTGCTGGGGCAAAACTGGTGCAGAATTTGTGGGAGTGACTGCTATGGGATCACGCTCTTTACACTATAAAGATTTGCCACTCATATTGGTTTAATAAAATGCTGATTGGCCAGTAGCCAGGCAGGAAGTATAGACAGAGCAACCAGTCTAAAAGAATTCTGGGAAGAGGAAAGGCAGAGATACAGTCATCAGTCAGACGCAGAGGAAGCAAGATGAGAATGCTTCACCGAGAAAAGGTACCAAGCCACATGGCTAAACATAGGCGAGAATTATGCATTAATATAAGTTGTAAGAGCTAGTTAATAATAGGCCTTAGCTAATAGACCAAATAGTTTATAATTAATATAAGCTTCTGTGTGTTTCTTTGGGACTGAACAACTGCGGGACTGGGTGGGACAGAAAGTTCCATTTACAAGTGACCAACCAATGACTGGTCCAACTTGAGACCCATGCCAAGAGAGGTAATCCATGTCTAACACTTCCTGAAGGGTCAAAACCCAGAGACTGGGTAGCCCAGAGACCTAAGATAGAACCAAACACATCTTGGGGGGGGGGGGGTGTCAATTGAATGATTCCTAATGATACTCTGTTATACTTCTAGACCAGGGCCTAGCATAATCGTCATCAGAGAGGCTTTGTCCAGCAACTGATGCAGAGACTCACAGTCAAACATTAGGCAGAGCTCAGAGAATCCTGCAGAAGAGGAGGAGGAAGAATCACAGGAGTTGGAGGAGTCAAGGGCACCACAAGAAAACACCCCACAGAATCAACTAACCAATGCATAATAGTGACTCACGGAGACTGGCATGATGATCAGGCAGCTTGTATGGGTCTTACCTAGGTCCTCTGCATATATGTTAAGGTCATGTAACTTGGAATTCTTGTGGGATACCTAACAGTGGGAGGAGGGGCTGCCTCTGACTTTTTTGTCTGCTTTTGCAACCCTTTTTCTCCTACTGGGTTGCCTTGCCAGCCCTAATATGAGGGGGTTTGCCTAGTCTTATTGCAACCTGATATGCCATGTTTGGTTGATAGCCCTGGAAGGCCTGCCTTTTTTCTGAAGGGAAATAGGGGAGGAGTGGATCTGGGGGGAGGGGGTGGAAGGAGGAAAAAGTGTGGTTGGAATATTTAATACATGAGAGAAGAACAAAGAAGGAAGGGAGGGAGGGAGAGAGGGAGGGAGGGAGGGAGGGAGGGAGGGAGGGAGGGAGGGAGGGAAGAAGGAAGGAAGGAAGGAAGGAAGGAAGGAAGGAAGGAAGGAAGGAAGGAAGGAAGGAAGGAGGTAAGTACTGTGAAAAGAAGCCTGTTCATTTAAAAACTTAAAGTTCAAGTCTTTGGTTAGGTCATAGCCAGACAGGGACTTATAATACTCTAATTAGTGAGAACTGTGAATTGCACAGAAAATGTTAAAGGCTTTTGTTAAAAATTTAATAATAGAATTTCAACAATTACCACAAAAAAAAATAAAGAAAAGCCTATTAGCTATGCTCTGGCATTTCTCAAAACTGTTAGCGTGCATGCATACACCTCTGTCTGCCTCCACAGCAATGACCCATGTCCTTGCTCATGACTCAGGTCAGGGAAACTTGTGAACATTCGGCTGCCTTCCTATAGGCTCACCCAAACATGCTATCTATTGCAAGTGTAGCTGTGTGGGACTTCGAGGGAGTAGAAAAAGTACTGCTTACCACCAGGAAAATGACATTCATTCCCCTTGACCTGTCGTGGTCCTGAGGAGAGCCTAGAGGTGGAAGGAGGACCTGTCTGTCCTCAGCATCCTCAAATTCCTCCTCCATCTGGGTGTCATTGCTAAAACTTCATTCTGATGTCTTGTCTCTCCAGTTCAACAAGTCCCAACCAAGAGGCTGCGCCTATGTGCAAAATCAGAGGCACCTGGAAGCCTGTTCAGCTATCCCTGTAAAACCTAGCTCCGCCCATTTCTCTAACCCAGGAGAGAGCCGCTGACTGCCTCTGTTCAGGGAGAAGGTCAGAACAAGCGTAGGTTGTTAAGAAAAAGGTTAATCTTGTCGGTTTAGGGTTCTTGTTACCATAGGAATTATAGCCGGCTGTAGGAAGCCGGTGCCTCGATGTTTCTCCAGACGGATAGCACAGAGTCCTGTGTCAAATGATTTCAGTAACAAATGTGCTATTCAGTCAGGTAGGACTCAGGCCAGAAGTGCAGAAGATAATAACACCCCGCCCCCATTCCCCAAGGCTACACAGTCAACAGAAGCAAAGGGGTACCAAATACAGGCCTTGGACTAGAGTGAGCAGCCAGGCGGCCTCAGCCTGTAATCCCAGCTCTGCCGCTTACATCTCTGAACCAGGCTTCCCCTGTGTAGAACCTCTGTTTGACAAGGTCAAATCTGCTGGTGTTTGTTAAAAAGTCTCCTAGAACGTTGTGCAGAGTGTGTAAGCCATACACACTGCCTAGAAATAATTGTTATAAACAGGAACCCCTGTGCCATGGGCTCTCACAGGAGCGGCCGACTTCATCTGGGGGATCGAGGAAATGTTCCAGAGAAGGGATGGCTTCTGGGGTACCACTGGAAGAATGAGAGGTCTGAGAAAAGGAAGCATTTATTCGTAGCACTCAATGGAAGGTACTACTCAGGGGAACACACCTCGGTGTGGCGAGGAGGGGAGACCACTAGGAAAGAGAAAAAGAGACCCAAAAAGGTGGGCTCTGCCACAGCAGAGAGGGAAACCATCTGGACTCTCTTCTGCCACCAACAGTTCTGCAGCAGCAGCAGATACAGTGAAAAAGACATCGTTTGCTTCAAAATAACTTAGGGGTGTGAGCATTGCTGAGGAGGGTGATGTATGCTCACTTGACTCACTTCACTTCCTCTCCGTTATATACAAATATCTTAAAAAGGGCAGCCCGGAGAAAATCATCAGTCTTTTTTTCCCTTTTTAATCTATGTATGAATGAGGGGAGCACGTGTGTGGGGGTGCCTACAGGGACCCGAACAAGCATCGCATACCCTGAGCTAGAGTGACAGCCACCTAGCATGATGAGAACTAACCTCTGGAATTCGGCAAGAGCAGCAAGCTCTCTGAAGCCCTGAGCTTTCATCTCTCTGACCCTCACCATGCTTCTTCATACTTGAGTTTGGAAGAAGAGGATTTCGACAGGAAAGGAAGAAACAGGAGACGCCTGGGGAGAGGAGCCAGGGATGCCAACCACAGAGAGAGACATCCCATAGACAGCAGCCCACGACCTTCTACCCTGCCCATTTCTGCTCTCCTGTCTGATACTGGTGACTGACTAGGTTTCATAAACACCAATCTGTACTCTAAGGTACTTTTCCGTCACCCAGGATTTGATGATAACTTTGAGGAGATGTTGCTAACCGATTTAACCCCTCCAAGAAGATGCAAATGACCATTTGACTTCCTGGCGCCTACTTGGCATCACGAATGACGAGGGTTTGCTGGGGTTTTAAGGACTCTGTGTGTATGTCACATATTCTTGAGAAAGGATTCACCCCAGGACCCCAGTCATGGGCAAGAGTAGAGTCACCCACAGGAAGGTCCCAAGAGTCACTGATTGACAGTTTAAGACTAAGAACTGGAATGTAAATGCACACCATATAAGAGCCAGTGCCCCAGGAAAGAACGCTCTGTCTATACCAAGAAAAACCTCCTATGTAGAGCCCTGACTTCTGCAAGCATGCTGTCATGCCAACCGAGCCAAAAGATTTGGGAGGGAGGGGGGAGGCGGGAGAGATAGGCAGAAAGGGTGTTTCATTCTAAACAACATTAAACCAAAAGATTCAGACTGGACAATTGAATCAGACTCCCCTTCGCCATATTTATAACCCAGAAGGATGGATGTTGAACTGGCCAAACAAACCATCTCCCCTCTCCGAACTTCCCAGCTTTTTCTCTCTTGTACTTTACCTGCCTCTGCCTGTTGCCATGGGGGTAGGGAGAATATAATCGCTCCATCAGCGGCTTTGACGTCTGTCATAGTTTAGCAAGAACTAATTTAATGACAAGAGACTGACTCAGATCCCTTCTGGGAAGAGGCATTTAGGGACAAGAACACCCGGAGGAGATGTGTGAGCGAAGTCTGAGCAGTGGGCAGCTGGCACGGGCCTCCCAGACAGCCACCTCCTGCAGGGGCAGAGCGGTGCCAGATGTAGGCTGTGTAGAGATAGTTGGCGACCTCCAGCCAACGCCGCTGGTGTTTCCTGGGTCACCCTCCCGGCCATCAGTTGCTGGGAGTCACTTTGAAAATATCTCTACTCTGCGTGACTGCCAAAAGCAGGGCAAGGTGAGAGGAGGGAACAGAGAGCTAGCAGGCTGACTGCCCACCCACGCCGTTAAATTGCAAAGAAGTTCTTGGCGATGCTGCCCTCTACTGGCAAAATAGTATATTAAGAAGCTGGTCCCCCCCCCCCCCACCCAAGGTCCGCAGCTTCCAGGAGAGGATGCGCCAGCTGGCTTTCCTACCCCAGGGCACAGAAACAAAATATAAATATAAAAATATATTTATATAAATATAAATATAAAAAGAGATAAAGCCTTAAAAGGTAAGTATGATTTCACGTGGGCTCTCAAGGGATCGCTAACAAAAAGGAACGGGACCGTCCTGCCTGAGGGCAGGACATGTATGCACATTGGATAAGGAGACGTCTCCGAGGGTAAAGGTGTTTGCTGTCAAGACCGACGAGTTTGATCCCTCAAGGGTCCACAGCGTGGAGAGAGAGAACTGATTCCTTCAGGTTGTCCTCTGATTTTCACATTCATGCAGTGGCCGGCCACACAATCCACACACAGACCCCCCCCTCCCACCATGTACACCATCATCATCATCATGTAAATACATTTATGAAATGTTTTGAAGTTGTTAAGGGACTCTCACACAGCATCCGACATCTCAGCCAGGCCAGTGATGCTGAATGGCCTGCCCAGAAATGAATCCTTGCTCTAAGTGCCCGGCGGTCGCTGTGAAGAACACCCAAAAGGCCTTGCTTTTGTTGGGGGGGCCCCACCATGCTCCATTTTCTCAAATAGTTCCACTATGTCCACCATCCCACTATGCCTGTTCAAGAGAAAGAAGGTGATGTGTAACATGCATGCCTGAGCCGTGCACATGACTGATGTTCCCAAGGAAAGGTCTCCAACGTTGTGAGCCCCCACGAGCCTGACTCACTAACTGTGGACAGACTATGACAGAGGATCGAGTTATCACAGGCTGTGTTTAGACTCCTGGAGAGACATTCACTGCTCACCTCTGCTCCTGACCTAACATCCTATGACCACTAGGGAAACCTTTTTAGAATATATAAACAAAGCCACAGCTTCCACCGATTCAAAAGCTAAGAAGGTCAGCAGATAACTGAGATTTCTCCAGTTTGCTGTAAGCCTCCAATCCGATACTTGAAAAATATCTCCATTTTTCTAACTTTCTTTGTTCTGTTACTATAGAAAAATTTCCTGAAGTGGTTACCGCACTGGGATATGGTGTTTGGGGTAACATAAATCTGCATCCTTGTGCCGGTGGTCACTCGTATTTAGCTCTAAAATAAACCCTCGTGTTCCCTTCGAGGTGAAAGCATTCTTATATCGACACTAGTAAGAGCCAACACATGCAGGAAAGAAAATACTCCCTCAGTAATTCAGGGATCCTGCCCTCATCTAGATAGGAATCATCCCTGGAAACCATGCTGTTCTACGTAAGTAAATCCTGCTACAACGCCACAGCAGGCTCTAGGGACCATCACACCTCATTCTTGCTGCTGGGAGGCAGGCAAGTGACTTACTTACAGATTCAGGAGCTGAGGCCTCAGGGGAGTCAAGTGACATGCTTGGTCACTTAGCTATTTAGAAGAGAAATGAGAGTTGAACCAAGTTCCATAAGACTCAGAAGGCCATGTTCTTATAAATTCCACCAAGCCACTGTCGGCAATATCTAAAAGAACTTGCATAGTGGTGGAAACAGCCCCTTAACTGTTGCTACTAGGCACATGGGGGTTCTTGGACCCTCAAAATGTTGCAGAGGATGCAGTTGGGGACTAAGCTTTCCTTTGTGCTTAATTAATTTAAATTTAAACGTCCACATGGGGTTAGGAGCTATCCTCTGACCCAGTGGAGGGTGAGATGATTTTGTATGGAAAACACCATCAGAGCAGAACCTTACCATCCTCAAAGGAGAAGCCAAAAGACAAGAGCCACCAATTCATCGGATTGCCCACTGATCTCTTAGCAGAGATGCTGACAGAATTCTTACAGTGTCTAAAGGAAGACGATTTATCCACAGACTTGGTTGCTCGGATTTAAAGAGCCCTGCCTTTGTAAGCTTCAGCAGCCAGCAGAAGCCAAGGATGGCGTGATGTAGGTGGGCCTTCTATGTGTTATTCTCATTGGTCAATAAAGAGACTGCCTTGGCCCTCTGATAGGACAGAAAATAAGGTAGGCGGAGTAAACAGAACAGAATGCTGGGAAGAGGGTAATGAGGCAGACACCATGGAGCCAGCCACCAGGTCAGACATGCTGAATCTTTTCCGGTAAGCCACCACCTTGTGGTGCTACAGAGATTATTAGAAATGGGTTAATCAAGATGTGAGAGTTAGCCAGTAACTAACTCTCTAGAGATAATGGGCCAGGCAGTGTTTAAAAGAATACAATTTGTGTGTTGTTATTTCTGAAGCTAAGCTAGCCGTGCGGGAGTTGGGCAGGACGAAAAGCAGGCCTGCCCGCAGCTCCTCACTACACTGGCAGCTGTAAGGCGCCCTGTGTCACCTAGTAATGGACTGAACGAGGCAAATGGAACCATTTCAACAGGTCATTACTTATTCTCCTGATGGACTTAGAGACACTCTGTCTTATTTCTTCTAATAGCCAGTCTTCTAATGTTAAAAGAGCAGGCTCAAATAGATCCGCCACTGAACTGACAGATAACAGTGAACTTAGCAGGAATAACAGCCATCTAGATTCACTATTTCTACAGATAAGGACGGAGGACAGCAGTGTATGTCATCTGGTCAGTGTAACTGACACTTGTCACTTGGCCGCTGGTGCCCATTTAATGGAAAATCCAAGAGAGAGAGAGAGAGAGAGAGAGAGAGTGTGTGTGTGTGAGAGAGAGAGAGAGAGAGAGAGAGAGAGAGAGAGAGAGAGAGATCTCAGAACAAGGGAAGAGCTCCAATTAAAGGGACAATGGAACATAGCATTCTCTTATGAGGAGACAAGTCCTCCTCATTCATTCTGCTTCATGTTTGCCATTTAATTGCCTGTCATTCAGAGCCAGAGATGTGAGCAGCAGGTCCAGGCCTCACCGTGGGCCTAGAAATGACAGAGCAGAGCAGCAACTGATTCTGACAGAATCAGCAAATTCATCACAGTTAGATGGGGGAGCCGTATCAGAGTGTTCTGCAAAGCCAGCAGGGAGCTGGTGGAGAGGTAAGGACAGTGAGAGCGGGAAATGAAGGCAAACCCCACCCACTGTCGCCAAAAAAAGTGGGTGGGATCCTGAAA
Source organism: Myodes glareolus (assembly GCF_982192425.1). Classification (NCBI taxonomy): domain Eukaryota; kingdom Metazoa; phylum Chordata; class Mammalia; order Rodentia; family Cricetidae; genus Myodes; species Myodes glareolus. The sequence continues at coordinate 104,184,428 of NC_142028.1, forward strand.
GTTGGGTATGGGAGCCCATGCTAAGCAACTTGAAAGATGGAAGAACAACAGAGAAAAGGACAGTTAAAGCCAGTAAAGTGGCACTGATGGGATGGAGAGAGAGCTCAGTGGTTAGACACACATACTCCTAGTGCAAAGGACCTAAGTTCGGTTTCCAGCACCCGTGCTGGGTGGCTCACCACTGCCTGTAACTCCAGCACCAGGGGAATGCAACTCTGGCCTCCAAGAATGACTACACAGATGTATGCATACACATAGACATACACATACACACAGACATACACACACATGCACACACACACACATGTTATAGATATGAATAATTTGCATTGGTATAAATCTTGATTTATTGATACAAGTTTAAGGTCGATCTTGTTATATGTATATTTCTGATCTTGATTAAGGTATTGTGATTGTGTAGTTCATTTAAAAATGTAATGTATAATTAAGAAATATAGTCAAACTTGACTATAATAGTCAAGTTTGTAGTCATGTTAGATTTTCTAGATGTGCATAGATATAATTCAGATAGGCATTCTTCATATCTTTCAAAGACTACAGAATATGGTATTTAAAATGTTTTAATAACTTAAGGTTTTTCATGGCAATGAGACATGTCTGCTCCTAGCAGCACCAATCTACTTCAAGAGGAAGATGGGCATCGAAGAGGCTCCTTATGGAGTTGGTTAGCCAGTTGGGCAAGAAACTGCTCTTGCCTGGACTACTTCACTGGACATGCAGTACCCACAGAGAGAGGACTGCTGAACTTGCCTAAAGGTGAGATGGGCCTTTGGGGTTCCTATTTCATGAAAGAGTCTACAAGACATTCTGCAGGACACAAAAGAAAGTGACTGAACTGTCTTTAAAATTTCCTGCTGCATGGAAAAGTCTGCTGGATACTATGGGCCTGTAGGCTGAAGATGGATGCCCCAATGGTACAGAAGAACTTTGGGTAACTGTCCAGGCAGTGAGATGTCTCTGTCATTTCTAGAGTTTTAGAAGTTGCTTACTTCCAATTTACATAGGTAATATTATATCCTACTGGAGTCTTTGATGGAGTTGAAGAATAGATAGTTACAGTTTTCCTTTGTTATGATAAAAGATAAGATAGATATAAATATTGTAACTGTAATTCTTGCTTGATAACTGTTTTTGTTTTATGTAATTTTACTATGTTAAAGTTAAAGCCTTCCTTTTTGTTTAAACAAAAAAAAGGGGAAATGGTGTAGGAGGTCCTTCTGTTTATGTGCTGCTTTCATTGGTTATCAATAAAGAAACTGCTTGGCCTGATAGGTCAGAACTTAGGTAGACGGGGAGAGAGAACTGAATTCTGGGAGAAAGAAAGCAAATGGAGAGTCGCCATGGAGCTGCCAGGTCAGACATGCTGAATCTTTTCTGGTAAGCCACGACCTCGTGGTGTTATACAAATTAATAGAAATGGGTTAAATCAAGATGTGAGAGTTAGCCAATAAGAGGCTAGAGATAATGGGCCAGGCAGTGATTTAATTAATACAATTTCTGTGTGATTATTTCGTGTGTAAGCTAGCTGGGCGGGACAGAACAAAGGGCCTCCGCACTCCTTGTTACACACACAATTTGAAGTGATAAAAGTAAATATTTAAAGAGAAAGAAAGGTGGGCATTTGGGGTGGAGCACAATTTAGTTCTAGCACTCAGGAGGCAGAGGCAAGCAGATCTCTGCGAGTTCAAGGCCAGCTTGGTCTACATAGCAAGATTCACGCCTGCCATGCATAGTGAGATCCTTCCCCAAAGCAAAACAAAGAGTAAAACAAATGACACAAAGCAAGAAATGGGTTCCCCTCTAGAAAGATCCACACCAGTCATGCATAGTGAGATCCTGCCCCAAAGCAAAACAAACAGTAAAACAAGTGACACAAAGCAAGAAAAGGGTTTCCCTCTAGAGAGCACATCACGAGCATCCTCTGCATGGTGTCTTCAAATGCACTGAGCTCCCCTGAAGGTGGAGCCTTCACATCGTGTTGTTGGTTTCTGCTGAGGGTCCAGCACACACAACAGACCCTCAGAAGGCTAATCTATCCGAGGTCATTATGCTGTGGGACCATATCACGTTAACCATTCAGCAGGTGTGACTGAGGCCTGAGACTGAATTTCTAACAAGCTGCCAGGGGATGTCAGTGGATCACACTGGCTGACCAGGCCTTTACTTTCTCCGTCAGGCATAAGCTAATGCAATTGGCTGAGGGCTGACCCAGATGCTTCAGATACTTAAGTTTGATTTCCATGAATAGAATTGCTTCATGCTATGACCGCAAGCTGAACCCACAGCCATAGCTGGTGATCTTGGGTCATTGTCAGACTCATACTCCCATGCATACACACGCACACATACATTTGCTAATGCACACATACACCCCTGCGTGCACGCACGCACACGCTGCTATAGCTTGAATTCTAAATGCTCCCCTAGCTCCCAGTGCAGCAGTGTTCAGGGGTGGGGCCTTGGGATGGACCAGATCAGGAGGTCTCTGACTCACTGAGGGATTAGCTCACTGATGGTCTTATAATTTGATGGCATCTTGGGAAGGCAGTGGAAATGTCAGGAAGTGGCAGTTGTGAGAAATAGGCCACTGGGGACTTGGCTTGGAAGAATATATCTTCTATTCACACCTACCCCTCTCTCTCTCTCTCTCTCTCTCTCTCTCTCTCTCTCTCTCTCTCTCTCTCTCTCTCTCTCACCATCCCTCTCCCCCGTCTCTTTCCTCTCTCTGGCCACTATGGGTGAGCAGTTTGGCATCACCATGACCTTCTCCCTCACCACAGTCCAGCAGCAGCTTGAGCGGTGGCTCGGCAGCTAAGAGCGAGTGCCTAATGCTCCTGTGCCAGAGGACCCGGGTTCGAATCCCGCCTGGCTCTCAGCGATCGATATATCGATAGATCAATCAATTGCTGCTTATCAAAAATCGGGGGGAAAAATGATAAGGCATTGATCACCAGAGAATGCCCCTAATGGGCTCTTCAAACAACATCTAGAATTGGCAATACAGGATATAACACCAGGTCAAACAACGTCCCAAACCACCCTGGTGGCCCTAAGGCCCTGGGAGGCTAAAGAAGCAGTTGCCTCAGGTTTTCTAGCTCCTCTGCTGTACCTGCAGGAAAAGGCATGGACAGGAGGGCCTGAAATCCGCTGCATTAGCTGTGTTTGGAACGCTTGGCACACTTCCACGGGTGCTCGTTGTCTGGCAGAGTCAGATATGAACGACTCACTTTGGAGATCCCGTTTTATGGCCGTGGTTTCGTTCCTGGTCTCGCTGGTTTCATCCCGTGCATATCAACATGATGGTTTCTGTTTCCAGCTGAGGAAAAAGACGTGTGCGCATGCGTGCTTGTGTCAGTTTTTTCCTCACGGTGAGAAAATAGCAAAGGAAAGGCCGCAGGCCTTGGTGCGGCTCACTGCATCAGAGACGTCGCTCCATAACCACTGTCACCACCACTGTGGGCCTGCGGTGTGGGCCAAGAAGGACGGCATGATGGAGAACGCATGGTCGAGATGCTGCGAAGCCGAGAAAACCAGAGAAGGGGGCTGAGGGACAGGACAAACCCCTCAGCGTCACCTCTCCAATGACCTACTTCCTCCAGCCAGGCCCCACCTCCTCCAACCAGGCCCCACCTCCTCCGAGCTCTTTGAGCCACAAAGTCAACAGATTAAGCCATCCGTGAGATTAGTGCCCTCCTAACCAACTACCCCTACAGAAAGCCTTCCATTCATGAACTTGTTTGGGGATTGTGTTGTCTGCTTTCTCTTGTGGTGATAGGCCGCTGACCAAAAGTAACTTGAAAGAGGAAAGTGTTTATTTCAGCTTACAGGATACGGGGTCACCATGGAGGGAGGAAATCGAGGATGGGCGCTCAAGACAAGAAGGTGGAGGCAGATGCTTAAACAGAGACCGTGGAAGGTACACAGGCTCACACTGAACCGCCTTTCTAATACAATTCAGGACCACCCACCCAGATGCGGCACCACACAATGACCTGGGCCCTCTAACACCGGACATTAGTCTAAAAAAAATGCCCCCACAGATTTGCCCGTGGATCGATCTAATGAGGTAATTCCTTAATTGAGGCTGTCCCTTCCCAGGTGTCTAGTTTATGTCAAATTTGACAAAACTAACCATCACAATTTACGTCCTGCTAAACTGACATACAAACAAATCTTTATTAAACCATAGCATTTCCTTTTTTGTTTACCCTCATGATTTCATGTTAATGCGCAGTACAAAACAGTGCAACTCTAAAAGTCCCTCCATCCTTTCAAAAGTTGAAAGTTTCTTTAAGATACCCAGTCTCTTAACTGTGGCTTTCTGCAAAGTCAAAAACAAATTAACTGTTTTCTTATTCCAAAACAGAAGAATTAGGGCATAAAAGCAATCAGACTTAACAAGAAAAAAACATCCAGCCATGCATGTGCAAATCTTGAGCTCAGTGTCTGGCATCTGGGACTCAGTTCTGATTTTCTGGGCTCCGAGGGGCTTAACTAACTCCACATCTCTACTCTTCCGTCTGTAGCACACATAGCTTGTCTAACAGGATTGGACTGGCTCTGCTCCACATCTGGTGATGTCCTTGGTGGTCATCCCCGGGTCTCAGTATATCCATATACAGGAGACCTCTATTACAACATCTCCAGGGACTTCTTCAGGGACTCCAGCCCTGCCAAACGTGCCAAGTCAGCTCCTCTTCATGGCCCTTTCTGGGATTTCCACTGCAACTGAGGATACACCTTCATCTGCACCTCTCCTGGCCTCTCTTCAAGGAGACTAAAACCCCACCATATAGTACCAACCCCCAGATGTGCCCCATGATCCTTCCATGCTTTCCAAACCAATACCGTGAGGGAAAGAGTCTTACACATTACTAACTTCAGCTGCCAGCTTGAGATCCAGCCCCAGTCCCATGTGGACCACAGCTTCCTGACCCTGAGAAAACAGTACCCAGGAGATCTGAACCCAGTGATGCTGATCTCTTATTAATGATGGCTGATCTTTCAGCTCCAGTTAAACAGCATCCATTGTCCCCAGAGAGCAATGGTTTCACTTCCAAAGACTCTTAATTCTAAACTACCACAAAAAAATGGCACCAATAAAGTTTTTAAGGGACTTTCTGAAACTTCACAAGCCATTCCTCCGCCATCTGCACCACTCTCATACCATCCTCCACACTCCCACAGAGGGGCCCATGAAGGTCTAAGCACGCAACAGCTTTTTAGCCCAAAGCTCCAAGCACTTCTACAGTACTCCCCCAAAACAACATGGTCAGCTCTGTCACAGCAACAATCCACTCTCCGGTACAGTTCCTGCCCCGGTTCACTTTTTGTGGCTCTGGAAAAATGCTGACCAAAGCAGCTTTTATTTCCACTGACAGGACACAGTCCATCATTGAGAGGCCAAGGCAGGAACTGAGGCAGAGACGCGGAAGGAACACTGCTTACTGGCTTGCTCCTCGGGCTCACATTCTGCTACCTTTCTGGTGTAACCCAGGACCACCTACCCAAGTGTGGCACCATGCACAGTGACCTGGGTCCTCCCACAGCAGCCATGAGGCAAGAAAATACACACACACACACACAAACCTGTCCATGGGCCAGTGTGATGAAGGCAATTCTCAACTGAGGTCCTCTCTTCCCAGGTGACTCTAGTTTGTGTCCCGTTGACAAAAACTAACCATCCCAGAGGTACTTCCTATCCAGACAGTTAGTGCAGATATCAACCAAATGCAGGTCCAATTGGAAGCTCTTACAGTGTAGATATGGCTGGAGATATGACCAGCAGCTTAGGGGTGCTGATAGTCCATGCATTGCTCCTATTCTTATAGATTAAAATTTTAAATGTACAGAGTCATCATTGTAGGTGTTTTAGTACTAGATTTACTACAGCCCCATGATGTAAAATGTCAAATATTATTGAAATAAAGATGGAAGGAGGGAGAAAGGAGGGGAAGGAAAGAAAATGCGGGAAAAAGAAAGACAGAGGAAGGAAGAGAAGGAAGAAGCGAAAAGAGAGTGGAATGTGGAAGAAAGGAGGGGAGAGAAAGACAGAGGGGGGAGGAAGATGGAGGGAGGGAAAGACGGAGGGAGGGAGGGAAAATGGAAAGATACTTTTTTTGAAGACTCATTTGTTTATGTATTTTATGCATGTGGGTACTTTGTCTGTACGTACATCTGCATACCAGAAGATGCCATCAGACAGTTGTGAGCTGCCATGTGCGTGCTGGGAGTTGAACTCAGGACCTTCAGAAGAGCATTGAGTGTTCTTAACCACCAAGGCATCTCTGCAGCCCCAGAAAGGTAATTTTTAATAATGCTTGTTACAGTTCTATGTCTTTCTGACCAGCCATGAGCTCCAAACACCAAGAAACTAGACCATTTGTGACCAGTCATCACTGTTGCCCTACTTGTTTCCAATACCTTGGCAATGAGTATCAGTAGGCATTCAGCTGGGCATGATGATGTCTGCAATCCTAGCACTTGGGAAACAGGGTCAAAATGGCTGCCAGTTCAGGTGAGCATGCATTACTATATACTGAAAATTATCTAAAAAGACACTAATTTTAAAAAAAAAAAAAAAACAGGATGATAAAGGTATTCACCCCTCCCTGGAAACTGGAAACTCGCACCTGCTTTGAGTATAGACAATGGCGCCATGTTATATCCACAGTGCAGAACCCAGGAGAGCTGTTTTCGGTTCTCTGAGAATCGGCCTGACTATGTATAAATAAATGAGCCAACAGAGCTCACTAGAGAAGAAATAATGTAGGTCAGACTTGAGTCACGCAAGCTGAGAGTTCCCTAGGCCAGCTAATACTAACTGGCCCCGAGGACAACTGGCCCCAGATCCCAATGAGGCTCAGCCAAGACCAGAAAAGTGATCTGTTGAGCAGCCCAAATCCTGACCCGGACCACAGCTCACTAAATATTTTACCTCTTAAGCCACCAACTTTTAGGTATTTGTTATGCAGCAAGAGCTAACACATGCAGAGGCCATGTTTTATCTGTCCCTATGTCACTAATACTCAGCATGGTACAGTATGAGACTTGATAAATAAATGGTAAATCAGTAAATTTGAAAATGAGCCCATGCATATAACTGACCAATGGTTTGCCTTTATGTTCAGTACCATTCAAGGTATGCTGGCTGTGGTGGTTTGAAAGAAAATGGTCCCCAAAGGGAGTGGCACTATTAGGAGGTGTGGCCTTGTTGGTGTGGGTATGGACTTGTTGGAGGACGTGTGTCACTGTGGAGGTGGGCCTTGAAGTCTCATATATGCTTCAGGATACTGCCTAGTGTCTCAGACTATGTCCTGTTGCCTGAAAGATGTGGGACTCTCAGCTCCTTCTCCAGCACCATGTCTGCCTGCATGCTGCCCACCGTGATGATAATGAACTGAACCTCTGAACTATAAGCCAGCCCCAACTAAATGTTTACCTTTACAAGAGTTTCCATGGTCATGGTGTCTCTTCACAACAATAGAAACCCTAACTAAGGCAGTGGCAAACAATACTATTCTTTCTGGAGTGATAGAAATGGGAACATTTCAGAACTCTGCCCTTTTGGCCAACAGTAATGTCTAGGGTTCTGGGTAACAGATGGAAGATGGGTAGCCCCTACTCTGACGTCTGAGGCTCAAACATCATTTGTAAAGAATATAAGCCCAAAACAGATGTTAAAACAAAAACTAGAATAATCTATGTGTCCAGATGGAGGTGTGAGTCAATAAAACATGGAACACTTATTTAATCCATTTTTAATTTTTAATCCTCTTTCCTTTGCATGTGTGCACGTGTGTGTGTGTGTGTGTGTGTGTGTGTGTGTGTGTGTGTGTGTATGTAGGCACACATGAACTAAAGTGCTTGTTCAGAAAGTTGACAGCTTTTTCCCATGGCACAGCCTGAGCCTGGGAGAGCCAGAATCATGGGTAAGATACTTGGAGCAGTAGATGAGGTCTTCCTAACTGTCTGCTACAGGAAGTTTCATAGCCCAGTGAGAAAGCATGCACATCTAAGCCTTGCACGCTGTCTCCTGATGGCCCAGAGCCATAGAGAAAGCCACTGGGAGCCTTGCTTCCAAGCAGGACTGCCCTACAAGCCAGTCTATGACAGCGATTCATACTAGATCCCTAACAGGGGAACTATACAGAACTTGCCAGTACATCAGCAACCCCTACAGCCTTTCTTCTGTAAGGAGGCACAGGAAAGAGACCAGCTGGGAAGGTAGAGCTGTCTTCAGGAAGTATCTTTGGCCATAAAAATCACCTGCTCCCCAGGTATGGAAGCTTATGGGATTCCTCCCCCATCTCGTGGCTCCAGATTCTTGAGACAATTCACATAATGAACCCAAGCTATCCTGCTGATATGGATGGTCCAAGGGTTTGCTCCCTCTGAGGAAACCTGGAGTTCCACGGGGTCCTGGAATAGAAACAGAAATGAAAAGAAGCCTGCCTGGGCCTGGGCACTTTTCATCAGAGTGAGGCGTGGAGAGTTGACCATTATGCCGCCCCCACTGCTCCCCACACAGGAAGGTGACTTGAGAAATCATCATTTGCTCTCTGCAGGGCAGGCACAGAATCCTAAGGGCCACTGTGGCTCATTTGTGACAGAGGAACAGGCATCGTCAAGTCCCGGCTCGGGGATTTCATCTTGTAAGGTTTTCCGGATGAGAAGTGTGGGAAGACGCTAGCAAAGGTAAGAGTGCAGAGAAGGGCGTGGAGACACAGGGAGGCCTGGGCTGGCTCCAACAAGAATCAAGAGCCTGAAGCTTACCAGCAATGGTGCAGCAAGCAGTTGGCATGAAGAATGGGAAGACCACATCGCCCTAGAGAGAATCTAAACCTCCCCGACACCTCTGTGTGTGTGCTTGTGTGTATATGTATGTTGTGCACTCTCACACACGTGCACCTCTGTGTGTTTATAGGGATGTACATTTGTATGCATATGTATGCATGTGGAGACCAAAGGACAACCAACCTGGGGTGTCGTTCCTCAGGACCATCCCCATCTTGGGACTTTGGGGGGATTTTATGATTGTTTTTTTGAGACAGTACCTCACATTGACCTGGAGCTCAGCAAGTAGGCCCCCCTGTAATATTCTGTCCCTTTAAGAGACAAGCCACGCCCACTTCCTCAGCCCCCCCCCCAGCCATCTTGACTCTCTCTCTCTATCGCCTCTCCCCGCCCCCCTTTCTAACCCCCCCTTCTCCCCTTTTTCTTCCCCTCCATAACTCAACTAATAAATATCCAATTCTATCCTGTACGATGTGCCCGTCTCTGTGCTTCCCACCTGCCGCCTGCTCAACAACGCTTGCCTCTCGCGGGGCTGGCCAGAACCAGCCCGCCGCCACATGGCTGGGGACCAGCTACCTTGGTTTGTGAACCTGCCTCCACCGGGACCCGGCAGCAAAACCTTCTGTGTGGTGCGCCCGGGCAGGGCCCGGAGCTGTCTGTTGTCGGTACCCGCTGCCCGAGACCCCCTAGCTGGTCGATGAACCCTAAGGATCTGTCTGTCTTCCCTCCAGTGTCTGGAGATGCCACCACACTGGTTCTCACTTGGATTCTGGGCATAAGTCCAGGTCCTTGTGTGACACGGTGTTCTAGTCACATTTCTATTGCTCTAATGAAACCATTTAACGGGAAGAAAGGGCTTATTTAACCTCATGGTTTGCAGTCCATCATTGTGGAAGTCAGGGCAGGACCTCCAAGTAGGAACTTGAAGGCAGACCAGTCGGTATCCCGCAGGGCATTATCTCTGATCCAGCAACTCACGCACAGCCAAGGCACAGCAACAGACACCGCAGAGGAGGGCCACTTTCTTGTACCAGGCTTTTTCTTTCAGGCCATCAACCAGCTCCCAAATCATGACACAGAGACTTATTAGCTTTGAATGTTCGACCTAGCGTAGGCAGATTTCCAGCCAGCTCCTTTAACTTAAATTATCTTTATCTAACGTCTACCTCAGGGCTTTTTACTTTTTCTTACTTTCTTGCTGTCTCTGGCTGATGGCTGCCCAGCTTCTGGCCCCAGGGAATCTCCCTCATTCTCTCCTGCTCCTTCTTCTCTGTTTTCTCTCTCTCTCTCTCTCTTTCTCTCTCTCTCTCTCTCTCTCTCTCTCTCTCTCTCTCTCTCTCTCTCTCTCCGAAATCTCTCCTCCTATTTATTCTCTCTGTCTGCCAGCCCCATCAATTATTTCTCTGCCTATCTATTGATCATTCAGCTCTTTATTAGACCAATCAGGTGCCTTGGGCAGGCAAGGTGAAACAGGTGCAGCACATCATTTCATAAATAAACACACATCTTTCCATCATTAAAACAAATGCACCATAAACAAATGTAAGACATCTTTGTCCAGTTAAAGTCATATCCTACAACACTTAGTGGCTGGCTCCTGCTCATACTCATACTGGCTCCAGCTTTCTTATATAGCTCCAAATCACTTGCCCAGGGAATGGTGCCACCCACGAGGGGCTGAACCTTCCTACGTCATTTAACAATCAAGACAGTTCCGATGCCCGTAAGCCAATTCGATCTGGGCAAGCTCTCAATTGAGGTTCCCTTCTCAGGTGACTCTGAGTTGTGTTAGGTTGACAGTTAAAGCCAACGGGGACACACGTCAAGTACTTTAATAAATGAGCTGTATCTCTCTAGTCTTTGAATTTCCTTTCAAAAGTAATAAGAGCTTTTTATTCTGAATTGGGGAAAAAAGACACTTTGACACAAAACCTGGCACACAAGGAAGGCTCAGATACAGTTGGATTAATACATTCTTAATAGTCTATTAATTCTGGGAGATTCTTTGTCAGCTTTTAGTTATATTCCTAAAAGTAGCTGTTACACACTGAATGATTATTAAAGTACTGTCTCACTGTCTCCTATTAAGCTGAACACTGTGGAGACAGGAAAATTAAAACTGATGGTTGTTCTCACACCCAGAAATTTTAATTTAATTGATCTGGGTGCTTCCTGGCACCAGGAGTTTTTTATTTAAAAAACTCGTCCAGTCATTCAGATGAATGGGCAGCCGTGTTTAAGACACAAAAACTGTTTACTCTTAGGACACCCACATGAGGTTGCCCTCCGTTATCCCAATTGCCCATCCGTTATCAGGAGAAAGCAGAGATTCTCCTGATGTGTGCTATCCTTCTGTACACTGTGAACATGATGCTTTTACTGGTTGATGAGTAAAGCTCCTTTGGCCTACAGCAGGGCAGAATATAGCTAGGAGGGAAAGCCAAATTGAACACAGGGAGAGCAAAGGTGGAGTTGAGAGAGACGCCAGCAGCCACCGCAGAAGCAAGATGTAAGGCAACAAGCCACGAGTCTCATGGTAAAATATAAAATAATAGAAATGGGTTTAGCTAAAAGTAAGAGTTGGTGATAAGCCTGACCCCTTGGCCAAACTTTTATAATTAATATAAGTCTCTGGGTGTTTATTCAGGAACTGGCAGATGGGTGAGAAAATAATTTGCCCAGAACCACATAGTTTAGTAAGTAGTAAATTGAGGACATGAAGCTGGCATGGATGCCAGACATACAAAAACTCTCTGGCAACTCCCTGCCTCGTCTGGCTCCCATTCTCCAAAATCCCCCAATTCTTACAACAAAGATAATTCTTTTAGATGAATTTTGGAAGCTGGAGTGACCTGTGTCCTTGTGACAGACAAAGCCTGACAAATACGTACACCAGCAGGTAGACTTTATGAGTTAGGCTTGCTTAGAGCATCAGGGCTAAGCAGATTTAGCACACACAAAGAGACCGTGTGTGTAGCCCCTGACAACTGAACTGCTGCGGAACAAAGGGGACAATGCCAGGACTCAGCTGAGGAAGTGTGGAAGAGTGGATGCTGACGAGCCCTTCCCAGTCTGTCAATTCAAGCAGCTGGCTGCTCTTTTGCTAATTCTTTATTTCCTCCCAAAGGACAAAGCACGTTTTACACACAGACACGTCTGTCAGCAGCTGCGCTGGTGGCCTCAGAAGCAGAGGGAGGGGGACAGGAAAGATCCGAGTGGGGGTTCGTGATTTTCTCTTTTCCCTCTCAAACGTGCTAAGCTAATAAAATAAAGAAAGGAAATGGATTGCTCAATGATGGTGAGGCTGTGTCCCTGCAGGTGAGCATAGGAGGAAATTCTGCACCCAGTCACCACCAGGCAGTCATTGTTCGGGGGGGGGGGGGAGCACCTGTTTTAGTTCAGTGTGCCCGAGACCTAACTCTGTCCAATAATCCTTCCTGCAGATTAATCCTATATTCGTGGATCCTCTGTTTGGTTTTAAGTAACGCAATACAACTTGATCAAGAATCAGAAGAAAGCCGGGCCGTGGGGTGATGGCGCATACCTTTAATCCCAGCACTCAGGAGGCTGATCTTTGTGAGTTCTTTTCTTTTCCTTTTTTTCTTTTGTTCTTTTCTCTTTTTTTCAAGACAGAGTTTCTTTGTAGCTTTGGAGCCTGTCCTGGAACTCACTCTGAGGACCAGTCTGGCCTTGAACTCACAATATAGGGGAAAAAAGAATCAGCATAAACAAAAGCAACACACCTTAAAAATAATAGTCCCACATAATCTCAGCACTTAATCCCAGGATTAATGTCCTATGTTTAGAACAAAACAAAGCAAAGTGGGGCTGCAAATCTACAGGAAAAAGACAGGTGGCCTGTCCTAGCCAGCTTTTCAGGTCTTGTGATATAAACACTATTGCTGAGACAACTTATAAAAGTGAGGTCTACTTGCCTGATGGTTCCAAAGTAATAAGAGTTCATCCTGCCAGGGAAGCATGGCAGCAAGCAATAGACATGGCAGCTGTGGCACAAGGCAAGTGCTGACATTTGAACCACTAGCAAGAAGCAGAGAGTGAACTGGGAGTGTTGAGAGGCACTGAAATCTCAAAGCCCACCCCTAGTCATGGGTGTTCTTTAGCAAGGCCACAACCCCTAAGCCTCCACAGTTAGCACCACCAACTGGGGACCCAGGGTTCAAATGCCTGAGCCTGTGGGCACATTCTCATTCAAACCACCACAAGGCCCATTAGAAAAACACACAAAATATACGGGTGATGTTAGCATTCAGACACACCTGGCGGGCCCCAGGAGACCTGGCAGAGTGAGTCACCCCAACACACATGTGCTGCACCCTTCCCTTTAGAAAGGCAAACCCCGTCTGTTCACTTTCCTCTTCTTCTTTCTTTTTCTTCTTCATCTTTCTCTCTACCACCCACCTCTCTCTCTCTCTCTCTGGCCCTCTGCCTTACTTCTCTCTCTCTTTTTTTTTCTCTCTTTCCATCTTGGCTGCAGAGGCGGAACTATCTCCCTGGAAAAGGCTAACCTCATAGACTGAGCAGTTAGCATAACTTAGCTCATAGCTGTCTCTACACGAGCCTTCCTCAGCGTCTGCTTCATTTTTCCCATAAACTGTAACATTGCTACAGGCAACTTTTCTCTCTGGCTCAAACTGTACATGGATCAATCCATTTTCTTTCACCAGTCCCTGTCTCTGGTAGAGCAGAAAAATAGCAGAGCTGTTACTCCAATTGTAACGTCACTTTTTTGTTCTTAGTTTGTTTGCTTGTTTTCAAGACAGGGTTTCTCTATGTAGCTCTGGCTGTCCTGGAACTTACTCTGTAGACAGGGCTGACTTCAAACTCTGAGATCTGCCTGCTGCCTCTCAGGGCTGGGATTAAAGGTGTATGCCACTACAGCAAAATAAAAACGATTTTTTTGGGTTTGTTTGGGTTTTTTTTTGGTTTTTTTTTTTTTAGTCTTCAATAACATCGCTTTTCATTTTTAAAAAATCATATTTGTAGGCAAGGTGAAAGATATACATGTCTTATCCTCTAACGATGCACCTCAAGTAAATAATTTTTAAAAAGGGACTGTCTCCAGTGTCACACAAACAATGAAGCAAAAGTAACTCAGTCAGGCAATTTAGTTTTTCAACAGGGAGCACAAGGATCCAAACTGGGCAAGTAAGGACACAGAGAAAGGTGTTCACGGTCACACAGAGCGGGGCGTTCACGGTCGTGCAGAGCTGGGTGTTCACAGACATGCACAGTGGAATGTTCATGGTCGCTCAGAATGGAGTGTTCACAGTCACACAGAGCGAGGTCTTCACAGTCACACAGCGAGGTGTTCACGGTCATGCAGAGCTGGGTGTTTACAGTCACAGAGCAGGGTGTTCACGGTCACACAGAGCTGGGTGTCCATAGTCACACTGCAGGGTATTCACAGTCACACAGTGGGATGTTCATGGTCACTCAGTTTTTAGCCTAATGCGGGATGGTGACTGTGTCTCCTCTGTGGTAAGAGCTTGACCTCACAATCAGACGCAGTTGGCTAATTCACAATCAATGCTAACAGGAAGCATGTGACAAAGTCACATCTCGGGAACTTCTGGCATCCAGGCTTGGAGCAAACAGGCACGAACACAAGGGTTTCACAAGATCAGGAAGGTTTATGGAGCTCTGGCCCTTGGCAGGCCAGCCGTTGTTGATAGAAAAAGACTGCTTCCCACAAACCGCCTAGAGAACATCTCGTCCCTTTCCGCCAGGAGACTTCTAAGACTACTCTCAGTAAAAAAGGCTGCACTGTCTGGTGACAGGGAGGAACGGAGACACTGCTGTGTTTACTGAGGGATGATTTGTCCCTTGGGAGGCTGGGTGAACTGTGTTAAACACACATCAGTAAGACCAAGCCCACAAATGACGGGGGAATAAATCATAAATGGAATAGGGTGAGATCCCACTTACACAAGTTCAAAAGCAGGGGAAACCTACACCTGCTCGGAGATACCTTGTGGGGGAGGGGGAGAGAAAGATGAAGGGGCAGTGACTGATTTCCAAGATTGTGCAAAACAAGGGGTTTGCTGGGACATAGAAGTTTTGGTGCTAAAACCGAGACAGTGGTGGGTGGACAGGAGGAGGCAGTCTGGACACATGAGTTTGAAGGGACCCGTCATGTTTTGATTCCTTACCGTTGGTATGTGAGGAGGATTATTTTGGTTGGTTGGTTGGTTGGTTGGTTGGTTGGTTTTGTTTATGTATGTGTTTAACCAGCATGTATGCCTGGGTACCACGTGTGCCCCGATGCCTACAGAGGCCAAATGCTGTGGGAGTTCCTTCAGCTCCTTCAGCCAATCGCCGCTGAGTTACCAGCCCATTGGGGTGTGGTCTCTCTCCCTTTAAAAAAAGCAACGGCTGTCCTCCACTCTGTCTTTGTCTTCCGGCTCCGTTTCCGGCCCCTGGACTCCTTTCCTGTTCGCGCGGAGGGGCTGTTGTCTGGGACGGTAATCTGTAAGTTTTTCCCCTTTGAATAAATAACCATTCTATTAATCATAATTCCAAACTGGTGTGGGATTGTCTGTGACTTACGCCTTCATCTGGCGCCCCACGTTTGGTTGTAGAACCCCCCCCTTCCCCCCCCACTCAACTGCTTGCTACCAGCTCGGCTAGTCACGAGACCTCCCTCAGCTGCGGCCTGTGCCCTGTATGTGGAGCCAGCAGTTCAATTAAACCCCACGCCTCCCAAGCTCCACAGGCTCGGGACAATCTCTGCAAGCCTGGTTTGCTCTTTTCTGAGTTGTTTTTAAATTTCCCTTGTAAGTGCGGTGCTTTAGTGGCGTGAATCAGAACGACTCGGTCACGTGGAGGCATACGCGGCTTCCGGGTTGCTCTTTTCTACCCCTGAATTCTGGGTTTCTGGTTCCGTGTATGGAATTGATTTAATTAAACTTTCTTTCTTGAGCAACTTATATTTCCTAGTTTTTAACAAATACTAAGGCAGACACTGAAACAGGACCTGTTTAAGTCACCTTTGCAGTGGTTCTAGTCGCAACTTGGCAACAGCGCCGCCAACTAGACAAGAGGTAATATGGCAGTTTTTGTTTCCAACGCCAATTTTACTGTTTTCTTTATTAATACAATGGATTATGTCATGCAAGGTTTATATGACTATGGGAATATATTAATTTACTTGTTACTAGGTTTCAGTTTTCTTTTCAATATTTTATCATTAAGAAAGATACGATTTTTACGGACTAATATTGAACAACTAGTTGAAAGGATTAAAATTATTGAAAATCAGGGGTTATCTGAACAAGTGGATACTATGATAGACAAAATTGACTCCATGTCCAAGGGTACTAGGAAGTTACCTGAAAGGGTACAGGCTGTTGAATTTGACGTTCAGACGTTACCACAAAGTTTTGATAAGGTAACAGATAGAATGAACCTCCAGAACGGGAACCAAAAAACTGATACCTTAGTGAAATTACTAGAAACACGGGTAGGTCAGGAGATTCAGGATTTAAGGGATACAATGATAAAAAGATTAGAAATGATTGAAGAAACTATTGGAGCTGGTGAACAGAGTAAGAAGGCACAAGGACAGGATACAATGCCACCACCAGCTGTTAGAACTGGCTTACCCAGGGTCCTAACAACATACCCTGTAATTTATTCTGACAAAGGGTTAACTTCCAAAGGCTCAAAGGGAGTTAAAGAAGCTAGATGGACACCAATAGCAATGAATGATTTAAAAGAAATTAAGCAAGCTGTCGTTAACTTTGGCTTGCACTCTGCATTTGTTAAGGAAATGATAAGGACTTGGGCTTCTAATGTCAGAGCTACCCCCCATGATTTCTCTCAGCTAGTGTCTGCAGTTTTAGATGATGGGCCTTCCTTGATGTTTGGAATTTATTTCAGAGAAGAATCCAAACATATGGAACAGCAAGGAAGAGCAAAAGGTGTGGAGGTTTCCCAAGATCAAATTCTTGGTGTAGGAGCATATGCTGATCCACAGGTCCAAGCTCTTTATGATGAAGAAGTGCTGTCCTTATGTCACAAAGCAGCCTTGAATGCTTTGAATAGAATACAAGATCCAGCAAAAAGGGTCGAATCATATACCAGGGTTAGGCAGGGACAGAGAGAACCCTTTACTGACTTTGTGCAAAGATTAATTAAGGCTCTGGACATAGGGGTAACAGACCCAGAAGCTAGACGAATACTTCTTGAATCTCTAGCTTTTGAAAATGCAAATACTGAATGTAAAAAGATAATTGGGCCTTTAAGATCTAGATCAGCACCAATGGAAGAATGGATACAGCATACAATGAATGTTGAGATGTTTAGCTATAATGATGAATCCTGGGTAGGAGAAGCGATTTCCAAAGCTATGAGGAGACATCAAACTACCAGGTGTTTTAATTGTGGTAAATTAGGACATCTGAAAAGGGATTGCAGGCAAAGAAATCCTAGGAATAATATCTCCTCTGGGAATGACAAAAGTAGGAGATCTCAGCCTTCAGGTATATGCAGGAGATGCGGTAAAGGCCGACATTGGTCCAACGAATGCAGGTCAACAACAGACAGACAAGGCAACCCGATACCATCGGGAAACTCCTTGAGGGGCCTCTCGCAGGCCCCCAAGCCAAAAGTGGCCCAGTCATTCCCAGTTACAGTCGAAAATGTGTCTCACCAAGAAAATTAAAAACTCCAATGTCTGCCGTAAAAAGTAATACTGGTCTAAATGATGAATTACATGTGGAGAATGAGTCAAAAAATTCAGGAGGACAGAGTAAACGTATATTTTGGCAAACGTATATTAACGATCAAAGACCACAGCTAAGAGTCTGTATAAATGGCATTTTTATTGAAGGCTTATTAGACACAGGTGCGGATGTAAGTATAATTACTCCAGAATCCTGGCATCCGAATTGGCCTCTTCATGAGGTAGATGTTCAGTTCCTGGGAATTGGAACCCTATCTCGTGTAAAACAAAGCACAAGATGGGTGGAATGCATAGGGCCTGAAGGGCAAATAGGAAGATTAAGGCCATATATAGCAAATATTGTAATAAATTTATGGGGCCGTGACCTGCTACAGCAATGGAATACCCAGATTAACATTCCTGTAGTTCCAGGAACTCACAATTCTGGGAAGGATATAATGAGGTATTATGGAAAAAGGTCACCAGCCATTCAGGCTGTACAAGAACACACAGCCAATAGCAAACCTTTAGAGGTACCAACAGCCCTACCTTTAAAATGGCTAACTGAGAAGCCAATATGGATCAAGCAGTGGCCTCTAGCTGAAGATAAGTTACAGGCTTTGGAACAGCTGGTACAAGAGCAACTAGATGCTAACCATATTGAAGAATCAACCAGCCCTTGGAATTCTCCTGTGTTTGTTGTAAAAAAGAAATCTGGTAAATGGAGAATGGTGACAGATCTAAGAGCTGTCAACAAGGTAATTCAGCCTATGGGTCCGCTACAATCTGGAATTCCTTTGCCTTCTCTATTACCAAGAGGATGGCCTCTTATAGTTATTGATTTGAAAGATTGTTTTTTCACTATACCTTTGCAAAAAATGGATAGAGAAAAATTTGCCTTCACAGTGCCTACTTATAATAATTCTCAGCCTACTAGGAGATATCAATGGACTGTCCTCCCACAGGGGATGCTCAATAGTCCCACATTGTGTCAATATTTTGTTAATAAGCCACTGGAAATAATTCGTAAGCAATTTCCCAAGTCCATAATTTATCATTACATGGATGACATTTTATTATCTGATTCAAATAAAGATATTTTGGAAAGTATGTTTGAAGAAGTAAAGAAAGTCTTGCCTAGGTGGGGATTACAAATTGCCCCTGAAAAGATTCAAAGAGGTGATTCTATTAATTACCTAGGCTACAGAATAGGGTTAGAGAAAATTCGAACACAAAAGGCACAAATTAGGAGAGACCGGTTACGGACTCTTAATGACTTCCAAAGATTGTTAGGAGATATTTCCAGTCTACGACCAGCTGTTGGGATAACACCTGATCTAATAGTTCATTTAAACAAAACCTTAGATGGTGATAAGGATTTGAATAGTCCCAGAAAATTGACAGTTGAAGCAGAAAAGGAACTGACAATGATTGAGGAAAAATTACAGGAGGCACATGTGGATAGGGTCAACCCGAATCTTAGTTCCATCCTAGTCATACTGCCTTCCAGAATTTCTCCTACAGGGATTTTAATGCAGAGGGAAGATATTATTTTAGAGTGGATATTTATACCTCATAAACCAAGTAAAAAATTAAAAACTTATGTAGAAAAGGTTTCAGAATTAATTATAAAAGGTAAACTGAGACTTCGTCAACTAGCAGGTATAGACCCAGCAGAAATTATAGTGCCTTTTACTACTGAGGAAATAAGAAAGTTATGGGAAGATAATGAACCATGGCAAAGAGCTTGTGCTAATTTTTTGGGAGAAATTAGCAGCAACTATCCCAAAAGTGATAGACTTAACCTCATAAAGAGAACTTCTTGGATTCTTCCTAGAATTGTACGTGATGCTCCAATAACTGGAGCTCGGACATTTTATACCGATGCAAATAAATCAGGGAAAGCAGGTTATAAATCGGAAGAATTGAGTAAGGTGGAACAAAGCCCTTATAATTCTGTCCAGAAGGCAGAATTATATGCCATTCTTATGGTGCTAAGGGATTTTAAAGAACCTCTTAATATAGTTACAGATTCACAATATGCAGAAAGAGTTATCTTGCATATTGAAACCGCTGAATTCATACCAGATGACACAGAGTTGACTTCATTGTTTATCGAGGTACAGGACATAATTAGGAATAGGCTTTGTCCAATGTACATAACACACATCCGGTCCCATACCGGTCTGCCTGGGCCTCTAGCACAAGGTAATGCTGAAATTGACCAATTATTGATTGGAAGCGTTCTGCAGGCCTCAGAATTTCATAAAAAACATCATGTCAATAGTAAAGGCTTAAAGAAAGAGTTTTCCATTACATGGCAACAAGCTAAGGACATTATAAAGAGATGTCCTACTTGTTCTTTCTATAATCAAACACCATTGCCTGCAGGGAGTAACCCAAAGGGTACTCAAAGGAATGAAATCTGGCAGATGGATGTGTTCCACTTTATGGAATTTGGTAAATTAAAATATGTACACCACACCATAGACACGTATTCAGGTTTTCAATGGGCAACTGCCCTGAGCTCAGAAAAGGCTGATTCGGTAATCACACATTTATTGGAAGTTATGGCCATCATGGGTATACCTGCACAAATAAAGACAGACAATGGTCCAGCATATGTATCTAAGAAAATGAAACGCTTCTTTGCTTATTATAATATAAAACACGTTACAGGTATACCAAATAATCCTACAGGTCAGGCAGTTATAGAAAGATCAAATCGTACTATAAAGAATATGCTAAACAAACAGAAAGGGACAAAAGATACCCCCAGAAATAGATTGCATAATGCTTTATTAACCTTGAATTTTCTTAATGCTAATGAGAAAGGAACAACAGCAGCAGAGAGGCATTGGATAATGGAAAAAACTTCTGAACTAAACCAACCTGTTTATTTCAAAGACGTGCTGACCTCTCAATGGAAGCCAGGAGATGTGCTACGTTGGGGAAGGGGTTTTGCTCTTGTTTCCACAGGAGAAGAAAAATTGTGGATACCATCAAAATTAATAAAGGTTCGATTTGAAGAGGAGAAACCTCTTGGAAAGGAGAAATGACAGCATCTACAATGATGATAACCGTACAGGTGGTAAGAAAAGCATATAGAATGGGGGCAGGGTTCTGTTCTTATCTCCACAGGAAAACACTGATCTTTGAAAAGTTCAAGGGACCCTGGATATTTGAATACTGACAGATGGAAAATAACGGCCCAATAGGGACTATCAAGAAAACTGAATAGGTTCTGTAAGTACCATATACTAAATCATATTTCTAAATTTATAGAGCTGGTTTTAGAGTTGGACTCTGGCTCAGTCCCTCTCTAATTCCAAGCCTGTTGTGTAAAGAAAAACCCAGAGTTTCTGGAGTTTCTGTCTCATGTCAAGAGCCATGATATGGGACAGAAAGAAATATGAGTTTAGAAAACATCTTTACTTTTCTTCATATCTATCATACCTTCATTAAATATATCTATCATGTCTCTCATTGAATATAGGTATTCATGTATATGTCTATATAATTAATGTTTAAGTTTTCCACAATGAACAATGAGTTTTTCCTACAGTGACATTTGAAGTTTCCAGGAAGAAGATGGGGCCCCATAACAACAACTCCACCTGGTTGATATGACGTCATGATACTGATAGCGCTACTACAAGACCTGTTTTGGGTACCAGCTGCACAAGACGGTTCCAACGTGCTGAAATGGTGCACATCTTGTACAACATTCTGGCCAGACCTCCACAAAATACTCAGAGACTATTTGCAATTTTAAAAGACATTGATCTTGAAATTTAACCATCATTTTACTTTCACAGGATCCCCCAGAAAGAACGTCGCCCCCATGACAGCTGGAAGTAATTCTAGAGAACGACGTCCCCTCTCCCAGTAAAGTTTGTCCTTGGGTTTAGGGACATCATTTAGGGGTTGGTTATAATTAGTATAGGGTTGAGGGTTGGGGGAGGAATTTTATAAGTGCAGGAATCTTAAAAAAAAAAAAAAAAAAAAAAAGAGGGATAATTGGATTATGGGATAAATAGATTTGTACTTGTGAGTTATTGCTTTTAGACAAACATATTGGTATCGATTCTTATATATTGATACAAAGTTAAATTATGTTGACTATTTTATGCATGCATGCTTCATGCTTCTACCTCTGTTTAAAACATTTTTATGTATTTGTATATATATATTGTATTGATATATGTATATTTACCATATTGCATTGTACACTTCTACCTCTGATTAAGATACTTATATATTGTTTATGTATTGATATATATATTTACCATATTGCAATGTATACTTGCACATTGTTTATATTTGGAGGTCACATTGTCCTCATTTATTGCACAGTTGTTTATTATCTCAGTTTTTAAGTTAGATAGATATTGAGAATTATATAGATCAACAGTCATCTAAGTTTGTCATTTATAATTAGACTAATCAGGTTCTTTAGATATATAGAGATTATATTCAGTATAGATAGATAATCTTCAACCTCTTCAAAGAGCTGTAGAAAATGGCCTTTAATCTAATTCAGAATTCTATGGTAGGGAGACACAATCACTCCTGGCAACACTGATCTATGCCCGAGAGAATGTTGAGCACCAAAGACACTCCACCTGGAGCCTTTCTTCTTGGCAGAACTGGCCTTTGGGTAAAGAAATGCTCATACCTCAACTACTGACAGAGTTACAGAATATCCGTAAATGGATAAAACAAGACTGTCATATCCTGCCAAGACAGGGTAAGATAGTTTTGAAGTTTCTTGCCTTTGAAAATGGTATGTCAGTTACATCAGGCCTTAGCCAAAGTTGGTTGCTTCAACGCTGCAAATGTGACTTTGGGTGTTTGTCCAGGTAGCCAGTTGTCTCTGCAATTTGGTACATGTTCTGGAAGTTGTTTGATTGCACTTCCTAATTACTCAGATAACATTATTTCCCTTCTCAGATCTTCGATGGGATTGAAGATTATATAAATGTAGTTACTTTCCTTTCATGACTTGGCCAAGTTATTTGTTATACAAGACTTAAGCTAGTTAGAATAGGATATTTGTATTTATTGTATATAATTTCGTAGGTTTGTACTTATTGTATATAATTGCGTAGTAGGCTTAGAACTCTCTTACTTAAACAAAAGGGGGAGATGCTGTGGGAGTTCCTTCAGCTCCTTCAGCCAATCGCCGCTGAGTTACCAGCCCATTGGGGCGTGGTCTCTCTCCCTTTAAAAAAAGCAACGGCTGTCCTCCACTCTGTCTTTGTCTTCCGGCTCCGTTTCCGGCCCCTGGACTCCTTTCCTGTTCGCGCGGAGGGGCTGTTGTCTGGGACGGTAATCTGTAAGTTTTTCCCCTTTGAATAAATAACCATTCTATTAATCATAATTCCAAACTGGTGTGGGATTGTCTGTGACTTACGCCTTCAGCCAAAAGATGGCATCAGATCCCTTTGAACTGTAGTTAGTGATGAGTGTTGTGTCGGTGCTGGGACTTGAACCTGGGTCCTCTGCAAGGGCAGACAGTTCTCTAAACCACTGAGCCATCTCTCCAGTCACTGTATTTTGTTGATAGTGTTGTTGTTTGGACCTTTAGAACATGCATGTATGTCACATGAACTTTAATATGTGTTGTTACTTAACAATTTTTGAAAACAAAGCCATCTGGCTCTCAAGACCTGAGCAATAGAAACGTGTGCAGACTTCGAAGCCACAGAACTAGAGGAAAACGGAGCTGTTTTACATGTGGTCATACATGACGTGGCCCCTGAAAACTGACATGTAGGCTAAGCTTTAAGTGGTGCGAATCAGTAAGTGTCCTAAAGCGACCTGAATGCGATCTCGTGTGACTTTGTTATAGTGCTAATTAAAAAGGGAGGGAATGTTAACAGTAGCAAAGTATTCTAGATTTCCAAAGTGCACTAGGGACACCAAAGTTTTCAAATCTGCTAAAGATGATTCTTATAATAGCTACCACGTGCTAAAAAGCACTGGATTGAAAAGAGGTCTATATCTAAAAACCGATAACACGCCCACCCCGTCACCTTCCAGGCGCCCATGCATGTGTGGCAGCACTGAGTGTGGGTGGGGGAGGAGGGAGACAGGAGCTGCTGCTTCCCACTCTTGCCCACCCCAAGAAACCTGTTCCGGGAACAGAGAGCTCACATTCCAAAGCTGGAAAGTGGAGCCAGGAGGGTAAAGGGAGGAACGGAGAAGTATTCCCCTTGAAGGAAGAACAGGACAGAAGCCAGGGAGTCCGTTCATGCAAAATAGGGAGTATTGGAAGATCAGCAATGGGTTTCCAAGTTTCAAGGAAGAATGCTTCCACCTCTCCTTAGATGGGGCGACATAGTCTTGGGAAAATATCGCTTAAGTTCTAAGACACTGGAACTTTTGCTAGACCTCGAAGCCAGAGTTAATAATACACCCTGAGGTCATTTAAGATTTAAGACTCCTAGCCTTCTGTGTACTCAGTCTGTTTAACCCGTGTTTAAGAGAACAGTGTAAGCCAGGCGGTGGTGGCACACACCTTCAATCACCTGCCTTGGATTTCCCATGTAATCGGCTTTCACAACCTAAGCTAATGTATAAGTTTAATCATAAATTATGTACTCTTCCGTGCCCTAACCCAGAGGGATGCATGAGTGTGTATGTGTGAGTGTCATGGTGATAAATTGCTGAAAACAGCAAACAAGTCCAAAGAAACCTTGTACAATAAATACCCACCGTAAATCCTGGAGAGAGCCTATGGAAAGAGCTTGATAAACAGAATGTTTATACCACCGCTGTCTGACTCTGCCGGGGTCGGTTGGAATCAGTGACTTAATCCCTTGTAAAACTGTGCTAAGATTTCTGTAAAACATTTCCTCACTCCTCCCCACCCCCGCCCCGCCGTGTGATGCTTCCTGTGCTGTTCAGTCAAAGCAGAGCGAAGCCCTTTTACTGGGGACACAAAGGGACAGGCAGTCACACTCCATATAGGCATGACAGACACACAACAGACAGATTACAGAAAAGCCAGAAACCACGAGTTTCAGACAGACAGACAGAAGGCACCGGGTGAAAAGTGGAGAAATCAAACTTGGCCTAGCCCTTGATCAAATTTCTCCAAGAGGAAATACTTTGATCTTTTTTCCTTAAAGTGATACTGTAGAATTTTGGTGCCTCTGAGGTAATCATTAGAGTATTTGACTTATGAATGTAGGTGTCTTTTTATGCTTGAGCAAGAGAGCTAAGAAGCTGAAATGCACAGAAACATTTATAGAGCACCAACTGGATACGCTGGAAGAAGTTGAATCACAAAGAAGCATTTGTAGAGCACCAACTGGATATGCTGGCTTGGGACCTTTGTTTAATACATTCAGTTAATACTCCTGGATAGCAAGGGGTCTCCAGAGAAGCAGAAATCATGGGATGTTTCATGAGATGGAAGGGATTTTATTATAAGGAAATGTCTTCAGGGGGCGTGGTAGGCTAAAGACACAAAAGATGCAAGGCTGTGTGGTTCCTCTTACAGCTATGGACTGGAGACCAGAACAACTACTATTCCCCCAATGAGAAGGAAGGATCCACACTGTAGGTGATGTCTGTGAGCAGTGTACGTGTGGGGAAATTCCCTTTGCTTGGACGAAGCCAGGCTTTTTCCTATCTGAGCCTCAGTAGATTGGTGAGATCCACCCACAGGGTCCAGGGATCAGCTTTACTCAAAGTCTACCAGCCAAACACACCCCCACACATTATAGTTCCTCTATAGAGCCTATAGTTCATGATCCTAGAAAAGCTAAATAAGAAGGTGAACCCAAAGAAAATCATATAGTTATCCTCCAGGGTATTGGAAGTTGACAAGATTGTCAGCCAAAAGTTGGGAGCAGGGGGATGGGGTGGATTGGGGGGAAGGGGAGATGGGGAGAGAGAAGGGAGAAGAGGAGGATTGGGGAGAGCTTGGGGGAATGGCATAATTGAGATGGAGGAAGGGTGGATATGGGAGCAGGGAAGAAGTTATCCTAACCAAGGGAGCCATTTTAGGGTTAGCGAGAGACTTGGCTTGAGAGGGGTTCCCACGTGTCCAAGGAGATGTCCCCAGCTAGGTCCTTGGGCAGTAGAGGAGAAGGTGCCTGAACTGGCCCTATCCTATAGCCACACTGATGAATATCTTACATATCACCATAGAACCTTCATCCGGCGATGGATGGAGATAGAGACAGAGACCCACATTGGAGCACTGGACTGAGCTCCCAAGGTCCTAATGAGGAGCAGAAGGAGGGAGAACATGAACAAGGAAGTCAGGACCGCGAGGGGTGCGTCCACCCACTGAGACGGTGGGACTGATCTAATAGGAGCTCGCCAAGGCCAGCTGGACTGAGAGTGATGGAGCATGTGATCAAACTGGACTCTCTGAATGTGGCTGACAATGAGAGCTGACTGAGAAGCCAAGGACAATGGCACTGGGGTTTTTATTCTACTGCATGGTCTGGCTTTGTGGGAGCCTGGTTTGTTTGGATGTTCACCTTCCTAGACCTAGATGGAGGGGGGAGGACCTTGGACTTCCCACGGGGCAGGAAACCCTGACTGCTCTTAGGACTGGAGAGGGAGGAGGAGAGGGAGTGGGAGGGATATGGGATGTGGGGAGGAGGTAAAATTTTTAATAAATAAATAAACAAATGGAAATACCCACAGTAATGTCTGACTATCGGGACACACCTGGTGCAGCCAAGCTGATATAAAATTAATGAGCATACATATGAAAGGTGGATATTGACCTAATTTTACATGTCGGGAGACTCAGGCTAAAAGTTGACTAGAGCTAATTGCAATTCAACTTGCTCTCTCTCTCTCTCTCTCTCTCTCTCTCTCTCTCTCTGTCTCTCTCTCTCTCTTCTCCTGATGTGGTATTAAAGGCTGACTGTCACCTTGAGAGAAAGCCCAAGTCTCCATCCCTACCCTCACTGGGCACTCTTAAACGTGTGTTCAATCAACTAGCCGTTGTGTGAGGCCCTACTGTCTGTTCGGTAAGCAGGAAATTAAAAATACCATTTTGGAGGCAAGTGTAAAAGTTGTAAAATATGGGGCGGGTCTTTTCTGCGGCACAGGTACTGGGGCCAGGCTCAGACCGCGCCCCACCCCACCCCGCCCCACCCCAGCCACACCAGAAGCAGGTGGCTATGCCAAGACCAGCACCAAGTTCTCTCTCACTTTGAGACTTTCACTCATAGGTCACCATGGATGATCTCAGAGAAAGCCCTAAGCACTCAGACTTTGGACTGAGCAGGGAAGTCACTCTCCTTGCTCAGAGGCGATTACTCCTGAGGTCCCCTGAGGCACGAATGAATGTTTTAATCCCCTTTTTTTGCGGCAGGAGAGAGGCGAGGTGCTTTGTTTGGATAACCCAAAAAGGCAGAAAGCCGTAGGGCAAACGTCTCAAAGCCCTCTCATGCTATCCCTCGAATACTCCCCGCGCAGAGCTACTGGGTATCCCTAACATTGTTCTGAATTCAGGTTCCACTGTTCAGGAGCTACTCCTTCCCGGGGTTCTCAGCTCCCATTGGGCACCCACCTCCACCTCACTGGGGACTGCGGAACCACTAGTGACACCTAGTGGCTAGCCTCAGCAGCCGAAAGCCAGAACCTCTGGTTTTTGTCCTGGAGGTCGGATCCTGACCTCCTTAGACCTAGAAAGTCCCCCAAGGAGTCCGTGGGGTCTCTCTGGAGAGAGAGACCCAGGGCAAGAGGGAAAAGGGTGAGTTAGTGTTCATAATGCCCTTACCCATTTGTGATTGTGAAAGGAATTTGGCCATCACTCTAAACTGCCAGGGGCACCCTGGTTCTCAGTCTTTTCTTGTCGCCAGGCCCTGGACAGGGGCCAAGGGAAGATTTCCAGAGCAGGACCTGATGGAGGCTCCTTGAAGTCCGCCTCCTCTGAGCTTCACGGTGGGCTTCTCTGTCCACTGTTCAGTGCCCGCCAATGGCCGACATTGACTACTAAATTTAATTATGGTTAGCTTCTAGCTGGGAATGTAATCTCGGCACTGGGGGAACAGAGACAGGAAGATCAAGGATAGACCCGCCTGGGACACACAGTGAGACTGCGGACACAAACCAAGGCGCGTCTTCAGCGGCACCAGCCCCGTTTCAAGGGCTCAGACGGATGACAGAACCCTCCAAAGTTTCAGATCCAGGAGGCCAGTGCAGTCCTAGAGCTAGGGAAACGGTTGCCTGGGTATCCCAAGCCCCTTTATTCCGCTGGTTTTCTTTAGCTGGAAGAAAGGGTAGGAAGTTGGGTGGAGCTGTCATCTTGTCACGCGTCACCAGCAGGGAAGCACAAAGGGACAAAGGAGAGGGTGACAGGAGTTTGGCTCGAACTCCTCCAGATGCCACTCACGGAGCCTCTGTCCCTGGGCACAGCCACGCGGACACGCGCCAAGCTTTGCGCAGCCTCGGAGGTAAGACAAGGCACGCCCCGCCCCCCTTCTCACTTCCTCTGCAAACTTCAGACAAAGAAGAAATGCTTGGTGAAAACGAGGCCTCTGATTTGGGCTGACGGGAGGAACCTTTGAGGGACAGGCTATTCTGTTTTTAAGGTCACTGGATTGAACACCAAAACTAATTATCCCACGGAGACACTATACGCATATTAGGGGCTAGGCACCATTCCCGGGGCCAAGGACACAGCTCTGAGCACAGAACTCTCCCCTCTCCTCCCAGTCACGACCCTCAGAGTACATAGCAATAACTGCAGGCCAGCCCTGCCTTGGCCCATCCTATTCCATCTTGAAGGCCTTAGTACGCTTCAGCCGGCTCCCCCATCAGTTGGTCCCTATGGCAACTGATCCGCCCTCGGGTCTTGCAGTCTCACTGTCTTAGAAAGCTAGGCTTTCTATGGCTGTGAAGAGACGCCGTGACTGTTGGGAGCCACCTGGAGGCACAGGTGGTCCTGCAGTTTGGAGGTAGCCACGTGGGGCTGAGCAACCCTGCCTGCACCCTTGCCTGCACATGCTCAGACCAGCAGAATGGCATTAACCAATCAGGACAGCGTTCAAGCCGCTCCACCGTTTAAAAGCAGCTGCCTCGGGGCCCAACGCTCTCTCTCTAAGCTTTCTCTCGTCCCTGCTCTATCTTCCCTTCCCCCAATTTTCCTCAAGGGAATGCTCCAAATAAAGATGTGACCAGAGAAGGAATTCTCGTTTTTGGTGGGGTTCATTCCTGCTGGACAGGATGGCGCCCCGCAACTGGTGCTCGAAACTCCGGGACGCTGAGGGACCCTGACAACTACGCCGGGGGACCCTGAGAAAGCCCGGGAGAAAAAGCCAAGATCAGACACCAGCACAGAGAGCCTTGAATTTCAGAACTCTGAGAACATGGAGCGGTGAGTGACGTCGGTTGAAATCCCCAGAAAGGGGAGGAAAAGAAATGTAAAAAGGAATTTCAAAGGATAGGCCTAAAATAGAAAAGAAAAAAAAAAAAAATCAAAGTTAAGGTATCTGAAAGAAGGTACAGAAAGCAACGGGGAAGAAAAATCCCTTAAGTTCAGTGCAGGAGGAATGTAAACAGCAGCAAAAAAGGCGAGGTAACTAAGGCGGGACTTTGAGGACGATGGGGTACGGGAGACCGCGGCTTCCGCTCCCTCTCCGTCCACCTGCGTACTCGCTGATAAGAGACTTGGAGGCAACAGTCTCGTAGGGAGGCGAACTTGATCACTGCCTTCCCTGTTCTTAAAGAGCCACAGAGCTTTTGGAGGTGATTTTCGCCTAATTTTGATAAGAGAGCTCAGTCTCTGGCTCTCACGTACAAAAAACTTTAATTTTTGACTGAGAAAGACAAGCTGCTTGATCGTGCTGAGAGTGCTGGCGGCAGCCGGCCCGCCTTTGAGCGGTAATGCCTGATTAGAAACACGGAAGTGGGCCAGGCACGGTGGTGCACACCTGTGATCCCAGCTACTCAGGAGGGAGACGCAACCAGTTGCTGACGGGGAGTTTGCTGGAGGCCTACGAACAGCCAGGTCACCATGGCGACGGGCGGGCTAAAGTCCGTGTGACATCAGAGGCTATATGTCCCGGCCTTCTGGCGGGGCTATGGTTTTTGGAGGACTTTTTCAGCACCTGAGCGGACTCGCCTGACTGAGGCGGAAGCTGCGTGGTGAGCAGCGGCGCAATAGAAGGCAAAGAGGAGCTGAATCGGCTCTGCGGAAAAACTGTGTTTCCATAGCAACATGGGCGAGCGGGGAGGTGAGTTCCCAGAGAACGGGGCTCTGCGCGCGGGCGGACCGGGCAGGAGAAGCCCCCCCACGGGTGGGCGGATGCCCCCCCTCGCCGGAGCTTGGCGGTGCGAATTCAATGCCTGAGGTGAGGCTGAGGTACAGTTCGCAGTTACGGGATAACCGGCGAGCCCGCCCACGGCCCGGGGCGGAGCCATGCCTTCGGGCCATGCGGAGCGCGCCATAATGGGCTTCAGAGGCGGAGCTGTGGCAGCCGCCGCCTCCGCTGCTGCCGCCCTCAGTCAAGGTCGCCAAGAATTCAGTCAGATAAAAACATTTGTCGCCAAGAATTCAGTCAGATAAAAACATTTATCCCCCAAACATCGCCCCTTTGTCAGCAGGAAGTAGCCAGATGATCGACGTCCATTCTCCCTCAAAGAACTGGTCCTAATTATCATAATAAAGGCGCGTCAACCTGGTTATCATTACCTATTGCCCCTGGCAACGGGTGAAATAAACAATGTTACCTAGAGGTTTTTCCATCTGAATAGGGGAGCTGGAGAGATGGCTCAGAGGTTAAGAGCACTGACTGCTCTTCCAAAGGTCCTGAGTTCAATTCCCAGTGACAACTGCTTTGGTTTTTAGACATAAGAGGGGGAATACACTACCAGTGACAGCTTCCCCCAGAGAAAGGATTTCTCTTGCATTCTTTACACTTAATTTTTAATTCAAAATTTTGCTGGTACAGGCAAACAAGATTTGCTTTTTGAAACAGAGACCTGCAGATCTCTAAGTTCAAAACCAGCCTACTTCCAGTACTGATTGTGCTGAATTTTTACACTGAGAGTTTTTAATACTCTTAAATGTTTATTTGGGAGGAGAGTTTTGTTTATGTTTTTCTAGGAATGCTGACATACATCTGGATGCCAGCGAGACCGACCAGAGAGATAAAGAAGATGACCCAGTGGATGCTGAGTGTCCTGCTGTGGAAGATTCATGCGGAGACAGCAGAGATGACCTTCTGGGCGGTGCCAAGAGCAGCTGTTTCACACCATCGACTTGAGCAACACCCTGTGCAACCTCTTATCTCTTAACAATTTTCTGACTGACTCTATTCTGCCTTTCTCCCTCCTTGGAGATGGGTGGGAGCAGAGATATCCTTGGCATGCTGCGTCTAGGTGGGGACCAGATTGGAAAATAGTTTTGCCTTATTGCTCTTAAAGACAATAATTAGGGGGAGATGTTGGGAGCCACCTGGAGGCACAGGTGGTCCTGCAGTTTGGAGGTAGCCACGTGGGGCTGAGCAACCCTGCCTGCACCCTTGCCTGCACATGCTCAGACCAGCAGAATGGCATTAACCAATCAGGACAGCGTTCAAGCCGCTCCACCGTTTAAAAGCAGCTGCCTCGGGGCCCAACGCTCTCTCTCTAAGCTTTCTCTCGTCCCTGCTCTATCTTCCCTTCCCCCAATTTTCCTCAAGGGAATGCTCCAAATAAAGATGTGACCAGAGAAGGAATTCTCGTTTTTGGTGGGGTTCATTCCTGCTGGACAGGATGGCGCCCCGCACGTGACCACAGCAACCCTTATAAAGAAAGCATTTAACTGGGCTGGCTCACTTACATTTCAGAGGTTCAGTCCATTATCATCATGATGGGGAGCATGTTAGCGTGCAGGTAGACATGGTGCTGGAGAAGGAGCTGAGAGTCCTATAGCATGCAGGCAACAGGAAATCAGCTGAGGCACTGGGCAGTATCCTGAGCATAGGAAACCTCAAAGCCTGCCCCCACAGTGACACACTTCTTCCAACAAGGCTACACCCACTTCTAATAGTGCCATTCCCTGGGAGATTATTCGGGCCAATCACATTCAAATGACCACACTTACTCTCTTTGTATACACACTCGAGAAGTAGATGAGAAGAAGACAGGTGAGCTACCCTCAGAGCGCTGGTATGAGCTGAGCCAGCGTCTGAAACCTCCTGTCCCTATTTCTAAACACTGGGGACAGGCATATGCTACCTACTGTCCCTTAATTCTAGACTTGAGAAGGAGCCATGTCTCCTCATCCCCAGTGGTAAATATAGAAGCATCAGGGTGCATCTATAGCAGAAAAAGAAAGTCCTATGGAAACACAGGAAGGACACAGAGTCAAGTGTAGGATTGGCGGGCTGGTAATCCTGGGGAAATCAGACAGATACCGGGGTTCAAGTTGGAATATCAGGGAAGCAAAGCAACCAACTACTTGAGAGCTCTTACCTCTACAAAATCTTCAGACTGAAAGGAAAGTGAGTTCCTGTCTCATCCTGACTTATATTCCTCTCTAGTGCTGGGATCAAAGGTGTGCACCCCTATCACCCAGTCTCTATGACTACTAGTGTAGCTGCTGGGTTTAAAGGTGTGTGCCACCACTGCCTGGCCTGTATGGCTGGCTAGCGTGGCTAGCTTTACACTCTTATCTTCAGGGAAACTTTATTTATTAAAACACAAATAAAGGCTGGAAGGCAGAGGCAGATGGATCTCTGTGAGTTCAAGGCCAGCCTGGTCTACAAGAGCTAGTTCCAGGACAGGCTCCAAAGCTACAGAGAAACCCTGTCTCAAAAAATAAAATAAATAAATAAATAAATAAAAAGAAAAGAAAGAAAAGAAAAGAAAAAACACAAATAAAGTATCACTCTAAGAGAGTTTCTGGGGAGAGACCTTGAGAGCAACAGGAGTTGTCCTGACTCAGCTTGGGCTGCCTGGCTGTGCCAAACGACTCTAGCTAACACCACTGCCCGCTGTCCTGCCGAGTTAGGTGGGTCTCAGCGTTCACTGTGGTTCAGCTTGTGGGGAAGCTTGTCCATAGCCTGTCACTCCCACTAGAGCACCACCTCCCCTCAAGACTCCTCCTTTGCACATGCTCACTTGCTTCCTGCCGTTAAAAAAAAAAAAAATGTCTGTGACCCAGCCAGCCACAGTGAGGGTGTGCTGGCTGGCAGTGTGCTGTGTTCTAGGCCACCATCAGATATTCCCAAAGCAAGACCGTAAGACGCCAGGGGTCTCAGAACCCCTCAGATCAGGGAAGGGTGCAGTGGTCAAGGAGTTCCTAGGGGGTGCCCAACCTGAGGTCCAGGTCCCCAAAACTCCCTTTGATCAACTGCTGCCTTATGGAGGAATTTGACACCTCCACCCCAAAATTAGAAAGTCATCTAGTAAGTCACCTCCAGAGGTGAATCTGGTTAAGGCACCCTCTGTCTGGACACAGGAGAGGTCAGATGTGGCTGCTGATCCGGTGTCCCAGGACCACGTGAGATATCACTGGATCCCCCTGTCTGTCCAGGTGTATGGATGTGTAGCGGCTGCCCTGGTTGTTGTTGTTGTTGGTGGTGGTGGTGGTGGTGGTGGTGGTGGCGGTGGTGGTGGTGGTGTGTGTGTGTGTCCTTTCTATGTGTTTCTGACAGTTTTACTTTCCTGTATTGACCAGTTGTTCTCTTTGGTGTGAGTCCCTCCCCCTACCTGACTTAAGGCCTGTGCTGCCTCCTGTTGGGTACCCAAATCCTTTCCAGGTGACCCAGAAAAACCAAACTAAACCTCCACCTGTCCCAGTCTGGGAGTAGGAGCACCTGTTTGCTTGACTCTGGGTCGCGGTCAGGGTCAGGGTGGGTCTCTGTGCGGAGGTGGGGCAGGGCTGGGCCCCTGCCAGCTCGGTAGAATTCATTGCACACAGGGAGGGATGCACACAGGTAGGGTGAAATGGTTCCCCCAGCTGAGCGGTCCACTCATTGCCTGCTCTAAGCAGCCAGGGAAAGGGAAAAAAGAATGTTCCACTCCTTTCTTCATGATTTATGTCCCCTTATTAACCAGTGATCCATATAATTAATTTAAAAAGCCTACCAATCTCTGAAAGAAAAGAAGAAAAACTGTCCCTGGGTTGGGCAGGGAGATCGCTGCCAGACAACCGAGCCTGGACAGAATGGATTTTCCTCTCTGTCCAATACTGATCAAGGAGACTTTAAATAATTTACACGTGGTCCCTTCTAGAAGGAATAAAGACAGCTGCTAAAAAGATTTCCTTTGTCACCCAGTTAGTCCAAGATACTAGAAAAAAAAGTTATAAAAGCTAAAAAGTAATAAAAATAAATTTTAAAAAATAAATGTAAAAGTAGGTTCCAGTGGCTGGCAATAAGTCAAAGGTGTTTCAAATCAGAGAACTGATTGGGACGAGACCTTCTGCATGAACTGAGAGCCACCGTCGGGCTGAGAGCACTGTCCCAGGGGACATCTTACTTCCATTTTCCCTTGCACACACCTCTCTAGTCTGTTTGCACATCGCTTTCCTGTCTAGGGAGACTTTGCTCAGCAAGGCCTTCCCACCAGCGCGTCTCTTACTCTGGGAACTAAACTAACTGAATTGCTTGAAGCAGCGATAACGAGGTCAGCCCCTGCATGCCTCTGGGAATGCACGTACCACGCTATTACGGCCCAGATGCGAATGGGTGGCAGGATGACTTCATCCCCGAAACACCCTAGTTTCCAGAACAAAGAGACTTTTATGTCAAGTGAAGACCAAGCAAGCTTCCTACCGTCCACTATTTCCTATCGTGCCTACAAATCTCTCTCAGCATTCACTGTGTCTTCCCACAGCAGACTGTAAATGGAACACACACCCCAGCTGCACCCAAGAGGATGAAAACCCAGCACAGGAACCTCCAATGGAAACCAGGAATGAACCCGGATGTTCATGTTGCATGTGTGAGGGTGAATGTATTAGAGAAGCAGGACTCTGTGAGTGAGTGTGTGTGTGTGTGTGTGTGTGTGTGTGTGTGTGTGTGTATGTGTGTGTGTGTGTGTGTGTGTGGTGTGGTGTGTGTGTGTGTGTGTGTGAGAGAGAGAGAGAGACAGAGAGAGAGAGACAGAGAGAGAGAGAGAACACAAACACATGTAACTGTGGGGAGGGGGCTCCACATTCTTAGCTGATGTAGAAAGCATCTTATCAGACCCTGGAGTGGATCAACACCAACCCCCTCCATTCACATTCACCCAGAACAAATGCAACTTGTCAGGGAATAAGGGTTTCAAAGATGTAATCAGTTGAGGCAAAGTCAGTGGATTCAAGTGGAGCATAAATCCAGTAACCAACATCTTCTTTCTTCCTTCCTTCCTTCCTTCCTTCCTTTCTTTCTTCCTTCCTTCCTTTCTTTCTTTCTTTCTTTCTTTCATAATGTACACAGCGTTCTGCCTGTAAGTTTGCCTGCTTGCCAGAAGAGAGTACCAGATCCCATTATAGATGGTTGTGAGCCACCATGTGGTTACTGGGAATCAAACCCAGGACCTCTGGAAGAGAAGCCAGCACTCTTAACCTCTGAGCCATCTCTCCAGTCCCATTGACATCTTTTGAAGGCAAAGGCGATGGATTATTTGGACACAGGGAGGCATGGAAGAAGCCACATGACCATACAGACAGGAATGAAGCAGTTTGCTTGCAAGGCCGGGACTGACCAAGCAGGGTAACACCAGCAGCATGGAAGGAGCATGGAATGGGTCTCCACGGGTCTCCACATGGCATAAATCCTACCGACATGATATATATTATCATAAACCTTTATCCTAAAATACAGAAGCACAAACTACCCTGGTTCCAGACACTCAGTTTAAGGACTGTTTCCCAGCAAAGAACACCCACAATCATGAGAAGGCAAAGACAGAACTGCAAATTTCTGGAAGATTCTTTTTTATTTTTATTTATTTATCTATCTACCTATTTATTTAGTTATTTATTTATTTGGGATTTGTTTTGTGTTCATTTTGAGACAGGATCTTTCTATGTAGTGTTGGTTGTCCTGGAACTACATAGACTAGTGGCCTTGAGCTCACAGAGCTCTGACTACCTCTGACCCCCAAGTGCTGTGATTAAAGGTGTGTGCCACCACACCCTCCCTACTCAGAAGAGTTTCTTAAGGGGACAAAGTCAAAGAGCTCAGAACACACCAGGAAGGAGGCAAAGACAGAACAGGCCCAGAATCCACAGCATGTGTGAGCTCTCGGGGTAGGTGTGCTGGTGCAGGTGTGCTGGGTGCAGGTGTGCTGGTGCAGGTGTGCTGGTGCAGGTGTGCTGGGTGCAGGTGTGCTGGTGCAGGTGTACTGGGTGCAGGTGTGCTGGTGCAGGTGTGCTGGGTGCAGGTGTGCTGGTGCAGGTGTACTGGGTGCAGGTGTGCTGGTGCAGGTGTGCTAGGTGCACGTGTGCTGGTGTAGATGTGCTGGGTGCAGGTGTGCTAGGTGTAGGTGTTCTAGGGTGCACTGTTCTAGGGGTGCAGGTTGCTGGGTGCAGGTGTGCTGGTGTAGGTGTGCTGGGTGAAGATGTTCTAGGGTGCAGGTGTGCTGTGTGTAGGCGTGCTGGGTGCGGGCGTGCTGGGTGCAGGTGCACTGGGTGCAGGTGTGCTAGGGTGTCTCAAGCATCGGGAAAACTGAGGTTCTGTTCCCAACCCTACACAATAACTATAACAGTAGAAAAGCATCATTCAGTCTCTGAATGGATGTGTGCTGATGTGTTTATCTTGTGTTTATCTTGTATAAATGGGGCTGTTGATCCCAGAGAATTAAAAAACAAAACAAGTAAACCAAAAAAAGCTCTGTTTAGAGGCTGCAGCCACAGTTAAGAGCACTAGGTGTCGTTCCAGAGAAAGGATAGGGTTCCATTCCCAGCACCCACGTGGGAGTTCACAATCCTCTATAACTCCAGTTTCTGGGGATCTGACACCCTCTTCTGGCCCCCAAAGGCAATGGGCACACATTTGGGCAGAACACACACATAAAATAAATAAATCTCATAAAAAATAAACAACAACAAATAGACTCTCAATAAACCCGGTAATGCACACCCATAATCCCCGCCTTGGAGTGGTGGGGGCAGGAGGATCAAGAATTCAAGTCATCCTGGAATATACAGGAAGTAATATTGAGCTGAAGGCCAGAGTGACCTACATGATATCATGTAAGGTAGGTAGATAGACTCATGGATGGATGACAGACAGACAGACAGATGGACAAAATCTTCCTCTATACCACATCTGTATGAATTTGGTTTCATGTACAGAAGTGAATTTGCTCTATTTTAAAAATTCTAGCAATATCCAACACCTTAGGCCACGAAACACGAGCTGTTCATGGAGAGAAGAGGGGGTGAAGACCGAGAGAGATATGGTTGAAAAAACCCAAGGCAACATACATGTACCCTGAAAAAGCTTGCAAAATTTATCAGACTTTTCAGACAGACATTGAGTTTGGAGACAAGCTAGCACCACTGAGGGCAATACCATATATTGTCACAAGGTGGCGCGTCTACTCCATTAGTTTCTGGTCCAGCAGCTATGTTTGCTTGTTTTGTTCACAGAATAGCAAATACCATTATGCTATCTTGCTTTTTTCCTATTCTTTTCTTTCCTCCCTCCTTCCCTTCCTCCTCCCCTCCCTCCCTCCCTCCATTCCTCTCTCTCTCTCCTCTCTTTCTTTCTTTCTTCCCCACATGGATCCTAGGGATTGAACTCTGGTCGGCAGGCTTGACAGCAGATGCCTTTACCCATTGAGTCCTCTTACCAGTCCCCCATATTGACACCTTAATGTAATGTTTATCTTTGGGTCTTGATTCTTTTCTTTTTCTTCTTCTCTTGATTCTTTTCTTCTTCCTCTTCCCCCTCCTCCTCCTCCTTCTTCCAGTAAAGGTCTCACTATGTAGCCCTGGCTAGTCTAAAACTTGTTGCGATTCTTCTGCCTATGCCTCCCAGGTAGAAGGATTGCAGGCATGCTATAGCACCCCCAACTGGCCTGGGTTACACCCCTAACACATACAAAGCCCTGGGTTATGCCCCTAGCTCATGCAAGGCCCTGAGTTACACCCCTAGCACATACAAGGCCCTGGGTTACACCCCCAGCACATACAAGGCCCTGGGTTACACCCCTACCACAAACAAGGCCCTGGGTTACACCCCTACCACAAACAAGGCCCTGGGTTATGCCCTGAGCACCACTTAAAATGTTTGTCTTAAAGGGGAGTTGGACCCCAACTCTGGTCTTTTAAAACAGAGGGCAGGGAAGCCTGTAGGATTTCTGTCTCCTTCAGTCAGACCCATACAAGCAGACTTCAAGGATAACTGGGGATACACTCTGCACTGTTTTCTGAACACAGAACCCCACTTCCCCAGCCTCTGTCCCCCTCACTCAGCCTCTTACCCAGCCTCTGTCTCCCCCCCACACTCAGCCTCTTACCCAGCCTCTGCCCCCACTTCCTAGACTCAAAAGAGACTGAGGTTCAATTTTCAGGATCAAGGGACCAATCTGAGAACCGGAAAGGATTCAGATCCTTAGTCTTGCCACAGAGGGAGTTCTTTATAAGGGGAGTGTCCTAGGGACATCATTCCCCAGGAAACCACAGGCAGGGACATCACCCTGGAGAGAAGAAGCCAACTTCATCAGACATCACAAGGCTCCAGAGCTGCCAGTGTCTCTTCCTATTAACCAGAGAAAAGTCTAAAGAGCCCACCATGAGGACCTTCGGTAATGCTGACCTATCCTCTCTGGTCACCTTATTTAACCTTGGTGACCAGTGAATTCCTACACTGAAACGACCATCACCGGAAGTTATAACAGTAAGGAGGTAGATGCAGGTGCTGCCAACGAAGGCACTGACTGGCAATGTCACAAGATATTGCCTCCTGAGACTGCCAGGAAGGCAGCACCAGTGAGCTGTCGTCTATGTAAGGTGCCACATGACCTAACACAGAACTGTTTGGTACTCTGTGCTGAGAAGATGGTGGTGTATTGGTTTCACAGCTCGGAAGAAATCAGAAATGAACTAGATACTTCTTTGAAGCGTGTGTGGTCACAGATGCCCAGACCTCTCACCAGGCAAAGATACTGTGCTCTGTAATCCACGAGCGGCACGCTTGCTCGAGGTGCTGACTCCTGCCTGTGACCTGCCCGTGTGATTGCTGTGAGTTTGAGGTCAGCTTGGGCTACAGAGCGTTCCAGGCCAACCTAGGCTACAATATGAGATCCTGTCTCACGGAAGGGAGGGATAAAGTTCATTTTCATTACAGATACTTTAGAAATTACTTTGAAGATTCCCACATGGTGGCTGTCTTACTTCATGCTGACCACGACCAAGGAAACTTATTTTCAAAAAGCATGCATTTGGGCCTACAGTTTCAGAGAGTTGTAATCCATGATGATAGAGCAAAGGCCTGGTGGCAGCCGAGAGCTCACTTCTTGATTCATAAGCAGGAGACAGAGAGAGCGGAATAGGGATAGTGGGAGGGTTTTCTCTTTTTTTGAACTCTTAAGCCTGTCCACAGTAGCTCTCCTCCAGCAAGGTCACACTTCCTACTCGTTCCCAGACAGTTCCACCAACTGGGAACCAAGTGTTCAAACATATGTGCCCATGGAGGCCATTCTCATTCAAACTACCACCCTGTAGTCCCATTGGGAGGCAGAGGCAGGAGGATCAGAAGTTCAGGGTCATCCTCAACTATATATATGTAAGTTCAAGACCAGACCGGGCTTTGTGAGATTCTGTCTAAACGGCATGGGAGTCGGGGAGAACAAGCAAACAAACGAGTTAACAGGATGGCTCAGCAGGTAAAGGCATTTGTCACCCAAGCCTGGCAACCTGAGTTTGACTCCTGGAACCCACATGAAGGCAGGGGACTCATCTCCACGTGTGAGGGCCGCCATTCATACACACATCATACACACACACACACACACACACACACACATATATACATACATACATACATACATACATACATAATAACAAAAATGTTTAAAGAAAGAAGTCACTTCAGAAATAGATACATATACATCTTTATTCACAGGAAATGCCAGTTAATGGCTTTAATATTAACAGTGGTTATCAGAGTTCTCTCTCACACACAAGCATAAAGTGCAAAAGGCCTATAAATTCCCCCAGAGCAATGATTAATGTTACCTCAGCCAGAATACATACCACCCATATACAGCACACCCTACATAAAAGTATAAAACACGGTATATATCTGAAAATATTCTATTTACTTGGATTACATATTGTGGTTATAAAATAGTTTTTTGATATGACTTGATTGTAGGAAAAGACGCAAGCCCTTTGAAGTAATTTAAGAATGTGGGAGAATAAAGTCTATAAAATCTAATGAGAATCCCACTCTGGCCGGAGATGTGTCCTTGGCCATTGGGACCAACAGCACCTAGGTCAAACCCTGGTTAGGAGGAATCCAAGCTCAGCTAGAGAAAGGAACTGGGAGAGAGGGCCTGGCTGGCCCAAGCTCCAGCCCTTGCCTGATAGTCATCAGACCCGAGGGAAGAAGAACTAGGGAAGGTTCAAATTCCAGGGCTGGCTCAGGGTGGGGTCAGAAGGAAAGGACTTCTGAGGGAGGTTCTAGTCACCACTAGAAAAACCATCTAGCTTTCTCCCTCAACACAACACTGTTGACCCTCAATGACTGTTTTAGGCACTTTTCACCGGAGAGACCCACACACACACACTTCCCCCACATGGATCACATCACAAATGGATACAGACATTAAGAGCTCCGCTGAAGAGCTGGCTTTGGCATCATGGGGCACTAAAGCAAGGAGCTCTCCTCCTAAGAATCAACGATAGATCAAAACTGTAAAATCATGGACAGAGATGAACGCTTGGTGACATTTGGCTTTCTATGTCCTGAGATCGCAGGCAGATTTGGAACAGAATAGTCCGATACCCATGCCGCTGAGTGGTCATGACCTCGCTCATCAGTGCCAACTTCGCCAGAAGGGAGAAGATTCTGGACTCTGGGCTCAGCCTGTCTTTACCACTCTTCACACATGAAAGTCCATGAAGTCACGTCTTTAACAGCTGTTTACCATGACACAGAGATCCAAGTGTGAAGTGTTCCATCAAAAGCTGAAATCAGCCCATGTCTCGGGGCCACTCCAGTCAGGCTTCATGGAAAAGGCAGTTCCGGTAGTGAGCTCAGAGACCAGCCATCAGCCTTCAAGAGAAAGCCAGCTAAAGTGTACTCCACGCCAGCTCTCCATGAAAATGCTGGCGTTTGTACTCCATTCAAGGATACACTGTCTAAATGACATCTAATTATAGCTGTAGTAGGACAGAAAGGATAGGAAGGAAACACACCCAAAAGGCAAACTATTGGCAAGGGATGCTCTAAGGCAACAGTGGCGTGGGTAATGTTTTTCTTCTGCTGCCTTTCCGTAGTGTGCCAATTTCTTCTCAACATGGGGAGCTTTAACATAAATATGAACAATGCCCAAAGCCCAGCTCAAACTCAGATTCATATATGTCCAGTCCCTTGTTAGCGAGCTATAGATCTCCGTTTAGGATGGGTATGGCCGTTCACTCCTATAATCACACCTAGCATTTGAGAGGCTGCATCTGGGGGCTCATCATCAATTTGAGGCCAGCCTGGGCTACACAGTAAGATGGAAGCCAGCCTGAGACAGAGGAGAAAGCTCTGTCACAGACAGGCGGAAAAGAAAAAAAGGGTGTTTGCCCCAAACACACTCCATCCCAAGCCAGATCTGGTGGCACCTACGTGGAGAAGTTGCCCCCTAAGTCGGGCGTTCATTTCCTTTCACCCAATCATGTTCAAGCATTTCCATCAGTATTGGATCCCCACTTCTAGTGGTGTCAGCAGAGGCCCTGGGGAGTAAGTTCTCTTCCCAGGTGAAAAGGAATGAGTCTTCCCTGACTTTGAGGACCACACCACTGTCACGGCAGCGCCCTCGGGACAAATTAAACCTTGCATCTAGAAACCCTCTCCTACAGCCAGCTTTCCAGTTTATACATGTTATTACTCTATGTGCATAAATGTTTGCCTGCCTGTATGCAGGGATCCCAGGGGACCGGAATCACAGGGTGTGAGCTTCATGTGTATGCTGGGAATTAATTCTGAGTCCTCTGGGAAAGCAATATGCATTCCTTTTTTCTTTCCTTTCCTTTTCTTTTTTTCAAGACAGAGCTTTCTTTGTGTAAAGCCCTGGCTGTCCTAGAACTCGCTTTGTAGACCAGGCTGGCATCAAACTCACTGAGATCCGCCTACCTCTGCCTCTCAAGTGCTAGGATTAAAGGTGTGTGCCACCATTGCCCAGTGCAACACGTATTCTTAACTGCTGGGCTAACTCTCCAGCCCCAGCCAACCCTTCCAGCATGGGGCAGCTGGGTGTGTCTTCAAGATGTTTGTACAGCATAGAATAGATAAGAGCAGACCACATGCCTGGGAAGATAGACCAGAAACAAGGATGGTTTGATTTTACCCTCTGAAAATTTCTAGACTCAAAAACCAAAGTGCTCAGCAGCAATTCTGAACCCCTACATAGCCACAAACATTCAACTCAAAAATCATTTTAAATATATTTTAAGCTATAGTAAGATCATATAAACACTCCCTCAAAACCAAATATTTCTGCCTTGGAAATCCCCCAATCAAATAACTTGCGTGTTTGTTCCCTGGGAGACGTAGTGAATGCTATAAATTTAATGAAAGATAACTTACTTCCATAAAGATTTGTTTCTATAAACAAGAAATAACCTAGCAAGTGACTTCAAAGCCACAAAAGTGAAATGGAGTCTATTCATGTAAAAACTTAAGTTCAGTTTCCATTACGGACCCTGTGAAAATTCTAACCAGGGTACAAGTTCCTGAGGTGCCAGAACCAACTAGCTGCTTCTGACTCAGGACACTGTTCATGGCTCAGAACAGTGGCCTCATGACTCCA
Organism: Myodes glareolus; assembly: GCF_982192425.1. Taxonomy (NCBI): domain Eukaryota; kingdom Metazoa; phylum Chordata; class Mammalia; order Rodentia; family Cricetidae; genus Myodes; species Myodes glareolus. Next base: position 104,226,858 of record NC_142028.1, read on the forward strand.
ATCCCCGCTCCCCCAGCACTGCCCGACTCCCCACAATGGAATGTCAGAAAAGAGAAGGTGCCTGAGTTACAAACATTCCCTGAGATATCCCACCTCATGCGCTGAAGACCCCGGCCCACCTGTGACCCCCAACCAGCTAATCAGGGTGTAGTGACAGACAGAAGGACAAACAGACAAGTGCTCCGAGAAACCAATTAGCACCAGGTAACGTGAGAACAAACGCAGGAGGCCCACATTTCCAGGAAGCAGCAGAGGAACAGGGTCAGAGTCTTGGAGGTGACACATCCTGGAAGCTTCCAGTGAGAACTTTCCCTAAAGCTTCACACATGCTCCACATTCAAAACCTGCGCTGCCTGGGTGACGGAGATGAGCCATTGGTGCGCTCAGAGGTCAAGGGGTAAGCAGAAGGGCTGTGGGTGGAATCTTCACCCCAGAGAAGCCTGTGGGTAGAGGGTGTTACTGCTTTGCCCTCTGACACCAAGTCTCCATCTCTCAGCCGAGGTAGTGGTTAAAGGATCCACAAGCTCATGGAAAAGCTGGGGAGGCTGAGAGGTGCAAGTGACAAGCCAGCCCCCTCAGTTACAGGCCCCCTGTGTGTTCTGTACTCTTGGTTTTGTTGAAGGACAATTTCTCGCCTGCCAGTGAAAAGCTCTGGCACCTTCCATCACAAAACCCAAAAGTCTTGTCTATGTCAGTCAGAGAAGCTAACTCCTATGTACTCACTCACACAGCCTGGGGGCCGTGGGATCTACAGCAAGCCACCTTCTCCAGCAAGAAGTTGCCCTGGGTCTCCCAAAGAACTGTTCTGCCACTGCCAAAATGGACAGGCCAGCAAGCCCACGTGCCTAGAAAGGATGCTGAAAAAGACACACCTACTCTCCCTGAGCCCTACATTCCCCCATCTAGGGAAAAGATGAACCTCCTTCCCAGGCACAGTGGTCCAGAGGAACAGAATTTTAAACAGATACACCCACACCGATTCTTCAACCCCCGTGGCGATTTTTGCCAGCAAATGAAGCCCAGTGCACGAAGAGAAATAAGTCCGAGAAGCCAGCCACTGCCTTGCCATCATGTGATCTTGACTGGCGACTTCTTGTGGGCACACAGGAGGGACACGTAGGGGATACCGATAAAGGCCCATTTCTCACTGGGCCAGAATCTGATGACTGGACCTTGCTCGGGTATCTCTGAGGCAGCATCGAAGTAGGCGAAGCACACGCAGCCCAGGTATGCCGCAAGACAGATGAAGATGTGCCTGCAAAAGAGGAGAGCGGTGAACCTGGCGCAGGTTCGGACCGTGTGGTTGCAGACACCGGACCGTGCGGTTGCAGACACCTGCGTCTCCCTGGACCACCGGCCTCCCCTGCTGTCACTTCCATCCAGAGAGCAAGGACGAGACAGTCAGCATAGCGAAGGGTTACGATAAATCTTGAGCACTTGAGAGCATCCTAAACTTCAAAGCATTCCCACTTGAAATGGCATGGTGGCTCAGACCCCTGCACTCTAGGAGGCCAACTCAAGAGGACAAGGACGGCTGAAAGTTCAAGGCTACACAGAGATGCCCTATGCCTTTAATTCCAGCATTCAGGAGGCAGAGGCAAGTGCATCTCTACTAGTTTGAGGCTAGCCTGGTCTACAGAGAGAGTTCTAGGATAGCCAGAGCTGCCCAGAGAAACACTGTCTCAAAAAAAAAAAAAAATCCTATTTGATAATTGGACCAAATATCTTTAGGGTCTTCCCAGTAAGACTGAGGGCCAATGATAAAATTGGAAGTGCTTGAACCCCAAATTAAATCCCACCTTCTCACCTTAGCAATAAGCTCAGCCTGTGCTTTTCACCGGAAATCATCCCACAATTAAAGTGTGATTGCAGCTTTATGGGGAAATCCTTTTTTTTAAAAAATTATCTTTACCTGTCAAAAGCTTCAATTTTGATCTTTATCAGCAAATAATTTTTTAAGGGCAGACAGATTCTTCCTTATACCCCTATACTGAAACTCAATCCCAAATGAATTAAAGATTTAAAATATGGATCCATGAGATGTCCCAAGTCTAATGGCCTGTGCTCAAACCCCAGAAACCACATAGCAAAAAGAAAGAGCTGACTGGCTCCCAAAAGTGGTCCTCTGACCTCCGCACATGTCCTACATCATGCACACATCCACACACATATACATACAAGCACAAATTAACAAATAAATGTAAAAATATTTAATTACTTAAGAGATTTAAAATACACTTTTAAAATGCTTTGTTTTAATTTGTGTGTGTGTGTGCCATGTGAGTGTATGAACGGCTATGCAGGTACCTGCAGAGGCCAAAAAGGGGTATGGGATCCCCTGGAACTGGAATTACAGGTAGTTGAAAGCCATTCAACCTGGGTACCAGAACCGAACTAGGACCCTTTTTAAGAGCAGCAAGTGCTCAGAAGCGCTGAGCCATCTCTCCGGCCCCTATGCTTTTAATGTATAGTTCAAAGGACCTATGTTCCCGTGATGTTGATGGAAGAGGCTTTCCTTAGAATGACACAAAGACCAGAAACCAAGGAGGAAAGTCAGACATGTGTGACAACAGAATTCAAAATGAATACAGCACAGAACTATTAATGTGCTTTTAAAAACAAAACAGGAAACTGTGAAGATGACTCTGGACACGGATGCACTATTGCACTTTGCCTGGATGCTCCTAATCTATCAGGATGTTGGACAACCATTGTTCCCTGCCACCTTTCGTATTTAGCAGTCATAAGGACAGAGACAGAAACTCTGCCTTGTCTAGGGTTTGGAGCTGAAGCAGTTGTTAGGAAGAAAGCCACTCGGCATCCCTGGCTCCTCCTTTTTCACTGGAGTTTGAACCCAGGGGCTTCCATGACAGGTAGGCACGCTCCCACTGAGCTACACCCCCCCACACACTCCTCCACTGCCTCCTCCCCTTCCTCAGTGTGGGTCTCTCTGTATGGAATTTGGTAACCTCCATTTTCTTTTCTTTGAACTTTAGTCATTCCCAGGCTCCCCAAAATATAGATGCTCTAGCTCCTTATCAAACAGTCTGACTGATGGGCAGCAATAGACTCCAGTCCCCTAGGCTCTCGCTGGAGCTGTACAAAAGAATAGCTGAGACTGTCCCTAGCCGACCTGCGGGATCCAAGCTCTCATTGGTCACATGGGCCCTGAAGGCGTGGTTCCTATTGGGGACCGTCCTGTCCTCACATCACTTAGGTCCCCAACTCCCCCTTCCCCACCACCCACCCAGACCTTGGGGCTCAGGTTGCAGGACTCACTTTTCAGGCTCCCTGGTACTAATTAAGGAGCTGCCGGAGAGGCTGCCAACTCGCCAAGCAGCATAACAATTAAGGGGGGAGGGGCTGTTCTGGCTAAACCAGCTCCCTGGAGCCCTTTTCACACTTTACCTGACTTTGTTTCTTTCTAAAACGTCTGACGGGAGAAAGGAGAATGCTTGGCTCTGCGCCTCTCCCTTGAGTCCGCCCGGGCACCGTGCACCCGTGCACCCGTGCACCCGTGCACCCGTGCACCCGTGCACCCGTGCACCCGTGCACCCGTGCACCCGTGCACCCGGCAGGGAGCACCCAGCCCAGCAGCAGCAAGCGGGGACACCCAGTGTCAATGCCACCACCCCAGGGCAGGAGCTCACCACACGCAGTGCAGGTACGGGAAGTGCACGGAGGACAGCAGCTCACAGAAGACTCGGTCACTGATCCAGCAGAAGAGGGCGAGGGCCCACCAGAGGCCGGAGAAGAGGCCCAGCTTAAACACGCGGATATTGTCACACCTGCAAGGCAGAGGGAGAGGGTCAGTTCTGGTTGCCAGAGGGTCTGCTGGCTACCTACCTCTCCTGTATCTCCATAGCTTGTCTTCCACTCCAGCCCTTGGCATTGGCGTCTTACCAAACATAGCCACACAGGTGTAAATATCACAGGTACGCATGGGCTCACATAACCTTATCTCCCACCAGTCCTGGCCCCGACTCCAGATGCATAGAACCCACCATCTTGACAGGGTACCCTGATGTCTAACTCAGATACAAGTTCAACTAGTCTTTCCTTCTGCCCACAGACCCCACATCCGATTTCTCGGCTCTTCTTTCAGATCCACCCCAAATCTGCCCTCTGACTGCGTGGGTCCAGGCCCCCATCATCTCCTCCTCTCTAACCTGCTGTCACCTCTGTCCTTGTAGTCAGCTGGCAATGTTCTGCTCCAGGGCTTTAATGAGAGAGAGTATTCACAGTGGCCAAGGCCCCGTGCCCCATGCATGAGCTCCCCTTTCTTTTCTCCCCATGATTTGGTCCTCACTCATCTTTGCTCAAACTATGCTGTTCCTCAAACATTCTGGGGCTTAGCATGAATGGGCCCTACAACCTTCCTGCTTGCTTTGCCTCCTCGGGGTGCTCTTCCCACACATGGCCATGTGGTTATCAATGAGACCTTCTCATTGAATGACTCCTTGGTCCCCCCAGTGGGTGGCGCTGTCTGCCTCGTCGCAGGAAGTACATCACTGGAGGCGGGCTTTGAGAGTTTAAAGACCCGCCATTTTGAATTTGCTCTCACTGCTTCCTGTTTGCTGTTTAAGACAGGAGCTGTCAGCTTGCCACCATGTTTCCCACCATGATGGTGATGGACTCTCGTGCCTCCGGAAGTGTGAGCCCGAAGAAACCCTTCCTTCTATGAGTTGCCTTGGCTCTCTACCCGCTGACAGTAAGGCCCTGATACTGAAGACAGCACATACTCAACTCACAAAACACTGGGAATTCAAACTGGTGCCTACCTAGAGCCTTCACCCCTATGGATGAGTATTCACGGTACTGGAAGGTAGTCCTCATGCTACCAAAGGAGAGGGATAAACATCAAACAGTTACAAACCCTTTGATCTACAAAATTGACTTTCCCGTCTGCAAGATATGTTGATATAATAGTAGCCTAAAACTTCTAAGTGCTCTAAACCGCGGAGCCATCTCTCCAGCCCCCAGGAAAAGTTGTTTTTAAAGTATTTTAAATACAAGAGAATCTCCTAGTAGCGTGATTTAAACATCCCAAAGTTCAACAAAATCAGATCATAACCCTGAATCAGAGTAAGCTTTCACTTTCTCCTGGTGAGAGAAGGTTCAGAATGAACACTCAAACTCTAATAGTTAAGACATGCTTCAGGAAGGAAGGCTAGAGAGAAGCAAGACGATAAAAGGCAGACTTTCCTCTTTGGCTCCCTGACAAAAGCAAGGCACCATGAGACAAACTGGCGTGGACATGCCATGCCATATGAAAACAAACAGGGGAGATGCTGACAGGAAATGCCAAGAGTGCCAAGAGCGCCAAGAACTCCCTTTTTCCTGGGAATCTTTTTGCTTCCCTTTGGTTTTTTGGTTCCCAGTAGCTATGGAGCCAGTCCTGGAACTTACCCTGTAGACGGGGCTGACCTCAAACTCACAGAGATCCACCTGCCTCTGCCTCCCGTGTGTGTATGTGTGTGTGTGTGTGTGTGTGTGTTGTGGGGGTGTTCAACTTATGGGAGCAGCAGAGATGTGTGTGTAAGACTGAATTTTATCCACATTGCCATGCTAAGGAGTAGAACAATGAGCAGGACCAGAGGAGATGGTCAGGAAAACAGCTTCCGACTTGGGCATCTGGACACATAGTATCCCTATTTAGCACAAAGGAAACACAGAGAAGAAGATGGATGAGGGAGACAGGTAACTCTCCACGCTGGTGACTTTTGCAATTATAGAAGTCAGGAAAGCAGTTAATAGATTTAAAAAAAAAAACACTAAAGATAAGAAAGACAGCACAAACCCAGTGTGGTAGTGCACGTGTTTAATCCCAAGAGGCCAAGGCAGGCAGATCTCTGAGTTCAAGGCCAGCCTGGTTTACAGTGAGTTCCAGGATGGTCTGGGCTATGCAGGAAGACCCTATCTCAAAACAAAACAAAAACCAAAAAACAAAACAAAAACAACAACAAAAAAAAAACATCTAAATCTAGAATACTCTACTCACTTCAGGCCAAATAGAAGCCAGCACCACTGGACTGAATGCTCCAAATAACATGTATTTTAGATATCTTCAACAGCTACTTAGTCACATGTCTTCCACAGACCTTTAGTCTCTGTTAGTATCTCAGGCTTGGATAGATGAAGTTGAAGGCAGGCCCCAAACCTCAGGCACCAGAACTTTAGGCCACAAATAACGAGAAAAGGCCATTCAGTGGGCATCTCCAGTCAAGAACACAGGGGGGATCCCTTGATAGGAAAGGAAGGGTCCACAAGAGAAGCTAAAATTGTATTTGTCTCTCTTTCTATTGATAGGAGTCCTTGGAAGGACTTAAGGAAGGCAGCTGATGTGGGGATTTGAATGAAACTGGACCCATAAACTCAGGCGTTAGAACACTTAGTGCCCAGTTGGTGGCGCTGTTGAGAAGGTGGGGGCCTTGCTAGAGGACCTCTGCTGCTTGGGGTGAGCTCTGGGAGTATATGGTACAGCCTCTCCCACTTTCAGTTCTCTCTGCCTCCCACTCCACATTTGCTATAGAGGCTATGGTTGCCTCTCTGCTTCCTGCCTGGCTCCTGCCAGCATGCCTGCCACTTACTGGCATGCTTCTCTACCACGATGGACCCATCATCACTCCAGAATTGCAAGCCCAAATGAACTCACTCTTCTAGAAGTTGCTGTGGTAATGGTGTTTGAGCAGAGCAACAGAAAACTAAATAATACAACTAGTATTCCTTTTTTGTTTATTTTTGCTTTGAGACAGTCTCCCTGTGTAACCCTGGCTGGCCTAGAACTTACAGTGTAGATCAGGCTGGCCTTAAGCTCACAGAGATCTGCCTGCCTCTACCCCAAGGCTACCTCCAAGTGCTAGGATTAAAGGCAAGCATTACTATATATAGCCACAACTAGTATTTCTTGACTAGCCACCCTCAGATAGATTCTGCACTAGATACAACTTATTTACACTCATTGGAAGATCAAAGACATAAACTGTGTTGTTTAGTTTGCCGCCATATTTGTTGAGACAAATTCTCTCTGAACCGGCAGCTCTGTCTTAGTTTCTTACATGTTGCCAGGGCCCCCAGCTTTGTTTATTCATTTTTTAATGATTTATTTATTTTATATTTTGCCTGCATGTATCTGTGCAAGGGTGCTGAATCCTCTGGAACTAGTTGGAAGGTGCCATGTGGGTGCTGGGATTTGAACTGGGGTCCTCTGGAAGAGCAACCAGCGCTCTAAACCACTGAGCCATCTCTTCAGCCCTCAATTTTTTTTTAACAGACCTTAATCTTATTATGGAAGACCCAAGGAAGTGAAGAAAATGCCTGAATTTCTGAGCTACTTGAAGGCAAAGTCAAGCTCCCAACTTAGTGTTGTCTAGCTCCTGATCCCAAGTTTCTTCCAGCATTTTCTACTACATTCTCAAGCAATCATGTGAATCTAAAATGAAATAGAGCTACCTTGCGAATACAGACTTGAGAATTTTCAGAAGTAATATGCACCTTGGAAAATGTACAGATAGGTATAATTTCTGCCTTTGAATCATATACCAGAAAGAGAGAAGAAGAAAATTATCCATATTCATGGGAACACACATTAAACCCAATGTAAAGGCACAGAGTCTGGGAAGAGAGACGCCAGGCTAACTGAGGAAGAAGAAAGGGATAGGAAATCCCCAAGGAGCTGGCCTCTAAGAAGCTGATATAGGAAGGCTGGGTCTTTGCAGAGCAGGGGTGGGGAAGGGCTGCTGACTGGGAGGACAAAGTGCAAGCAAGTACGAGCTGAAGAGGGGAAAAAAAAAGTAAGGAGCCGGTCCAGACCGACTGGTCACCAGGCACAGGGAAGGAAGCAAAGTCAGAGAAAGCGAGACAGCAATTACGGAGCCACTAAAGGCTTGTGTAAGGACAAAGGGGCAATATGAAAACTACCCCCTTTAAGGAAGAAGACTAGGGGAGAAAAGAGGAGGCAGAAAACAGATGCAGTGGCCTACTGGAGAGGTGTGAGGGTGGGAAGTGGGGAATGGGAAACATTGGCCAAAGAGTTCCTGTGAAAGACAGAGGTCCTTTGCAGGGGCAGGAGATTTTGGGGCGCAATGAATGGCATTAGCAACAGCGGTGCCTTTATCATTTGAGAAATTTGGTTGTTGTTTGGTTTGTCTTTTCTTCATTTCTTTTTCTTTTTTCCTTTTCTTTTCTTTTTTTTCTTTTCTTTTGTTCTTGGTTTTTCAAGGCAGGGTTTCTCTGTGTGACAGCCCTAGCTACCCTGGAACAAGCTCTTGTAGACCAGGCTGGCCTCAAACTCACAGAGATCCACCTGAGTGATGCGCAGGCCACCACTGCTCAGTTGTTGCTTAGTTTTTCGAGACAGGGTTTTCTCTCTGTAGCCCTGGTGGTCCTCAAACTCACTCTGTAGACCAGGCTGGCCACAGAGTCATCTGTCTTTGCCTCCTGAGTGCTGGAAAAAAAGGCATGCGCCACCACCACCCACCTTGTTAGTTTTCATTTGGGAATTTTAAAATAGGATTTGTGGAGGGCGGTGAGAGAAACAGTGAGGTAGCACACGGAAGGGTGGAGACAAACCAGAGCCTTGAGTATTGGGGGACAGACAGTCTGATGGAGGATACCCAGCATACAGTTGAAAATATGAGACCGAGTCAGGCGGTGGTGGCACACATTTTAAACCTAGCACTTGGGAGGCAGAGGCAGGTGGATCTCTGTGAGTTCAAGGCCAGACTGGTCTACAGGGCAAGTTCCAGGACTCTCAGGGCTACTAAGAAACCCTGTCTCTAAGAAACAAAAACAAACAAACAAAAAGAAAATGTGAGACTAGATTTCAGGGGACAAGATATTGGACTCGGGGTGAATGAGACCTCCAAGAAATAAATGAAAAGGCTCAAGTTTGGAGAACCCTCAGGAAGGCCAGGAGTATAGTAGAAACAGCCAAGCGGAACAACAGAAGCTAAGGGAAGAAAATGAGGAGGGGGGTGGCTTCCCAATTCCCCAGACAGCCCAAGAGTCCTCATTCCTGACATAACTTTATAACTAGACAGAGGTTTTCGGTTCCAGTTTGTAAGCTTAAACATAGTTATTACAGACCAAAATGCACAAAGATGTTCATTACATAGGCATTTATAATAGTGGAAAATTATTATACTATTTTGAACTCTAAATGATCAAAAATTAACTAAATTTTATATAGCCATAATTCAGATTTTCTTGCTCTCCCTCTTTTTAGTTTGTTTTTGAGACAGGATCTCAAGTAACCCCCCAATGGCATTGAACTGAATCTGTTGCAAAGAGGCTGCTGTCTCTACCCCCAGTGCTGGGATTCCGGGGGTACACCACACCCTAAGTTCACATCTATGCAGGTGTTAAAGACAATCTGGAAAGTTCTACTTGTTTCCTGGGAAAGATGTCTATAACACACGCCAAGTGAGAGAACCACATTTCAGAGTAACTTGAAAAGAAGTAACCCATTTTTATAAAGCTGCATACTATTGGGCCAATGTTTTAAGTAAACGTATAAGATGGCAAAGGATAGAAACTAGGGAAGCAGCAACAGAAGGGTAGCAGCCATCACCATGAGACAATGAGGAAACTCTGGTTATCTTCATTCAGTGAAATGAGCAAAGCTTTGCCCTGAGCACTACCAAATATCTTATTTAATAAAAGACTGTTTTCTTTTATGCTTGTCTATATTTTCCAGTTTTTCTCCAACAAAGCAGTTTTGTGATAGGAACCAGCATTTGAACACGGCCATCAGTAACTTCACACTAAAGATGTTGAGGGAAACCATGATGAGAGGAAATGGAGAAGGTGTGGCCCAGAAAAAAAGGCCAACAGACAGAGACGATATTCTCAAAAGCCTGGCCACGCATGACAGAGAAGCAAGCCACTGTGCCCCACAGCTGCAGACACAGGCCTTAGCCAGTCACCCTGGTCACAGGACAGGCGTGCATTTCTCTGAGCAACCCTGTGGTCACTGTGGCCAAAAGAAATTCAAGCCCACACTTCAGTGATGGCTAAGTCTTAAACGCACAGAGAGTGAGCAATCAGAGAGGACAATGGATCAACACCAACTTTATTCCAAGATCTCTCCCTGAGAAGCAGCCTAGGTCTGTAGCAGAAAACGGCTCCAGACTTACGCGGTATTACCGATGACAAGATCATGAGGCATTCAGGATAGACTATGCTTTCTCCCTCCCTGCATCTCCTCAGCATCCCTGAGAGCAAACTGCTACAGAGAAGCAGAGAGGAGCTGGACACGCCTATGTGGGAAACGTGCAGTTTGAACAAATCCATGGCTGGAGAAACAGAGACACCTGGCGTGTTCTTGGAGCTTACCGTTTTGTTAATAACTTCACTGGGTTATAATCCATGTACCGTAAAATCCACCCACTTAAAGCACACACTACAGAGGGCTAGCATATTGAGAGGTGTTTCCCCATCACCTCCATATCTAATTTTACAATTTTTCATGTAATGGACCAAGAAATCCTTCCTTTATTTGCTGTCATTCCTTTTCCTGTCCTACCGCTACGCCCTGCCATTACCTCCTCACAAGCCCCCTTGACTCTATACTCCACCCCAAACAATGGGGTTTTAGCTATTCAACCTCCTAGATGTCCATAAATTAAGCTTACTACAGACAGGTGCAGTGGTACATATTTGCGATCCTAACGCCCAGGAGGTGGCTGCAGGAGGGTGAGTTCAAGGACAGCCTAACTATATAGTGAGTTCAAGGCTACCCTCGGTCACGTGAAAAACTGTCTCAAAAAAAGAAAGAAAAAAGAAAAACGTAAGGAGCTGTCGTGATGATTCGGTGGGTAGTAGCACTTGGTGCAAACCTGACAACTTGAGTTTGGTCCCCAGAACCCATTTGGTGAAAGGAGAAAATTAGCTCCCACAAACTATCCTCCAACCTCCACATGCGCGATTTGACACAGGCATACCCACACACATGTACACACAATAAATACATAAATGTGGGTCTTTTATTAAGCTTATCGGAGAATAAGGATGCCTTGGTTTGTCCAGTTTTATGCTTTTAGACCACTATAGCTGTTCTTCTAGGGTCAAGTCAGTTGGCTTCTAAAACAGGTCTCTTACCAACCTATCCTTGCTGGCCTCACAGAGAAGCCAACTATAGGAAACCTGACAGCATCCTTTGGCTGCCAGGTAGCACATTCAAGTGCCTCTTCAGCCACTTCTGCCCCTGGATGCTATCGCTGATGAGCAGAGCAGCTCTGGAAAGCAAAGCAACCAGAAAGAACTTGTCATCTCCTAAACTGAGCTCGCACAGTACTACATACAATCTGAGGGACAAAGACGAAACTTCAGTTAAGACGCTCAGAACTGTGGTACTGCAAACCTCGTCAAACCCATAGCTGAGGGGTCAACTAAACCAACATGGACCCAAACTGCCTTCTAAGTGTTTGCGTTTACGTTCATAGACACACGAACAGCAGTGAATGCAGGGACTCGTGGCTGTCTGCTCAAATGCTGAGAATAAGGGCTGCCTGAGTACTCAGCCCGACACAGGACATCGATGTCACCCCTTCTAACACTCACGGGACAGGGAGGAAGAGGAGTTGGAAAGACTCTAAGAACTGGAAGATATGAAGGGCTGCAAAATGCCATCTTCTGAGCAGGCATAGCCGGTACAACTATGATCACACAGTAGCATTGGCTGCTGCTCCCACTAGGTTTACACTGGTTGGGTCTTCAGTTGTCAGTCACTGACCAGAGGGCAGTTCATGGAACCCTGTCGCTGCCTGATGAGCCACTGGCAACTGGTGAATTCTGGGGGGAGAGCAGTCTCGGCTTCAGGCGTGTACTCATAGGTGAGCCAGACAGGCTCCAACAGACCGCTCCAAGCCCGTACTCATACAGACAGCCCTGGTTAAACTCAGTGGGTTGCAAACCAAAAAGACAAAATGTGAGCAATGGATTTGTAGGGAAGGATGAAGGTGTTGACAAGGTTGGGAGGGTGAGAGAAACCAGAATATATGATACACATGTATGAAATTATCAAAGAACAAATGTAATAAAATTATTTTTTTTTATAAAAACATTTGGAGGCTGCAGAGATGGCTCAAGGGTTTAAGAGCACAGACTACTCTTCCAGGGAGCCCAGGATCAACTCCCAGCATCCACATGATGGCTCACAACCATCTTTAACACCAGATTCAGGGAATCTGATTCCTTCTTCTGGCTTCTCCAAATACCAGGCATGCAAGTGGTACACAGACATATACACAGACAAAGCATTCACACACATAAAAGTCTTTTGTTGTTTTTAAAAACTCCCTCATGGGTATGGTATGTCACATTTATAATCCCAGCACTAAGGAAGCTATGATGGGACTATCAGTATGAGTTAGTCCCAGCCTGGCCAGCCTTGGCTACATAACAAGAGCTGGTTTCAAAAACCAAGACATTTAGTGCTCAAAATAAGAGAAAGTATGAATTCAAATACATTTTAGGTGCAACTACAGCAAAAACAATGTTTTCATCAAATCTTAAAATTAGATCAGTGATTTAATATGTATTTTGTGGATAGAAGACTACACCCAAGACCTAAAATAAAATACATTTTCATTCTTTTTATTATGTGTGTATGAATGTTTCACCTGAACGAACGTGCACCATGTGCATACCTGGTGCATGCGCAGTGCCTGCAGAGATCAGAAGAGGGTGGCAGATGCTTGGGAGCTGCCATGTAGATGCTGGGAACGAAACCAAGGATCCCTGAAAGAGCAACAAGTGCTCTTAACCATTGAGCCATCTCTCCAGCCCACATAACATGTTTCTGGAAGGGCAGGAGAGATGGCTTCGAAGTTAAGAGCACTCTTCTCTCCCAGAGGACCCAGATCTGGTCTCCGCACACAGGTCAGGCAGCTCAGAACATATGAGACTCCAGTTCTGGGAATTGGACTACTCTTCTGATCTCTGAGGACTCCTGGTGCATGTGCATGGTGCGATACACACATTCAGACATATACATATATGCACAAAATAAAACAGATACATTTAAAGATGTATTTTAAAAATAAAAGAGTATTTTTTTAAAATGCTTCAGCTTATGAACCTGAAGTCTTCATCTACAACTTCCCAGAATAAAGTGGTTACCCAGGCAACTAAAGACAGGAAGAAGGGCACTCACCTCTTGAGTTCCGTAATGAGCAGGGCAGTGCATGGGATCCCTAGAGTCATCAGAGAGATATTGTTGATGGCAGGCTTGACGAATGCCAGGCAAGTTGCAACTACAGACAGGACACACACGGCCGCCTTGAACCTGCCCCTGGATCAGTGGAACCAAAACCAAACCCATTAGCAAAGGAGATCTTGCTTATTTACTTAACATACTCCCCCAACCCCGAGCTGAGGACTGAACCCAGGGCCTTGTGGACGCTGGGCAAGTGGTCTCCCATCGCTTGTTACTATTGGCAAGGTGCAGCCGGCATATTTGTGCAAGTTGAGAACTTCTACACCAGAGGTTCTCAACCTTCCTGATGCCATGACCCTTTAAAACAGTTCCTCACGCTGTGGTGACCCCAATCCATAATATTATTTTCATTGCTACTTCATAACTGTAAGTTTGCTACTGTTATGTATGAATCATTGGTGTGGGAGAACTATCTGTATTCTGTCAATCATGTATCTTAATAAAACGCTGATTGGCCAGGCAGGAAGTATAGGCAGGTCAACCAGACAGGAAGTAGAGGTGATACAATGAGAACAGGAGAATTCTGGGAAGGAGGAAGCTCCCTCTGCCACTCCTGCCCAGACCACCGAAGAAGCAACATGTGAGCTGCCCAGCTAGAAAAGGTGCTGAGTCATGTGGCTAACGTAGATAAGGATAATGGGGTAATATATGTTATAAGAGCTAATAAGTAGCCCGACCTAATGGGCCAATCAGTTTATAACCTAAAGTAGACTCTGTGTGATTTTCTTTGGGACTTGCTGGCTGTGGAGTACCGGGTGGGACAGAAACCCCAACAAGCCGGCCGTCATGTTACAAATCATATTGTAAGTATCTGAGCTGTGACCCTAAGGGGGTCATGACCCATGGGTTGAGAACTACTGTCCTATACTAAGTATTATTGGGTCATAGATGAACCAGATCTAAAAGCCATCTACTCTCCTTCCAGGAGCTGATTGCTGGGAAATCAAAGAGTCTGAAAACATTTAGCTGTGAAAATGGTTAAACCACAATCAATCTAACTCTCTGGGAGAGACACAGACAATGAGTTCCCTTTTCTTAACTGTTTTTCATTTACAGGACTTGACCAGACTTTTTCCTATAAACTGGACACAATGGCACAGGATTGTAATTCCAGCACTTGGAAGGTAGAGGCAAAAGGATCAGGGGTTCAAGACCAGCCTCAGCTACATAACATGTTTTAAGGCCCTGTCTCAGGGCTGGAGGGATGGTTCAGCAGCTAAGGGCACTGGTTGCTCCCAGCACCCACAAGGCAGCTCACAATTGTCTGTAACTCCAGTTCCAAGGGATCTGACACCTTCACATCAAGACACATAAAATAAAAATTTTTAAAAAAAAGACTCTTTCTTGAATTAAAAAAAAAATCTGTGGAGGGTGAGAGCATGTTAGGTTTTGCAAAGCCTGGGCTCTTGGCTACAGTTACTCAACTCTGCCTTGGTACAGATAAGATCTGGAATGTGTATTACGTGCTGATAAAACTTCACAGAACCCATTTAGCCCCGAACCCTGCCAAGCCCTGTTCTACCAGGTCATCATGCATGACTTTTATGAGACAATCAGAGACCATTAATAAAGCATAAGCGTCACTACTTTAAAAGAAAACAAATCCTGTGTGCCCAACTTACAAAACTGAAAGTTTGGAGGGGAGCAAGAATCAAATAGGCTGAGTATTTCCTGGCAGCCTGTATGTCCAGCGTGAACTGGAAGGCTGTCTTAACAAGTTTTTAAACATGACAGATCCCCCACACCCTCCTCACGGCCTGCAGGGAAGTGGAGCCAGCCAGAAGTGCCGACGTGATCCTGGACATACTTCTTCCCTCCCGGGACCCTGTTTCCTGATCTATAGAGCCTTATCCATGACTTAAATTAAGGAGCACCATTTTCCTGTAGTTTCTGTTCATTGTCTTTAGCAGAATTTGTTTTGGCCAAGAGCCCCAGAACAGGTCACAGTTAGGAAACTGATTGGAATGAAGTTCTATTATAAAGAAATCAAAGAGCATCGACCCCTCGAAACACAAATTTATCTTCTAAAGAGGAAAGACATTTTTCATCGAGGCACAGGAAATCATTGATCAAGCTGCCAACCCTCTGACTGGAATGAACCGGCTTTGTAACCCTGAACCCGAGGGGAACCGGCACACGTGAAAGGAAGCAGGCCACAAATGCTCAGGAGACTCCTGTTTTCTTCCTGACAGGCCAGGGCTCTTCAGCGACCGGAAGCAAAGCTGCCTGTCCAGCCCGAGGACAGCCCGACCAGCACCAAGCACACGGATGACCTCTGGGGCGCTGGGCAGCTCTCCCTACTTCTGACATACCTAGGCTAAGGCCTTTTGCTTCTCTCTCTCTCTCTCTCTCTCTCTCTCTCTCTCTCTCTCTCTCTCTCTGTTCCTTCTCCCTCCTCTTGGTCACAGGACAAGAGCAAGTGTTTCCTTACCGGCTCATCATACCCCAGAGCTGTACACTATTCTGCCCTCCAGTCTTCCTTGCCAGTTTTTCTGTCTATGAATTTGTTCTTGTTTTGTTTGTCTTTGTTTTGTTTTGTTTTGGCTTTTGTTTTGTTTTGATTTTGTGACAGGGTTTCTCTGTGTAACAGTCCTGGCTGCCCTGGGAACTTGCTTTGTAGACCAGGTTGGCATCGTACTCACGGAGGTCTGCCTGTCTCTGTCGTCCAAGTGCTGGGATTAAAGGCATGTGCCACCACCACCCAGCTTTATGAATTATTTTACACCCTCTCCTCTTCAATTGGAAACGTAACCAGAGGCTCAGAAGCTGGAGATATAACCGTTAGCATAGTTTTTCCCTAGCGTGCATGAAGCGCTGGGGTCCGTCCTTGCATCTCAAAAGCTAAATGTAGTCATGCATACTTGTGATCCTAGCACATGAAAGGAAGAGGCAGGATAATAAGAAGGTCGAAGTCGTCCTCAGCTAGGAAGCTTGGAGCTAGAGTGGGACACAGGAGACCTTGTTTGAAAGAAAGAGAAGGAGAGGGGACAGACGGGAAAAGGTGAGGAAAGAAAGCAAATTTGCAAGGTATGTCGCCTCCTGTATCCAGTGGTTTAGGGTACAGGCACAAGTTGGAAAGAGGAATACAATGTTTGAAAGCACTGATGTTTCTGACAGGGCAGATGTACTCACACATCCAGTCCCGCTGTGCAATGACAGTGGGACCTCAGCAAGAAGCTTAACCCCTCGAGCTTTTCCAACTTGAAACTCAACAGCTAACACCCATTGAATTCTTGGGAGCCCTTCAGCACTTAATATAGGGTCCAAGTTAGGTGCTGGGCCAATAAGACCCACTACCACCAGCTGGGTAAGAGTTAATACTATGTTAATAATATCACTACTGTTGAGCTGGCCATTGGGGTTCATATCTATAATCCCAGCACTTGGGAGGCCGAGGCAGGAGGATTGCTATGAGTTGAGGCAAACTAGACCAAGAGTGTGATCATGTCTCAAAATAAAACAGAACAGGAAAAAAAAATATTATCGTGGATATCTTCTGAAGGCGAGCAGGCTGGACAGCCACTACAATCCCCAAAGGTTCCGTATAATACTGCCAAATAGTTTAAAGGCGCATGCCTTAGGAGACAGTGGCAGACACCTCCCCACATAGGTCCAGAGGGAGTGGAGGAATGTACTGGACAAGGAGGACATCCTGTGCGTGCATACAATTTTGCAACTGGTCAAAGTAAACAGAGGTCACACGGCCAACAGAAAGTCAGCCAGCCCAGCAAACCCAAGCAAGAGTCGCCACAGGCCCTAACTATTAGAGAGCTAGAAATCTCCAGGCATGAGGGGCCCTGACAGTGTGTGTTCTAAACTGTTGATGGCAGGCAGTCCACACCTTGGTCCTGTGTTTAGCTGTCAGCCCATAGAGTCTCATGCTAGAGCACACAGTGCGGGAACTCTTAGCACCCCCATCTTCTGTATTCCCCAAACCCAAACCTAGCAACCCAACTTCCTCACCATTATCTCACAAGAATGCTGTCGCTGTTATCATTAGCTACCCCTTAAAGAGGGGGATTTCAACCTCCCCTGGTCCTGATTTTATATTTAGTACTTGGAGATGTCACCTCTACTCCCACAAAGTGAGATGGACTTTCTGGCGGATAAAACCTGCCATCCTTTATGGATGATAAAGACCAAGTCAGCAAACTTCTGAGAAGTCCCGTAAGATGGTTAGGACTCAGTAGTTTCAGTGATCACGGCAGAAACAGTGCCCTTGCTATGTCGTGGTGCTACAACACTTGGCCTGGGAAGGGCTTCGGAGAGTTCTCTCACGTCTTTTGTTTCTGAAGAGAGGCACCGAGGGCCAGAGAGTTTACACTTCTAGCCTTACATAGCTAAGACAGGCAGGGCCTAGCCTGAGCCCTAGCCTCAAGATTCTGAGAATCATTTCGTGGACTACGAAATGAGGGCTGGCTGTAGGCTTTGTAGAAGGTACTCATAAGTACACACGTAAGGGGTTATTTGGGAAGAACATTCCATCAGCCTGTAATAACCCTTTTTCCTCGCCTTGTCTGAAAATAAAAATACCTAAAGCTATTAATAGCCATCAGTAGTTGAGTGTACATTCTGAAGAGTCCAGGGATTTCTAAGTAAAATGAGAACCTGTCTTTTCCTAGCCTAACAATTATATCCTATTGGGATAATGAAAACTTCCTATAGACAGCATTATCTTCCGTGCTAGGACTAAAAGCTCAAAATCCAATGAACACTACACAAGGGCTCTGTAATAAACTATACTCACACCCATCTCTCAATTTTCTATGATTCCCGTAGGGGTGTGTGTGTGTGTGTGTGTGTCTCCCACCTTCCGAGTACTGGCATTACTGACAGCAATTCTGAAGGTAGACCTATGCTTTCCTGCAGAACAGTTACCTACCATAATCCTAAGAAGCCCCCACGGATGCCTAACATTCTCGCCTGCCCATCACTGGGAGACAGGAGAGGGGCAGATTCAGATGAGGCTCATTTGCTTTTCCTTTGCTACGTGCCTGTGGCTTTCTTGGTCCATTCAATTCCTCAAGCCTGTCCTCCCCCTTGCTTTGCCCATGTATCTCAGATACAAACCCTAGGCAAAGATGTCCACTGTGTGCCACTGGCAGCCATGAGAGCTGAGGCACAGCAATGACCATGTTGCTCAATGCGGTGCCGTGTGTGTGTGTGTGTGCGATATGAGTTAACCGATGAGGAGATAGCAGGCCAAGTCACCTGGTTCCTAAATACCAACAGCAGGAATACAACCCCATCCCGTCAGGAAAGGACTCTCCCCACAACCAAGGCTCAGGGCTCACACCTTCGCATCCTCCCTAGATCAATACTGCACCATGCTGCGATAGTCCCGTGTGAGCTCCTCACGTCGCTCACTGCTCAGTGTTTTCATTATTAAGTTGATAGGTTTCAGTTACCAACATCAACACCCCGCTTCCTTTCCTCCCGTGTAAACACTCCCTACTCTACTGCATGAACTGCAGGTGTGGGAGGCAGCGTCTCTAGCTAAGCGAATCAAACCTTCTGCTCGGAATTTCAACCTAGGACTACAGAATGCTACAGCTGGAGAAAACCCTTATTCTCACTTCTTCGGTTTCTCACTCAGATCCCAAACTCTGAAAGATGAGTTCTTAGGGGAAAGGGGCTCTTTAATGCAGAAACTAACGCACACCAGAAAGTGTGCGGAGCTGACCACGTCGTGAGTGTGTGTCTGCAGAATACATAAGCACAATGCCTCAGCCTCAGAGGAAAGGCAAAGCCTTCCCTGGGTCAGACTCAGGAAATGGCAGTCTTCCCCAGTCCATGTATGGATGTTGACACCGTGTGCAGACGACGTCCACATTGGCTTTCTCCTCTCTATTTACAGCCTGAGACTGCTCCTGTCCAGACACCTCCTGCCAAGATTAACTAAACCTGCCTCCTGCCTCGGCTGTATATACTAACGCTGCCCCCTGCCTCAGCTGTATATACTAACCCTGCTCCCTGCCTCAGCTGTAAACACTAACCCTGCCTCCTGCTTCGGTGTATATACTAACCCTGCCTCCTGCCTCCTGCCTCCTGCCTCCTGCCTCCTGCCTTGGCTGTATCTACTAACCCTGCCTCGTCTAGTCAGAGGTATGAAAAACAGGCACTGAATCTCCACATTGCTGCTACTATTGATGCATTAGAGTCCACGACCTCTCGGATCCCAGCTTTTCTGTCTGTGTGTCTGTCATTTCTTCATTCCCTTGTTGCTCCAATTCAGTCAATCCCTAAGCCTTGCAGAGCACAACACCCAAGGTGTCTGATGGGCACCCCAGGAGCTGATAGTCTCACCTGCAAAACTGCAAGTGACATTGCCCCACGTTCTTGGTCCCTCCCCTTACAGGGCTTCTCCTGAGACAGATCAAGTGTACAGGACACTCTGGGGACAGACACCACAGCAGCCTGGGAACATTGGTTTTTTGTTGTCGTTGTTGTTTTGTTTTGTTTGTTGTTTTTTTGATTTTTTTAAGACAGGTGTGTAACACTGGATGTCCTGGAACTCACTTTGTAGACCAGACTGGCCTCAAACTCAGAGATTTGCCTGCCTCTGTCTCCCAAGCACTGGGATTAAAGGCATGCACCACCAGGCCCAGCTGCTGGGCACATGGGAAAGCACACTTTCTGGGACTGGGAATGTAGTTCAGGGTAAGAGTGTGTGCAAGGACCTGAGTTCAATTCCCAGTAACAGACAGACAGAGACAGGAAGAAAGAAGGAGGGGGAGCTTAGAGCATACTTTCTCTGCTGATTAGAAGACAAGATAAAGGTCTACCAACTTGCCCTTCCTCACAGTTTTTTTGATAAATTACTTCAAATTAGAGGGTACTTCTAATGTTAGACTATATTCAGAAATAATACTATTCAAGTCCTACTTCAAAGGATAAAGATTAATTCACAAAGAACATTTTCTCTCTACCTCTTTGTAGAGGCAGGGAGATTAGGAGTGCAAGGCCCAGCTCATCTTCCTAGTGAGTTTAGTTTAGCCAGGAATGCATAAGTTCCTGTCTTAAAAACAAACAGCAGACATACACATTGGCAAATTACCCATATGCATAAAGTAAAATGAATACATCTTTAATTTTTTCTTTTTTATCTTTAAATTTTTTAAAAATAATGAATATATGTTTGTTTTATACATGTATATAAATATGCATATATGTAATTTACTTGTTTGATCCGAAAATAGGATATTACACGCATACACACAACTGTACCAGGCGCTTTCTGCAGCATTTCCACAAACATTCCTCACACTGAAGCTTCAGAAAACAATCTTAGTCTTTTTCTCCTTATTTTATCTTTAATTGTGTGTATGGGTATATGCACGTGAGCGCAGATGCTCACAGAGGCCAGAGATGTTGAATACCCTTGGAGCTGGAGTTACAAGCAATTGTGCACTGCCTGACATGGGTGCTGGGAGTCAAACTTGCGTCCTTGGCAAGAGCAGTCCATGTCCTTGACCACCGAACCATCACTCTAGTCCCCAAAATCTTTAAGAGCTGCATCGCTCCTGCCCCTTTCCAACACAGCACAGGCGTCATCAATACTTGTTCTATTGTTCTGATAAACTCTTCCCTGGTCAGGCATAGCTTGCTTCACTGACTCCAAATTTTTAAAGTGGTCATCTCTATGCTGCATGTATTGTGACAGACTAGGATATCCTGTAGAGAGATGTGTGTTTAACGTGTTTGGGTACATTTCTCATCTTCAGTAGGCTGATTGTCCCTGTGCCTTCCAATGAGAACAACCTCGCGCAGCTTCTCAGATGGGCGTCCCCTGATCAAGCTGGAAATGAGCACGGATGTCAGGTCGCTGGCACAGCCCAGCTCCATTCCCACCACAGCACCCATCACTCTGTCATTTGTGTGCGCATTTGCTTCAGTGGAGGTGCACTAGAGGAAGAGACTCATGCTCTGTTTACTGCTGTATCTTAGGACTGAGAGAAACACATAGTATAAAATAGTGTGCGAAAATGCTTGCTTAATAGCAATATAATCCTAACACAACGGATGCTGAAATACATCCCTTCCTGAAGTTCTGGGTTTCCATTCTCTCTCTCTCTCTCTCTCTCTCTCTCTCTCTCTCATTCACACACACACCCCAAGTCTCTCCCTCCCTCTCTTTCTCTCTCTCTCTCTCCCTCGTGTGTGTGTGTGTGTGTGTGAGAGAGAGAGAGAGAAAGAGAGAGAGAGAAAGTACACTAGAATGTATCTGTATGTGTTATAAAAAGCAAAATAAAATATGATCCAATCTAAAACTAGTTCTATACCTCAAAGACCAAAACCAGAGCATGAACCCTTCTCCATGTGTATGAAGTTAATGGATTGGACTGCACTCGAGGACAAAATCTAGGAAGGAACCAAGGGGCTTTGAAATACCATCCAAAAATTTCTCTTCCACTGAGAGTGGTTTTACCCTTGCTCAGATCACAGAAATCAGATCTCTGACTTTGTGCCTCTACCATAATATCAGCTCTTCCCCAGGGATTTCTCCTTTGATCTGTGAGCTCATATTGTCCCCGTTTATCCGTCAACTGTATTGTCAGATCATTAAACTCGGTGGACAATAAGCAAGTGTATGATGAGCTCATTGCTAGCTGAGCTCACTCATGCAGTAATTTGCTTGATGAGTGGTTACATTGCTAATGTGATGAGTGTGTTACCTTGGTAACTTGATGAGCGTGCTACATAGCTAACTTGATTAGCATATTACATTGCTAACTCGAGTGTGTTCCGTTGCTAACTTGAGTGTGTTACGTTGCTAACTTGAGTGTGTTACGTTGCTAGCTTGATGAGCGTGCTACATAGCTACCTTGATGAGTGTCTTACATTGCTAACTCAAGTGTGTTACATTGTTAACTTGATGAATGTATTACATTGCTAACTTGATGAGCGTGTTGCATTGCTTAACTTGAGTGTGTTACTTTGCTAACTTGATAACCGTGTTACATTGGTAGCCACATCTAGCAAAAAAAAAAAAAAAGTCTTTAGCACAAACTTACCTGTCATTTCGAAAGATCTTTGGTAAATACCTCTTGGGAAACCACATGGCCAAAGCACACATCAGAACCCAAAGGATGGCAAGTTCATCAAGCATCTGACCCAGGAAACTGAGAGTTGCATGGAAGTAGACAGATCCAATTCCTAGAAACGATCACAGCCAACAAAAAGTAATTCAGAACAGACTCACACAGACAATCCTTCTCCGGGTGCCATCAGAACCACCAGAGTCTAACTCTCGGGGTGGGGACTCAAGAGGTCAGGCTTGCAGGCCTGGAGGCTAGAAAGGAGGTTTCAAGCTGGGCTCAAACATCAGCACATCACAACAGAAAGAATTCCACGGCCAAGCACACTCTGTCTCCGTCCTCTGAACCTTCACGATAACAGGCAGTAAATAAAAGTCAACGCTATCTCCCTGTTAAGAATTCCCAAACTGCCGGAGAGGAAATGGAAATCACACAAATATTTCACCGAACAATGAGGGACCTAACGTCTAAATATTTTTCTTTCTTTAAGTCCATTGGAACCACATCTCATCAGACTTCAATTGTTTCAGAGGTTCTTCAGAAGTTCTCAGAAAACCACGCTGGCAAGCCACCAGTGGCTGCTCACAGACGCTGAGTGCCGGTCTGTGATAGCTACAGGCAGCCTTGTTATTAAGCCGAGTCCTTTTGGCATCAGCAGAGCAGTGGCTAAGACGTCAGAGTGACTTTGGTTTACAAAACATTATGTTCAAAAGGGACAGGAAACATTCGGGGTCCCACTTCCTCCCTTTCAGTCCCAGCTCCCACATGACTCCACTTACCCACTACAACTAGGAGCGTCCATATTAAGTAGATGCCGCTGTTGAAGCACGTCGCGTATTGGCGGAACAGGCACATGCAGATGGGTGGTAAAATGAAAAACAAGACGTTGCTGATCTGGAAGGGAGAGCAACATGCAAAGATGAATAGGAAGTAAAAGCACAAAGAATGCTTGTTCCAAGTGTGTCCTTTGCAAAGCGGAGTTGAATGTGTCCATGCATCTTGTGCAAGTTCTGCAGTTTTTTAAATTGAAGACACGCAGCGGGGGTAAAGACAGACCACCTTAAAGTCCATGTAGGGGGCTCCTTGTCTCTTTTGATCATAGCAGCCACTGTAAGCAGCACCGCCAAGACTAGAGGTGGTGCAGCTCAATGGTCGAGCCCTGGCCTAGCAACAAAGCCTGGGGTCAATTCACAGTGTCTGGAGGGAGAAGAACATGAATACTTTGACCTATGAAAAGTTCCTCGCCTGATTCAAAGAGCCAGTAACTCTTGCTCTCCGCACGAGGACAGCACTCTTTCTTGCAGGGCCTCTAAGTCACAACGTCAGTTGTCTCATCCCAATCAAAACCTATCCTTTGAAGAAAATCAAGTTTGTATGCTTCTTCCCAGCTTTGAAATAAAATTGTCTGACTGGGTGTGGTGGTGCAGGCTCGTGGTACCAGCACTGGGTCTGAGGCAGGAGGATCGGGAGTTCAAGGACAGAGTCAGGCACGTGTGGAGCCTGGGCAATAAGAGACTCTGCCCCCCACCACACCATCTCCCACCCTGCCCCCCAACCTGTACTCCAAAAAGAGGAAAGAAAATTGTATTTAGCTTGCAAATTTTATTTGTGCTTAAACCTATTATGTCCCTAGGAAGCACTCGACTGTTTAAAAAATAATAATAATGTTTTATCTAATGTAATATAATATAAATATTATTGCCTGAATATGTAATCACTATTAAAATATCATTAGTTTAGCAAGGTAGCCTATACCCATATCCCAACTTCTTGGGAAGTTGAGGCTGGAGGACTGTGAATTGGATTAGTTGAATTTAGGCAAACAAATAAGTAAATAAATAATAAACCAGGGACTGGAGAGGTGGCTCAGCAATTGAAAGCAGAGGCTTCTCTTTCGGACAACCTGGGTGTGATCCCCAGAACCCATGTGGGGGTTCACAACCTTCACTCCAGCTCCAGGGGATCTGATGCCCTCTCCTGACCTCCACAGACAATAGACACGTGTGGTGCTCAGACAGACACACACGCAAAAACACCCGTACATATAAAATAAAATAGATAGATCTTACAAAATAAATAGATCTTAATAAAAATAAAATAAATAGATCTTAATAAAAAAGATAAAATAAATAGATCCTAATAAAGAAGAAAAAACAATAGTAATAAAAATGGTGATGAAATATTGTATATCCTTTGGTTCACACCCAGGCTTTTAAACCCAGTGTAAATTTCACACGTATAACAAGTCTCAGTTTGGGATCGTCACATCTCCCCATGCTCAGAAGACAGACTGTAAAACACAGTTCTACAACCTCACTCTAAATCTGAAGAACTGGAAATACATCTCAGTAAGATGCTTGCCTGGCATTTGTGAGGCCCTGGCTTAAATTAACAGAATCACCACCACCACCACTGAACTCCCTCCCCCCCAAATATAAAGGAGGAAGAAGGAGAGGGGGAGTTGGAGGATGTGAGGACAGAAAGAAAAGGGCAGGAGGCAGCAGCTGAAACAATGCCCTCACCAGAGTACAACTGACTGACTCCTCTGTCTTGTGTCTGCAGCCTGTAGAACTGTGAGAACCTTCTGATGTATAAACGACTGGGTTTAAAATATTTCCTATAGGAGCAGGACCAGATTTGGTACTGGTGGCTTGGTAATTCTACATTCAATAGCAGGCTTTTGAGGCTTTTTGCTTTGTTTTACACTCCTACCAGCGGGGTACAAGGGTTTTGATTCTCACTGAAACATAGTATACCCCGCTGTTTGTTACTAAAGCAAGGCCATTCTGAGAAGGTATACAATGGTAGAGACATTCAGCTTGCTTTCCTTCCTTTCTTCCTTCCTTCCTTCCTTCCTTCCTTCGTTTCTTTCTTTCTTTCCTTCTCTCCTTTTTAATTTATTTATTTTTATCTCATGTGCATTGGTGTTTTGCCTGCACATAAGTCTGTGTGAAGGTGTTGGATCCCCTGGAGTGACCAACAGTTGTCAGCTGTCACATGGGTGCGGGGAATTGAACCGGGTCCTCTGGAAGAGCAGCCAGTGCTCTCAATCACTGAGCCATCTCTCCAGCTTGACATTCAGTTCCTAAGCATCATCTCCAGTTGCTGAATGAGGAGCTCTTGGTCCTGGCCCGTGCACACAGAATGTAAAGATAACATCTAAATCTAAATGGGCTTTAGCCTGAAGGTGAGGTGGGAGAAACACATCGCAAAAGACTTTAAAAAGCAAAACAAGTGACTCAGCAGTCAAGAACACGCGTTGCTCCTGCAGAGACCAGGGGTCACGGCACCCACATTAGGTGGTTGTTACAGCTGACTGGAACTTCAGCTCCAGGGAATACCATGCCTCTGACCTTAGAAGGCACTTCACTCACACACACACCACACCTTCACACACACATACCACATACACACCACACACAAACACACCACACACACACTTAAAAATAATAAAAAGAAGCCAAGAGAGACGGCTCAGGGGTTAAGAGCACTTGCTGCTTTTATGGAGGATCCAGGTTTAGTTCCCAAAAGCCACGTGACAGTTCACAACTGTCCATAAGTCCAGTTCCAGGTGATCCAAC
Source organism: Myodes glareolus (assembly GCF_982192425.1). NCBI lineage: Eukaryota > Metazoa > Chordata > Mammalia > Rodentia > Cricetidae > Myodes > Myodes glareolus. Next base: position 104,252,696 of record NC_142028.1, read on the forward strand.
ACTCTCCTCTGACTTCCTCAAGTGCTAGACATGTGGGCATACACACATGGAAACAAAACAGTCACACATATAATATAGAACAAATAAATCTTCAAAAAACAGTAATAAAAACATACCTTTTTTGCTTGTCTGTATGTTTTTTGAGACAGGGTTTCTCTGTGTAACAGCCTTGCTGTCCTAGAGCTTGCTTTGTAGACCAGGCTGGTCTTGAGCTCACAGAGATCCACCTGCCTCTGCTGCCCAAGTGCTGGGATTAAAGGCGTGTGCCACTGGGGTAGTTTGAATGTAATTGACCCCCATAATCTCATAGGAGGTGGCACTATTAGGAGGTGTGGCTTTGTTGGAGAGGGTATGGCCTCGTTGGAGGAAGTGTGTCAGTGCAGGGGTGGCCTTTGAGATTCCCTATACTCAGGGTACTGCCCGGTGTGACAGTCGACTTTCTGCTGCCTACAAGATGTAGGACTCTCAACTACTCCAGCACCACATCTGCCTGCATGCATCCATGCACCCCATCATGATGATAAAGGACTGAGCCTCTGAAACTGTAAGCGAGCCACCCCAATTAAAAAAATTTTTAGAAGTTGCCATGGTCAGCCGGATGGTGGTAGCATACACCTTTAATCCTAGTACTTGGGAGGCAGAGGCAGGTGGATCTCTGTGAATTCCAGGTCAGCCTGGTCTACAAGAACTAGTTCTGGGACATGCTCCAAAGCTACAGAGAAACCCTGTCTCGAAAAACAAACAAACAGCAACCAAAAAAAAGTTGCCATGATCAGGGTGTCTCTTCTCTGAAAAAGTGAAAAGAACCAGACCTGGTTGCTCATGCTTGTAATCCCAGCTACTCTGGAGGTGAGGCAGGAGGCTCCCAAGTTCAAGTTAAAGGCCTTCCTCGGCTACAGCTTGAATTAACAGCCAGCCTGGGCAACTTAGTGTGACCGTGTCTCAAAATTTAAAAATCCAAAGAGCAAGGCTGGCAAGACGGCTCACTTGCCACTGAACCTGACAAACAGAGTTCAATTTCACCCACCAGCTGAAAGAGGAGAACCAGCTCTGTTAGGAATCCTCGGACCTCCACCTTTGTGTGACAGTAGGCAAACATCCACACACAAACACACTTACTAAATTAAATAAACGAAAAATAAATAAATAACTAAAAATAGACTTGGGTATATAGCTCAATTATAAAACACTCCCCAGCATGTGTGGGGCCCTGGGTTCAATCCTTAGTACTGCCAGGAAAATTCAGGGATAAGTAGACAGGGTAAAGTCTTAGGGTTTCTTTTGCTGTGATAAAGACCATGACCAAAGCCACCAGGAGAGGAAAGGGGCTATTTCATCTTAGACTTCCAGGTAACTGTCCATCACTGAAGGAAGTCAGGGTACAAACACAGCAGGGCAGGAACTGGTACAGAGGCCTCACACACCCGTTACTTGCTTTCTAGACCACCCAGAACCACCAGTCCAAGGTGTGGCCCCGCCCACAAGGGGCTGGGCCCTCTCCATCAATCACTAATTAAGAAAATGCACTACGGATTTGCCTACAAGCCAATCTCATAGAGACATTTTCTCAACTGACAGTCCCACTTCCCAAATGACTCTAGCTTTTTTTCAGGTCGAAAAAAAAAAAAAAAAAAAAAAAAAAGACTAGAAAGCACTAGTAAGTAAAGATGAAAACTCAAAAAAAGGGGCAAGATGGTTTCCAAAAGAAAGGTGTGACCACCCCTGTTGGCTAAGCCAGAAATGAGACTTACATGCTGGCAAAAAGGAGCTGCGGGGACACCTGAACTTGAATGCAGACAGAAGGACAGAAGGGCCTACACCCAGACCTCAGAAGCCACTCTGGTCACATCCCAATAAAATGTGTCACAGCAGGGGCTGGGGAGATATCTTAGTCAGTGAAGTGCTTGCCACACCTGCATGAGGACTTAAGTCTGGAAACCCAGCTCTCCAAACCCATGCAGAAAGCTGCCTTTGATGCTTTAATACAAGCAAATGCAGGGGAGGTAGAGACAAGGGGGTTTTTCAGGCTCACTTCCCAGAAAGCAGAACCAAATCAGTGATCTCCAGCTCCCACCAGAGACCATATCACAAACAATAAAGGAGAAAAGGATTAAGGCAACAGCCAACTTCAAACTCTGGCTTCCATACACAAGTAAACACACTTGTACATGCACAAATGTACATGCACTCACACATAGAGAGAGAGAGAGAGGGAAAAAGTGTTAGCAAAACCCAGAACTTAGGCACCCCTTGGAGGTGATACGGTCTTTGGAAAGGAAAGAAAGAATGGGAAAGAAAAGAGGATAATAAAACGAGAGAACAGAATCTTTATGTGTGGCTGATGACCATGAATGAAACTGAATAAATGTTCTCAGAGGTCCTGGAACCATTTCTCATTTATAAGAAGCAAGCGAACCGGCCCGTGGTAGCCCACAGTTTTGATCCCAGCACTCAGGAGGCAGAGGTGCTCAGATCTTTGTTGAGTTCAAGAACAGGCTACAGAGCAAGTTCCAGGACAACTAGGGATACACAGAGAAACCCTGTCTCAAAAAAAGAAAGAAAGGAAGGAATGAGGATGGAAAGAAGGGAGGGAGGGGTGGAGGGAGGGAGGGAGGGAGGGAGGGAGGGAGGGAGGGAGGGAGGGAGGGAGGGAGGGCAGAAGGAGAGAAAGGTAGATGTAGATGAGGCACAGAAGAGATGACTCAGTGGTTACCCAGAGTTCGATTTCCAGCTCGCTGCTCTCAACTATCTGAAGCTCCAGCTTCAAGGACTCTAACACCCTCTTCTGACTTCCATGAGCACAAGGCATGCATGTGGTACACAAATATAATTGCGGGCAAAATACCCAGACACACAATTATTGAAATTGTATAAAGAATAGCTTTTTAAAAGAACATGATATTTAAAAAGAAAAAGAAGTCAGGACTAGGGTTATAGCTCAGTGGTACAGCACTATCCTAGCATGCAAGAGACCCTGGGTTCAATTCCCAGTGCCTGGGGGGAAAAAGTCCCATGTGGGACGGGGCTTACCTTACCTGCTGCACACACAGGTTTCTGTTCATGCTACGAGCACAGCTTCTCACTTCTAGGGAGGTTGGAGAGAAGATTTGGTGATTATGAGCACTGGCTGCTCTTCCAGAGGTCTTGAGTTCAATTCCGAGCAACCACATGGTAGTTCACAACCATTTATAGTGGGATCGGATGCCCTTGTGCAACTTGAAGGTGCACATGCAGATAGAGCACTCATATACATGGGGCCCTTCCAAAGCCATCCCTTGCTTTAAGGAGCTGTGAAGACCCAGAAGGTTCCTCTCACTGCTACACCTAGGTTTCACCTCCAACTGGGCCACATCCGGACTTCCATGGACAGTGAAGGTCATCACACTGTGCTCACACCCCCATCACATGATTTAAACTTGAGTTTCATTCGGCAGGGGAAAAAGTAGATAAAAAGGGAGAAGGTAAGGGGGAACAGAAAGAGAGAATAGGAAAAAATTGAATTGCAGCTTAATCATTTTCCCTCATGTTCATGGGCAAGTACTCCCTCTCAGAAACATCTTAAGAGTAAAAACTCCTCTCTACCCTTCTCCCCGGAAAGAAGTCCTGCTCTGGATGCAAACCCTCCATCTGCTTCTTTGCATCCTGAGAAGGAGCGCAGACGGGTCCCACACGGCAGCACCGTTGTTCTGAGAAACTTCTCATCTTAGTGAATGTGGATTTGCTGACTGCTCTTTGCGGCCGCAGGGTTTCGTTGCTGTTGTTTTATTTTGTGTACTCATCTTTTCAGGGGAAGGAGCAACAATTTAGAGTCTCCTTTACAATGCTGGGAAATATAATACACTTGGGGGTGTGTCTGCTGGTCTGTGGTAGGATCTCAGGTTCTCGGGTTGGTCTTAAACTCACTAGGTAGCCAAGGATAACCTTAAACTCCTGATCGTCCGCCTCTACCTACCAAGTACCGTGATTCTGGTGTGCACAACGCGGCCTGCTCTGCCATGCATCCTGACTTTCACTCCAGCGTGTCTCTGTCCCCTGAAGGCCTAGCAATAGCTCTTGCTTTAGTCAAGGGCGACTATGCCTGGCAAGCTGTCCATTCCATGGCTCCACAGATTCATATTACCACAAGTAAGGTACACGCCTGTCGCACACCAATGTGTTCATATGCTTTTCATGAGAGCACGAGGTCATTTACTGCGCCTGCAGCAAAATCATGACACTTCAACATTATTATTTATTAGTTATTGTATTTCCTAAATACAATAATACAGTACAATTTGAGAAGGATCTCACAGGGTAGCCCAGGCTGGCCTCAAACCATCACAAGCAGCTGCTTCAGCCTTTCAAATGCTGGGACTACAGGCCTTTCCCACCACTGCGTGTTATTTTTAAGGTCACATATAAACACCATTCTGATCCATGCTCCCTACTAAGACTAAAATCACATTTTTCGAAAACTGCTTAACAGCCTACCTACCAAGGCCTGCTGGCTGCCACTGTTCCTTTAAAAGGCACCGATATATGGAGAGGAAAAGCCTAAATTAGAGGGTGACCGTTCTCAAAACAAAAAGAGGAAGGAATACCAAGATAAATACGGAAAGACAAATGAGTTATGGCTAAAGACAGACTCTGTGGCTCCATCTCTACTGAGAAACAAGCTCTCATTCAAAACAATGAGGGTCTCTAAGTTGTATGATGGTTCAGCTGAAGGGAGATTGTTTTAAGGTCATTGCTGAATATCCCTTGAAGAATTGGTTTGTTCCTTGTCCACAAACATTTTTTTTTTAAAACTAAGGAAAACTAGAACTTCAAAACACATTGATTGTTTCCTTTAAGAGTTTCTTATTCTGTGGATTCCTATCTAGCATTTGTTCCAAAATCATCTCACGGACACACTGTGTTCTTGTTCTGATGCATTGGAGCGAGCCTTTCCCATAGAAGCGGGGAGTGCAGACAAAGGCATGGGCCCAACGCTGGCTGAGCATAGGTTCGAGAGCAGCCTTGGACTCCCACCCTGGCTAAGTGTTCTGTCTGTGCCTCCTGCTTGTCTACAGAGTCCTAGGCCTCACCACACTGTCCCACTCCTGCCTGTGGGTGGCCTGTGGTTTGCCAGGGACTTGGGGCCTTCCAGAGCACAGGACTTCCAGTTGCAAATATCAAGAAAATTGGACAGGAGAGATGCTTGCTGCCACACCCAAGGACCTGAGTTCTACCCTAAACCCAAATGATAGAAGGAAAGAACTGACTCCCACAAGTTGCCCTGTGCCTTCCATATATACACCACACACACACACACACACACACACACACACACACACACACACACACCTTAATAAATAGGGCTAGAGATCTAGCTCAGCAGCTAAGAGTGCTGGCTGCACTTGCAGAGGACTCAGATTAGGTTCCCAGTACCACAAAGCAGATCACAAACTTAGTAACTCCAGTTCCAGGGGGATCTGAAGCCCTCTTCTGGCCTCCATGATTACTGCATGTACATGGTATGCATAAATACATACATACATACATAGAAGCATTCATACACATAAAATAAAATATAAAGAAATTAAAATAAGGGGCTGGAGAGATGGCTTAGTGGTTAAGAGCATTGCCTGCTCTTCCAGAGGTTCTGAGTTCAATTCCCAGCAACCACACGGTGGCTTACAACCATCTGTAATGAGGTCTGGTGCCCTTGTATACATAATAAATAAATAAAACTAAAAAAAGAAAAAAAATAAGATATGTAAGCAGAAATGCTTTTTAAATTAATTAAAATTATCAAGCAAAATACTTAGAATCAGTTTGGTCCCCCTACTCAGATGCCTGCTTGCAACCCCCCTCCCAGCCCCACAACACACATCTGCATGCAGTGTGCTAACAACACCTCAGCAACTTGTGTGTGCCACTATTATGAGGCCCAAAGCTTAGGGACTATTTCCAGATCTGGTTTCTGGGACAGGCACATGGCAATAAATGGTTACTCAGGCCACCTACCAGGCAGATTCTGTCCAACAGAGAGGGGTCCCAGACTTGCACCCAGAAAGAAAGCTTTCCTTGTTGTGATTGTTGGGTACAGAGGAGGAGGTAAGAAGCCAGCTGCTGATTTCATGGACATATTTGACTTTTTTTTAATACCTGTTTATTTCTGTTTCCCAAGTCATTTTGGTCAGCAAGAGAGCCTTCAAAGGGCACACCCAGTGATCCCAGAGCAGACTCCACTTTTATCCAAAGTAGCCTATGTGGCAGGAGCCCCCAAAGGTGCCAGCCATGTTGACTCACACCTGGAAGCCCAGCACTTGGATGCTGGGACAGGATTTCTGTGAGTTCAAATTCAGCCTGGATTACAGAGTGCTTTCTAGGCTGCACGGGGCTATACCATGAGACTCTGTCTTAAAAACCAAACCAAACAAACCCATATCATTCATCCAGTGAGAGTCGCATGTAGTAAAAAACAGTATCCTAGGTGAACAAGGGAAGGGAAAGAGTGGGTTCTTTTTGTTTTTGTTTTTGTTTTGAAACAGTGTAGCCCTGGCTGGCCTGCAGCCTGTTATTTAGATCAGGCTAGCCTGGGACTCTCAGAGTCCTGCCTGCCTCTGCCTCCTGAGTGTTAGGATTGAGGGTGTGCACCTCCACATCAGGTTTAAGTGATGAATCTTGGAAGAAATGCTGGTGTTTCTCGGAAGCCAAGGATAAGAGGGACTGAGGCAGCAGGCAGACAGAGGAGGAAGCTGTGTACGCTCTCTGGCGGGCCATTGGGTAACAGTCATCAGCATTTACCGTGAATCTTTTCAAGCCGGGCATGGCTACGTATGCCTGCAATTCCAGCACTTGGCGGGTCGAGGCAAGGAAACCAGAAATTTAATGCCATCCTTGGCTACATAGGGAGTTTTAACTCAACCACTACACAAGATCTTGTGGGTTTTTTTAAATAATAAAGTAAACAAATACTAAGTAAAGTGAACACATTTATCTGGGCAAGTGTCACATGCCTGCAATCCCAGTACTTTAGAGGCCGCGCAAGATCACTGGAAGTTTTAGTCAGTATGTTTTACATTTGCAGGTTCCAGGCCAGTTAGGACGAATGATAAAACTGTTTCTCAAAAGAAAGACAGAAACAAGCAAACAAACAACAATGAACACTCTCAGCACGGCAATTCTCCAACGAGAATTAATACTTGTGAAGCATATCTATGTGGGCCACGCACAAAGCTCAGAGGTAAAATGCTTGTCTAGCATGCCCAAGGCCTTAGGTTTGATTCCCAGGGATGAAAAGAAGAAAAACGCTATATCCAGATGTGTTTATGTGGACTTCCTCTGTGTTCCTCTTCAAAAGCCAAAATGAAAACAATAAAGCATCAAGGAGGAGTTAAGTGGGCATGTGAGCCGTGGCCAATCAGTTCCAGGGAGCAGGAGAAGAGGAAGGTGGTTCTGTGCAGCCAGTGTGACTGCTGGGAGCACAAAGGTCCTCGCACTCACAGAGAAGCACTAGGGAAACCGGGAATGTTAAACACACAGGGCTGTGTCTTCTGCAGAGGAGATGTATAACCCGTTCTCTACCCAGAAGGCTAGGAATGGAGGTGGCTAACAGCCTAGCTGCTCCCTGTGCTATCTGTATGGCCGGGGGAATCCCCCAAGCTCCCACAACTAGGACCAGAGGTGGCTAATAGCCCAGGTGACCTCTGTGCTGTCTACATGACCAAGGCCACACCAGATCCTCCCCAAGGCCCTTAAGATATTATCTGTAGCCTACCTATAGAACCCACCTCACAGAAGAAGTGACATGTACTTTGAGAAGAGCTTCTATGTAATTGTGCCTCCTTGTGCATATGGAATTGTATTATACCAGGAAACTTTTTTCCAAATTGTACCATATGGAGTCTTTCTCTGTCCTGCCAGCCAGCTCCCAAATAATGACAAGGAGACCTCTTAGTAATCACAAAAGCTCGGCCTTAGCTTAGGCTTGCTTCTAACTAGCTCTTATGACTTAAATTAACCCATTTCTATTCATCTACGTGCTGCTACCTGGCTCATGACTTTTACCCTTTCCTCCTGCATGCCCTGCCTCCTCTGTACCCAGCAGATGACTCTGCCTTTCTTCCCTGTAACCTTTCTATCCACAGAAGTCCCACCCAACCTCCTCCTGCCTACCTCCTGGCCATTCAGCTCTTTATTAAACCAATCACAGTGACACATCTTCACACAGTATAAAGGGATATTTGAAAAGCCACATAGGTATCTAAAGTTAAGCACTGATTAAACAATACACATACATACTATGCTAAGCACATAAATATTAGATTCTTAAAGAAGCACTTACATTTACAAGACAACTCTTGGCAGAGTCAAAAGGGTTAAGTTCTGACTCCATCTCTGCCATTTTCGTGACTTCAGCAAGTGAGATAAACTAAATGGGCCCTGATTTTCCTCCTTTATCTAAGGAATACACTGCACATGATGCTTTTGGTGATGGCAGAGTACCCAACACAGCCACAACACAAAACAAACAACAGTGACCAGTAATGACTGAAGTCATATTAGTCACCCATTACCTTCTAAGACTCGTTAAAACGTTCTAGATCCCCCTCCCAGTATTCTCCTGCCTTAATTGTCAATTCTTCTCATTTTTCTGAACTCCTCTAACTTTTTTTCAACATTGGTACTAATTACCAGTTTTTTGCAAAATAATTAAGCTAGGCACAATGGCACACACCTGAAATCCCAGCATTCTGGGGCCAGAGGCAAGAGGATCTTGGTTCATCTGAGGATAGTATAGGCTACATAGTGTGGGCTTCACAGTGAGTTCAGGTCCAGCCTGAGCTACATAAAGAGGCTCTGTCTTAAAACAAAACAAATGAGATGAGCAAGGTTGCACATACCTTTCATCTTCGAACTCTGGAGGCAGAGGCAGGCAGATTTCTATGAATGTGAAGCCAGTCTGGTCTACACAGTAAGATCCAGGCCAGCCAGAGCAACATGGTGAGACCCTGTCTCGAAACAAATAAAATAAACAGGGCTGAAGAGAAGGCTCATTTAAGAGTGACCTTACAGGGCTGGAGAGATGGCTCAGAGGTTAAGAGCATTGCCTGCTCTTCCAAAGATCCTGAGTTCAATTCCCAGCAACCACATGGTGGCTCACAACCATCTGTAATGAGGTCTGGTGCCCTCTTCTGGCCTGCAGGCATACATGCAGACAGAATATTGTATACATAATAAATTTTAAAAAAAAAGGAGTGACCTTCCAGAGGACCTGGGTTCAATTCCCATTACCCACATGGCCGCTCACAGCTGTCTGTAACCCTAGTTCCAGGGGATCTGACCTCACCCTGACATATATGCAGGCAAAACACCAATAGCTTATAAATAAAAACACACACACACACAAATAAACAAATGCATAACAAAGTCTCCTGTTTTATTATGAGGACTTTAGGAGATGTTTATCACCAACAATTCATTGGTATTCCCCGTGCATGAGAAAGAAGGGTTCAGGAAAGTCCTGTGGTAGCATTAGCACACCGGCAGAGCCACAGTGTGAAGAAAATGTTTTAAGGGGCTTATATATAACCACCAGCTATTTCTCTGCAACTCTCCACATCCCTGAAAAAAAAGTGTGGTGGTTTATTAATCCCAAAGAAAAAGTTTGTCCAGCAGATGGGCTAGATTAAGCAGCCACAAACACTGCAGCTCTTTCCTAAAACAGAGTTTGCTTCTCTCTGTATACGGCTCCCATGAAGTTAGACTGTAAAGAAAAAAGCAGCCAGGTGCACAGGCTACTTGAGAAACCGAGATGTGGGTCTCCGGTTTAATTCCAGTCTGTGCTATACAGGAAGACCCTTGCCAGAAAGAGACTAAGAGGAGAGGGCAAGAGGAGAGGGAAGCAAAGGGAAGGAAGAAGAAAAGGGAAGGTAGGTCACATCTCCCCCTCCTCCAGAACTGGGGGGTCTTCAAGTCTGGCACAGAGCAGCTATGCAAGAGCTTTGGGAGACCTAATGACAGGGCTGACTCCCTCTGCAGATCTAACACCTCACAGGGCACTGCCACGATGGGTGTGCAGGAGCCTGACACCAATCTGTCATTCCTTCAACTCTGATGAAATCTTTAGTATTTCTCAGCAATTTCCCACTTGTTACTGCTGGTGTTTCTCCTCGTTGAAAGTACCCCGGCCTTTTGTTGGTGCTTGTGTGTACCTGAGAGCAGCGTGCTTCACCAGGTCGTATAATAGGAAAAGGGTGGCCACTTCCACTAACTAGATCTTTCCCTATGTCTCTGAATGTCAAAAATCTGGTTTCCTTGAGCAACTAACCTGACCATATAAAAAGGAGAGATGCTGATGTGGAGGACAACCATGTATGTTAGCACTGAGGGGGGAAGCAAGGTGGAGAATTCTGGGTTGTAACCCCAGACACACCAACATGTGGGTATGGCAGCTCTCTGCTCAATAGCCTAGTCTTTTCGCCATGGGAATAAAAGAGCAATACAAACAAAAACGGGGTGGGGGAGGAGATCAAAATTAAAGGATGGGGAATAAAAGAGACCGGAGATCTCTCCAGGCAACTCTCGCTGAGGACATTCTTTCCAGAAATCCAAGAGGGGGAAAAATCCTAAATAACAATCTCAAACTCACAATGACTCAAACCAGGAGTTCCTGTTTTCTGTGTCTGAACAGCAAGAAAAGATAAGCCAGAAAAATGACCATGCAAAGTCACGTTGGATACTGGAGTCCCGAGCGACGGGCACAGGGGAAAAGCAGGGACATTTCCTCTCTTAGGCACAACCCTTCCCTCCCACAAAGACCAAAATCCTACCTAGGATTCTGTAAATTTCCGCTTGTCCATTTCCAGGGACCTAGGCAAGTTCAGAAAACCCACCCGTTATTACTCCCAAATCTCACTGTCACCACCAGGAGCTGGCTCAAAATTGGACTCTAAAAGCAACAATAAAAAGAACTCAAAGTAATTAACTTGATTCTGGACAGAAATAGTTCGATCGACATTATCATGGTTTAGTGGAAAGGGCAGGCCGACTTGTGGGAGTGGGCCCAGCCCCTGGACGTGCCCACCCGGGCTCCACTCTCCCAATGAGCCCAAAGCAGGTACTCCGCGCAAAAACGCACAATGAGATCCAGGTGCGTCACACCACAAAGATCCTAGGCAGGGAGGAAGGGAGCTGCCCTGTGGGTTCACATCCCCAGCTGACCTAAACTGGAAGAATGGGTTGACGCGGACCCCTGGCTCCCGGACCACCACGGGACTCAAACAAGACAATAGAGCCATCAGAAGAAAATGACAGGAAGAGCTGGAGGAGCCCAGATGCCCTGGAAAGGGACCGGGGAGACGTGCAGAAAGAGCCTGGAGCAGTGACGGGAGAAGGGGGCGTGGAGTGACTCCTGCCTCGGACATCCACTGGCACCGCAGCCACGGGGACAGCTCCCTCCCTCCGCCCGCCTGCCCTCCTCCCGCTCCCGCGTCCCGCACCGTGTTGTAGAACTCGGCGATGGCAGGCACGATGGTGTAGTTGTCCTCGCACCAATCCACCTCCGAGCTGCCAGCCCGCAGGTGGTCCCACCAGTGCGGGTCGCCCATGGCCGCTCTGGAGCATCGGAGCAGCTTCTCCGCCGCGGCGACCGGCCGGAGCGGCTGCGGGGGCACACTGTGCGTCTGCTGCTTTATGCGGTGCGGGACAGCCTCCGGATGAGACGCCTCCCCTCGGGCCTCCCCAGCCGGGCTGCTCCGGCCGGCCACCGCCGCTGCAGACCCGCCCCGGCCCCGCCCCTGGGAGTCCCGGAGCAGGACAGCCACGCCCACTCGGGGGCGGGATCTGAGGTGAGAGGGGCCCGAAAGGGAGGGGGTGGAAAAGTGGGGCTGTAACCACTGGCTCGCCAGTTCCGCGCTGGTGGCCAAGGCCTTTAGAGCCGCTCTTGTCCGCGTGCGTCCAGGTTGTGTAAAGAACGCCAGAGCTGCACCCCGCCCGTACCCCGTAAAAATGTAAAATATGAAGAAACACAAGAACATCCGAACCACTTTGGACTCCTTGGAGTTCGCAGCAAGCTGCTTCACTGAGCTTGGGACGCAGGTTCTCACGCTTAAGGAAGAAGGCGGGACAGCTCTACCAGAAAGCGACTCGCTATTGTCGCTGGGGCAGAAGATCTTCCAGGCTGTAGCAACAGGTTCTCTGGACTCTTCCAAGCAACCTGGGCCACCCACTCCCCCGGGGTGGGGTGGGGGGCGTTTCTGCAGTACTAAGTGTGTCCATACCCATCTTTAGTTGTTTATGAGGCCCCTAGGCTTGGGGAAAGCCTTCAGCCATCCCAACCCACAGAGGATGCAGTATAGCAGGTAAGAACACACAAGTGCAGGACGTTATACACACATAGTACCATAGTACACACAGTTATATGTGCCAGGCGCTTTGGGGAAGAGTGTCCATACGTCTCTCATTAGGTGACCCAGGCAAGTTTCCCGCGGAGTAGGTTGTATTAACAACCCCCTTTCTGCCAGAGTGTTAGATCTAATGGAGTTTAGGCCGGATGACCTTCAATTGGCTCATAAAGACTTTGCGAATGATGATTCTGTAGTTTCTAAATACAAGCCAGCTGGTTCCTAAGATCTTGGAGAAACCCATTTTATTACTTTCGATGGCAGCTTAGGGCCTTCTTCTTGGGAAGTTCCAGGTAAGGACAGTGGCAGACACCCTGGACAGCAAACTACACTGATTGCCGTTTCCTTGCTCAGACGGTCCTGCCTTCTCCGCTGACTGGAGCACCTGTAAGCAGTGTGTCAGTGTCTGTCTTCCACAGACACCCACACAGCCATTTCCATCTCCACAGCAGTCAGAAACTGCAGGTCTCCAGCAGGAAACCCGACTTTATTTCCTAGGGACTAAACCATTCCCTGTGTCTTTATTATTCAACCTTCTGTCCCTTGTTCCCTTTCCAGAGCCAGTTCCACTGTCTCCTGAAACCCAAGGAGAAGAGCATACACAATAATCTTCTTCTAGGGACAGTTATGGGCTAGCAAGTGTGAGCAGGCCAGAGCCACAAAAGAAAAAATGCACTGTTAATGTCTCCCTGACAAATACCAAACACCAACAGTCCAGCAACAGAACTGCTTGCTCGTGTGATCATGTTTTACTCCAATAGCTTAGGTGAAAATAATTTGGGTGTGGTAACGTTTGTAATCCCCCAAAGAAAGACCACGCATATCCATCTATTCTAGCAATATAAAACACCATTATCGTATGTGCTAGTTTCTGTCAAATATTTCCTGTTAATGCTGTAGCATTGTCTACAATTTGCAATATTTTTGCTTTTAATTTTTTGAGACAGGGTATCATGTAGCCCCAGCTGGCCTCCAAAGTGCTGGGATTTCAGGCATGTACCACCACATCCAGCTTCCTTCTCGTTTTTAAAAATGCTCATATGCATTGTTGTAGATGGAAGTTTCTGGCCTGCCCCGTCCCACAGCCATGCAGTCCCAAATAAACACACAGAAGCTTATATTAATTATAAACTGTCTGGCCTATTGTTCAGGCTTATTACTCACTATCTCTTACAACTTAAATTAACCCATAATTCTTGTCAATGTTTAGCCACGTGGCTTGGTATCTTTTCTCAGCATGGCTTTCTTATCTTGCATCCTCTACATCTGGGTGACGACTGCGTCTCTTCCTTTCCTCCTTCCAGTATTCTCCTTGTCTGGTTGTCCCACCTATACTTCCTACCTGGCTACTGGCCAAGCAGCATTTTACCAAACCAATATGAGTGACAAATCTTTACAGTGTACAAGAGCACTATCCTGAGCCTGGCGGTGGTGGCACACACCTTTAATCCCAGCACTCGGGAGGCAGAGGCAGGCGGATCTCTGTGAGTTCAAGGCCAGCCTGGTCTACAGAGCGAGTTCCACATCATCAGGCTCCAAAGCTACAGAGAAACCCCATCTCGGAAAACAAAAAAAAATCTAGCGTTGTAAAAATGTTGATAGATGTACTTTTTTAAAGACTGATAATGTGGACAGGGTATCTGTATGCATATGCACACAGCGGAATACTATGCAAACCTGTTCGTGCACATAGAGGCTAGGGCCTCAGGTGCACTCCTCCAGCGCTCTGTCTTCATCTAAGGCAGGGTCTCTCCTTGAGCTTGCAGTTTGTATTTCTTCTTTTTTAATTATTATGTATACAGTGTTCTGTCTGTATGTATGCCTGCACACCGGAAGAGGGTACCAGAACTCATTATAGACAGTTGTATGTCACCATGTGGTTGCTGGGAATTGAACTCAGGACCTCTAGAAGAAGAACAGCCAGTGCTTTTAACCTCTGAGCCATCTCTCCAGCCCAAAATACACATTTTTTTTTCAAAACAAGATTTCTCTGTAGCTTTGGAGCCTGTCCTGGAGCTAACTAGCTCTTGTAGACCAGGCTGGCCTTGAACTCACAGAGATCCGCCTGCCTCTGTCTTCCGAGTGCTGGGATTAAAGGCGTGCGCCACCACCTCCAGCTCTGAGTTTGCAATTCTTGATTTGCCTGGTAGCCTGCACACCCCAGCACCGACTGTGCCTCTGTGCTCCTCGGAGCTGGGGTACAGCCATGGACCAGCCACCCAGCTTCTTCCCTGAGGTCTGGCATGTGAACTCTGACCCTCACCAAGCCCAGCAAGCACTCTTAACCAGTGATTCATCTCTTTTCAGTCCCCAGGGTCCTCTATGGTTTTAAATTTTTATTTATTTTTTATGGGCATGGCTGTTTTGCCTGCCTGTGTGTTCATCTGTCCCCTGCATGTGTGCAGTCCCATGGGGACCAGAAGAGGACATTGGCCCCCCTGGAACTGGAGTTATAGAAGGTTATGAGCCACCATGTGGGTGCTAGGAATTGTCCCTAGGTTCTCTGGAAGAGCAGCCAGTGCTCTTAAACGCGGAGCCATCTATCTCTCCAGCCCTCCACCGGAGCACATATTGTCAGAAACAGTTCAGGTTTAAAATCAAAGTCCCCTCCTGTGAGAGAAAGTACGCTTTATTACCCTCTTATTTCTTATGGAGGGTCTCTGGCTAGATTTAGAATTTCAATCAATATAGAAATTGGTTTTAGCCGGGTGGTGGTGGCGCACGCCTTTAATCCCAGCACTCAGGAAGCAGAGACAGGCAGATCTTTGTGAGTTCGAGGCCAGCCTGGTCTACAAGAGCTAGTTCCAGGACAGGCTCCAAAACTACAGAGAAACTCTGCCTCGGTTTTTGTTAGCTTCCCGTGTGCCTGTGCCTGAAGGCCTTCACAAGAGAGTGAAGTCTGAAGAAATATTATTCTCAATTGGGAATATCCGTATCTCAAAGAACGATATTGGCATTTCTTAAGCTAGAGCAATGCTTTGTGAAGCAAGTGGACAATGAACCTAGTGTGTCTTGACCCCTTGGGGAGGGGGGTCACGTATCAGCTATCCTGTATATCAGATATCTAGATTATGATTCATAACAGTGGCAAAATTATGAAGTAGCAACAAAAGTAATTTTGTGGTTGGGGGTCACCACAGCATGAGGAACTGTATTAAGGGGTCGCAGCCTTAGGAAGGTTGAGAACCCCTGTTCTAGGACTGCTGCTTAGAGAGATATGGGACAGAATGATGTAGGCACTGGTAGACGATGTGTCTTACACAAAGCGCATCTTTATTTGAGTTCACGTCACTGGATTTGCGTGCTCTAAGCTGTTTTCTAGTCTTGGTCTGTATAGAACATCTTTCTCCCACCAAAACTCTTTGTTTTTTGTGTCTATGGTGCTGGGGACAGAATCCAGGACCCGAGCATGCTAGGTACACCCCCTTCTCTAACTCAAGCTATCCCCGAAGAATCCCTATGGCTGGTTGCATATGGGGAAAGGCTTGCTGCCTATAGGGGAAAGGACCAAATGACCCTTTATAACGGTACAGAGCCGTAAGTGATTTCAACTTGAAATGATCAATACACCAGCTCCGCATTTTCTGCCTTAATGCTTCCATCTCCTTAACGCCTTCTCATTACAGACACGGTGTGAGCCATTAGCTGTGGATGAGTGGCAGAGAAAACTAAAGTCAGAGAATCCTCCAGTGACACCAGTGCTGGTCTGCTGACCGCTATCAAAATTTCTCTGATGATTACACTTTTCCGATAACTATAATGTACTCATTTAACATCAGTAGCTATTGTCAGGCAATCCATTTTAAGAGTGAGTTCCATTAATACTGTGGGGCTCTGGCAACCATGCTCCGGTTTCGTACTCAATTCTGCTATCCTGTAGACAGTTTTCAGGGGTGGGGGATGGGCGGCAACAGGAACAAAGCCCGGCTCAGTTCTATGGCAAGTTTCCTTATAGTATCTTTGGTCTAAATATGAGTCACTGATAGAAAGCCACAAGAGCAGGTTCTGGAGAGCCACCGTGCAAGCGAGTCAATGTGCCCATATCTTCAGTTTTGCAACAGTATTTACCTAAGCAAATATCTGATGGGAAGGACCCAGCTCCTCTGGTTCCACGAGTGAAATTTATCAGATCACGGAATCTTTGTTGGGAAAAAAACAAAACAAAACTGTAGGCGCCCAAGTAAGTGAAGCAAGAAGTGCCCAACCAAGGATGAAATTCTCAGTATTTTCCTGTTTGGCTCAGCTCGGTTGGCTTAGGCTGGCGATTCCCAAGGTCAGACCAGCAGCAGCAGCAGCAGCTGGGAATTTACAGATATGCATACTGCCTAGCACCCACTACAGACACGCTGGATGAAACTGGATGCAATTTCCCAATGCACTCTCAGGCAAGTTCAGGAAGTGTGAAAAAGTAAAAAAGTAAAAAAAATACAAGTTCACTCTGGACTGCCAAATCTAACAGTGGGCGACAGACTGGGTGAGAACAATGTATAATGATAAGTGACGAAAGTAATGTCACCTGGTCTGAATATGGAATCACAAGGAGGTACAAGAAGAGGCACCCATCCCATGGCTGTGGGCCCAAACAGAGGAACGCCAGCTTTCGCCTCTCACAACTTTCTGACAGCAACACAATGTGACAAGCTGCCTTATACTGGCACACCACCATGCTTTCCTTCTATCGCGGACAATATTTCTGTGAACTGTAAGCCAAAATTAGCCGGTTCTCCCTGATGTAACCTTTTGTCAGACATTTGGTTGTGGCAACAAAAGAAATGATTAACGCCTATATGTTAATGTCATGATGAAACCCAATACTTGCTCATGATCCTCTTGTCGCTGCCTCATGAGTGATAGGATTGTGGCAAGCATCCCCAAACCTTACTCTCTGCTTTTAATTTGACACTCTAAGCTCAGGGATAAGGAAATGAGCTGGTTGTAATTTTTATATATTTATCACGTGCAAGACCTGAGTTCTATACCCTGCACAAAAAAGAAAAGAAGGAGAAGGATGAGGAGGAGGAGAAGAAAGGAGAGAAGGGGAAGAAGGAAAGAAAGAAAGAAAGAAAGAAAGAAAGAAAGAAAGAAAGGAAGGAAGGAAGGAAGGAAGGAAGGAAGAAAGAAAGAAAGAAAGAAAGAAAGAAAGAAAGAAAGAAAGAAAGAAAAAAGAGAGGAGGGAAGGGAGGGAAGGAGGGAGGGAGGGAGAAAGAGAGAAAGAAAGACAGAAAGAAAGAGATTGAGAGGAAGGAAGGAAGGAAGGAAGGAAGGAAGGAAGGACAAAAGGAAGAAAGGAAAGAAAGAAAAGTGGGGTCTGCAGGCAGCAGGTCAGGAAACATGGCAGCCACAAGTAAGCACCATGGTTGCAGATCAGGTGCCTGTGTTTTGTTTGCTGATAAGCCCTTGATGGCCACCAGAAGTGTCTCTCTTCTGATTCTAATCTGTGCTGAAAAACTACAAACAATGTTAGTACTGAATAATAAAATTAAGTGGGTTCGAGGTTGGAGATGTACTTCATTTGGTATAAGGCTTGCCCAGCAAGCCCTTGCCACACACATGAGGCCCAGGGTTCCATCCTCAGCAGCTTATAAGATTGTACACTCTTATAATCTCAGTACAATCTTGTAATCTCAGTATTGGGAGATGAGGAAGGAGGATCAAAAGTTCAAGATCATGCTTGGCTACACGGTGAGTTTGAGGCTGGCTTGGGCTTCGTCAGACCCTGCCTCAAAAACAGGACAAAACCAACAAAAAATAACAAGGAAAAAAGTAGAAAGATTTGCTTGCTTGAGGAGCATAAGATAATTGTGATGTGTTTTGTCTCGTGCTTCTGTTGACTGACCTGACTTGCAAAGATTTGTCAGGCATCTAGCTCTTAAGCATCTCCATATTAAGTGATGGATAAGATAAGACCAGTAAAAGTACTGCTCTTGGCCCCAAAGAGTCCCATCCAATAGGTGGATGTAATGACCCTGTAACCTCAGCCCAAAGAATGTAGAGGCAAGAGCTTGCTGCAAATTTGAAGCCAGGTTAGCTTCATAATGAGGCTGAGACTTTCAAAAAACAAAAAACAAAACAAAACAAAAAACAGGATTAATTGGAAAAAACTGAAGGCTAGGTGTGGTGGTGAATGTCCTTAATCCCAGCACTTGAGAGGCAGAGGCAGGCAGATCTCTGTGGGTTCAAGGCTAAATTGACACACCTTCAAACCAAGGGGCACAAGGCTTGGTCAATCCCTTGTTAGAGCAACCCGGAATTGATTTGTGCTGCACCTGAATAGAGGTCTGACCATGCCTTTGTGCCCCTGTTACTTCTCAAACTGAGGCTGTTCCTTGGCCTGGATCTTAGAATGAAGAAAGGTCCATAAAAAAAGTCAGGTGGATACTGGCCCAACACTTGCCTTGGGCAAGCTGTGCTGTGTTGCAAACCACTGACATGAAGGAGGCTTTGTGTTCATCCCAGCATGACTTAACCAAGGCCAGCAAGTATGGGAGAGTCAACAAAGTTAATCCCTAAGCAGAAACGAGGCCAGTGAAAGAGTGGGAAAAAAAAAAAAAAATAGAGGCAACTTGGAATGATCTGAATAGTCAAAAAAAGTTACTAGGCCAAAGGCCAGAGAAAAGGGAAAACGTAGACTCTCCTTGAGTCAAGGTGCAGACTGAATATCTGAAAAGACACATCACTCTGGCCCACTGAAGGCAAGCTGGTGTCAGTATCCAGGCATCTGTCCTGGCCTGCCCGTGGGGTCGTGATAGGATACCTCAGCTGCTGCCACTCAGAGCACCCCCTGAGCACATTCGCACATTCCTTTTAAAAGGTGGACCTTGCCCACCTCCCGTCTCTTTCTCTTTTTTCTCTCTCCCTCTCTCTTTCTCTTCTGCCACTCTTGTCTCCAGGGACTGATCTCTTTCCCCCTCTCTGCCCTTTCCTCTGCCCCTTCTCTCTCCTCTTCCAGTAACCCACATCTGGAGCCTCGTTGCATGCCGTGACTTCTCTTCGCTGCTGCGTTCTTAAATAAATGACAACACCAGGGGACTAAGAATACATAGAGATTCGAGGGATTTGTGAACCATAGGGATGAGATGCTTGAAAGCCAGAGCAAGGGAGAAGAATGGGAGACAGGACAGCATCTCCTTGGGCATGCTAACATCTACAAAGCCTGCGCTATGGGAGGCCACAGGACC
This sequence comes from Myodes glareolus, assembly GCF_982192425.1. Taxonomy (NCBI): domain Eukaryota; kingdom Metazoa; phylum Chordata; class Mammalia; order Rodentia; family Cricetidae; genus Myodes; species Myodes glareolus. Next base: position 104,272,245 of record NC_142028.1, read on the forward strand.
TGGCTCCTGAGCAGTCTGGGCAATTTAAGACAGAGCAGAGGGCAGGGCTGAGAAGCAAGAGGTTCAACACCCCCAGAAACTAGCTTAGGAGGAGGTGGTGGTCAGGGTGACAGCCAAATCATGAGGACTACTTCTCAATTGATCGACATGACTATATTTCAGGGTGAGGCAGGATGATGCAGGTGGATTGCCTGAAGTTCCAGGCCAGCCTAAGTTACATTGTGAAACCCAGGAGGAAAAAGACTTGGTACTTCTCACTACCAACCCTACAGCAGCAGAGGTGTCCCCGTGCCCCTTGCTCAGGGTTCCCAATGCAGATTGTGATTTAGCGAGCCAGGGTTGGGGTACACGATTCTGCGTTTCTTTTTCTTTCCTATTTTTTTTAATGGGGGGGAGCCATGTTGAGACAGAGTCTCATAGAGCCCAGAGTGGCCTCGGACTAATGGCATTTCTGTTTCAGCCTCCCACGTGCTGATATCATAAGTTTATTCCGTTGTGCCCAGCTCCACAGTTATGACTTATTTTTTAATAATGTATTTATTCGTATTTTGTGTGCATTGGAGTTTTTGCCTGCATGTATGTCTGTGTGAGAACGTCAGATCTCCTGTGACTGGAATTGCAGAATTACAGACAGTTGTGAGCTGCCATGTGGGTGCTGGATGCTAAAACTAAAACCTCTGGAAGATCAGCCAGTGCTCTAACTGCTGAGCCATCTCTCCAGCCCCCACAGTTATGTCTTAAAAGGTGGGCTCGTAGAAGGCTACCGTGGCTTCATTTTTTTTTTTTTTTTTGACATTCCTGCAAAGATAAAGCTGTAGTGGAGAGCGTATCTGTGACTGTCTGGGGATGGGAGAGGGGATTCACTGCAGATGGGCACGGGGCTCTGGAACATAACAGAACCTTAGAAGTTCATAAACCTTATTTAAGTTCATACGACCTTATTTAAGGGCAAATCTGGTTGAACTCAAACAAAAAAGGAAGCTTGTCTCGAGATACCAATTGAAGTATGTATGATAAAGTGGAGCATGTCAGATCAGTATCGCAATAGTGAGGGAGGGCCAGGTGATTGGAGGTACAGAGGCACCAGTGCTGGCCCAAATGCGGGCCTGTCGAAACTAGGTGGCAGGTACTTTGGACCAGTATCTTTACTTGGTACAGCATTTATATTATTTTCAGAAACAAAGGGCTTAGCCAGCGGTAGCAGCCCACGCCTTTAATCCCAGCACTCGGGAGGTCAGACTGGTCTACAGAGTGAGTTTCAGGACTGCCAAGGCTACAAGAAGCAAATCACTTCCCTAGACTGTCTCCAAATGCATCACTTACCCAAGACCAACAGGAGTTCAAGTTAGACGCAAAGGCTGTTTCTGGTCCAGCTTGTGATGGTTATCTTTCATCTTCACCCCAGAGAGCACAAGCAAAGCAGCCAAGGGTTACCCTACCTGAGGACACAACGGGCATCCACTCACTCGCTTCCTGGAAAAGTCTGGACCCAGGGAAGCTCCGGTAAACAAGCTACTATCAGCATCCTGAGTGGATCTAGATGGCTCAGTGGCCACAGACGAGTTAGAAAGGTCAGGAACTAGTCAGTGTTCCAGTCTCCCGTCTAGGGGGATGTTGAAGATGGGTTGTAGGGAGCTAACACTGCCCAGTTTACCTCTGGAAGCTATGAGGAGGTGGTTTATCTCACTCTGGCCACAGTCAAGAAACACCTGGGGGAAAATGGAATTAGCCCTGAAGGACAATATAAAGAGGAACTAAGCCAGCCAGGGTAAAGTGTCACCAGAGGGCAGAGATGACATATGACCCAGAAGGAAGTTATGTAGGTTGGTCGGAGCTTAAGGGTTATGGGGTGGTCTTTTTGCATAGGAAAGGTTGGGACCAATTGGAGCCCAAAGAAAAGGCAGCTTGAGTAGAAGTATTTTAAGATGTGAAAGAGCTGGATGTAGAGTAGTGGCTTTAATCCCTTCGTTCAGGAGGCAGAAACAGGCAGATCTCCATGAGTTCAAGGTCAGCCTGGTCTACTGGGAGTCCCCCGACAGTCAAGACCCTGTCTCAAAAAGCCAAAATAAATAAGTAAATAAATAAATAAAGACGTGAAAGAAGCCAGGCATGGTAATGCATACCTTTAATCTCAGCGCTCAGGAGGAAGAAGTAAGTGGGTCTCTGTGAGTTTGAGGCCATCCTGGTCTACACAGCAAGTTACACATACGCACACGCGTGCGCACATACACACACGTACACACACACACACACGCGCGCGTGCGCACATTCACACACACACACACATACACACACGTACACACACACATGCCACATATGCTCTTTCCTGGCTCCATAAAGAAAGGGTGAAAGAAGGGAAGAAAGAACTAGGAGTAAATGCTACCTATTGCAAATCTGAGGTGTGAGAGTGAGACTGGGGATTTGAAAACACTGGGAAAGATTGTGACCAAGAAGTCCATGCTAGGGCTGGAGAGATGACTTAGCAGTTTAAGAGCACTGACTGCTCTTCCAGAGGACCTGGGTTCAATTTCCAGCACTCATATAGTGGCCCCCACCTGTCTGTCACTCCAGTTCCAGGGGACCTGGAACCTATGGCAAAACACCAGTGTGCATAAAAAAATTTTTAAAAAGCTCATGTTCCTGTTTTTTCTTAACGTTTATTTATTTATTATTTATTATTTCTATGTGTATGTGTGTGTGTGCTAGGCATGAGTTTTACGGATGCTTGCAGTAGTCTGAAAAACCAGAAAAGGGTGTCAGATCCAGAACTGAAGTAAAAATAGGTGGTTGTGAGGCACCATGTGGGTGCTGGCAACCAAACATGGGCCCTCTGCAAAAGCAGTAAGTTCAAAGCCAGCTGGGTCTACAGAGTGAGTTCCAGGTCTACCAGGACCACATAGAGAGAACCCTATATCAACACAAACCAAAAGCCAAAGCAGTAAATGCCCCTAAGTGCATTTGCAATAGGTAGCATTTACTCCCAGTTCTCCTGCCCGCATCCCTAACTCTCTACCGTCCATACACTGACTTCTCTAGCCATTGTGACAAGAGGCACGGGGCTGAGATACAGCCAGGATATTTGTGCATGGTCAACTGTTCAAGGGAAAGTTCCAGACTAGACACCAAGAACAAAGAGCTTGAATCTTACAAGCAAATGCAACCTTGGAAACACAGTGCTCCTCTGAAGTGTGTCAATTTGAAGAAATTCCCTAAATGGACTGACCGGAAATTTCCATTTACATAGAAAGGGAATTAATTTTAGGAGTGGTAGGTGAGACTGCTCCCATACTCACCTTCCGGCCTCCACCTTCCGGCTGGGTTACAGTCACGCAGCCCCGTACCTGCTGGCTCCTCTTTTTCTTTTCTTTTCTTTTCTTTTTTCTTTTTTTCTTTTTTTCTTTTTTTTGTGTGTGTGTGTGTGGGAGCTGTATAAAAACAAGAATATTTAGCAGGGTGTGGTGGTACACACCTTTAATCCCAACACAGGCAAGTTCCTGTGAGTACAAGGGCAGCCTGGTCTACAAAGTGAGTCTTTTCTTTTAGAAAAAAAAAAATTAGCCTGGAGTGCTGGTACAGGCCTATTACTTCAGAACATAGAAGGCTAAAGCAGAAAGCTCGAGAGTTTAGGTCTGCCCTGGAACATAGAAACTCTACCTCACATAATAAATACACACACACACACACACACACACACACACACACACACACACACACACACATATATATGAAAGAATGGGTTTTTGCCTCCCCCCCCCTTTTTTTTTCTTTTTTTCTTTTTTGTTTTGTTTTGTTTTTTCGAGACAGGGCTTCTCTGTAGCTTTGGAGCCTGTCCTGGAACTAGCTCTTGTAGTAGAACAAGCTGACCTTGAATTCACAGAGATCCACCTGCCCGCTGCCTCCCACCGCCTGGCTTATTTCCCCTTTCTTTATGTGGGAATGAGTTCTGGCTCAGATAGTCCTCTTTCTCTCTGAAAACTCTATTCTGATATCTCTTGTAAACCTGGCATGGTGGTGCACATGGTGGTACATGCCTTTTATTCCTGCACTCCGGCCAGAGACAGAAGCAGGCAGATCTCAGAATTTTTCTAAATAATATTTTTTTAAAATTCATTTTACATTCCATCCAGAGTTCTCCCTCCCATTCCTTCTCCCTCCTCCCTTGCCTCTCCACCCAAGCCCACTCCCCATCCACTCCTCCCAACAGATAAGGGCTCCACGGGGAGTTGGCACAGTTTGGCACAGTTGGGGCAGGACCAAGCCCCTCCCCTCTGTGTCAAGTCTGAGCGTGGCAGCCTCTCATATGGAATGGGCTGTAACAAACTAGCTCAAGCACCAGGAAAAGGTCCTGGTCCTACTGCCCAGGGCCCCTCAGCCCAACCTTCACAACTGAGTCCAGCATACAGAGGGCCTAGTTCAGTCCCATGGATGTTCCACAGCTGTCGGGCCACATGGCAGCTCACAACTGTTTGAAGATCCAGTTCCAGGGGATCTGACACCTTCACACCAATGCACATAAAATAAAAGTTAAATAAACCATAATTTTTTTTATTTCAATAGTTTAAGGTGTAGAGATGTATATGTATGTGTGTGTATGTGTGTGCATGTGCGTGTGTGTGTGTGTGTGTGTGTGTGTGTAGTAGAGCACTTGCCTAGCATGTTTCAGGTTCTATATCCAATTCCCAGCACCACAAATAGTTAATTAATGTAAAACAACACCCACCAAAATGGACAGGGGTATAACCCGGGAGAGTGCTTGCTGAGCGTGTTTGAAGCATAGGTTCAGTCCCAGAACAACATAGACTGAGCATGGTGTCTCACTCCTGTGATCCCAGGATCAGAAGTTCAAAGTCATTCTTGGGCACACTCGTGATCAATCTGAGCTACACAAGATCCTGACCAAGATGCAATCCAGCAAGAGAGGAAAAAAAAGAAACATTAATAATTGCCTTCTTCCTTTCATGAGAGATACCAGTGTAATTAATTCCTCCACAGATAAGGTTTGTTTAGAAAATTCTTGTAACGTTTTGTTCTGTATGTGGTTCATGACATGTGTGTGACAGGTATGCATGCTTGTGTGTGTACCTGTGCAGACCAGAGGCCGGCTAAGATGGCCTCCTCTAGCTCTCTCCACCTGAAGCTCACCAGTTGGCCGGACTGGATGGCCAGAGAGGCACCAGGATCCGTCTTTCTCAGTCTCCCTGCACTTTTCAGGTAGGATCTAGAACTTTGAATTTAGGTCTCATGCCCAAGAGTTAAAGCTGTTTCATTTTGTCTTTTTTTTTAATATTTATTTAATTATTATGTATACAATATTCTGTCTGTGTGTATGCCTGCAGGCCAGAAGAGGGCACTAGACCTCATTACAGGTGATTGTGAGTCACCATGTGGTTGCTGGGAATTGAACTCAGGACCTTTGGAAGAGCAGGCAATGCTCTTAACCTCTGAGTCATCTCTCCAGCCCATCTTTGGTTTTTTTGTTGGCTATTTTTGAGACAGGTTCTCCCTATATAGCTCTGACAGGCCTGGACCAGGTTGTAGACCAGGCTACCCTTGAACTTACAGAGTTCTATCTGCTGTTGTAGTGGGATTAAAGGGATGTATCCATGCCCAACAAAGCTGTTATTTGTGTGTGGTGTGTGTGAGGTCCAACTCATCATCAGTTTTTCCTTTATTAGGTTTTTGGAGACAGGGTTTCTCTGTGTAGTCCTGGCTATCCTAGGACTCACTCTGTAGACCAGGTCGACCTCACATTCAGAGATCTACCTGCCTCTGTCTCCTGAGTGCTGGGATTAAAGACATGGGCCACCACCACCTGGCTATCTTTTTATGGTTTATGCTTTTGATTCTACACTAGCCCTTAATGTAAAAGATTTTTTTCCATGCTTTTTTCTAAAAATATTTACATTTTACATCAGATTTGCTGTGGAATAATCTTCCTGTGCATTTTGAAAATGTATTGCTCTCATTGTTGATAAAAAGCTGATTGACCCGTAGCTGGCAGGATTTTCAGGGCAGAGAGAATGCTGGGAAGAAGGGTGAGGTCTGAGGAGTCTCAAGCCAGACTCAAAGGAAGCAACATGGAAAGTTCATAGATGAGGTAAAGGAGCCTGGGAGCAGCACACAGATGAATAGAAACCAGTTAGTTTAAGTTGTAAGAGCTAGCTGGAGACCAGCCTAAGTTATCGTAGGTTATAGTTAATGTTAAGTCTCTGTGTGGTTATTTGGGAGAGACTGCCAGGACACAGAAAAACTGCCTACACACGTTATATTTGTGATGTAGGTGATTCAGTTTTGTATAATTTTTATGTTAGGTTGAGTTAATTAATCTAATTGATTAACTTATTAATATAAAACTAATTAATTAATTGACTTGTCATAGTCAGTGTTCTACTACTGTGAAGAGACACCATGACTGCTGTAGAATGTTATTTTAAGGGGCCTGGAGATATGGCTCAGAGGATAAGAGCATTGACTGCTCTTCCAAAGGTCCTGAGTTCAATTCCCAGCAACCACATGGTGGTTCCAATCGTCTATAATGAAATCTGGTGCCCTCTTCTAGATGCAACATACATTCAGGCAGAATGTATAAGTATACATGTATAAGAATGTATAAGTACAATATTATACATATCATATATGTATATATTATATATGCATATATATGTATATATGTATTATATATGTATATATTATATATATTATATATTGTACATATATATTATACATGTATAAGAATGTATAAGTACAATATTATGTACTTATACATAATAAGTACATAAATATTTTTTTTTTAAAAAAGAATTTTACTTTAAGATGTGTTACATTTGTTTATGCTGTGGAACATTTATTTAATGATGCAAAGATGTGTTGTATTCTTTTATGTTGTGTTTGTTTAACTCTGTGAAGCTGTGATTTTTTGACTGTCTAAAACACCTGATGGTTTAATAAAGAGCCAAACGGCCTATAGTGAGCAGAATAAAGGATAGGCAGGGCTGGCAGGCAGAGAGAATAAATAGAAGATGAAATCTGGGAGGAGGAGGAAGAAGAAGCAAGAAAGCTCAAGGGGCAAGAAAATAAGGGGCCATTCACCCAGCTACACAGCCCGCACCAGGGTAAGAAAGAAAGAAAAGTTGTACAGAAATAGAGAAAGGTAAAAGTCCAGAGGCAAAAGATAGATGGGATAGTTTAAGAAAAGTTGGCTAGAAACAAGCCAAGCTAAGGTCGGACATTAATAAGAAGGAATAAGCCTCTGTGTGTGATTTATTTGGGCTCTGGGTGTCAGGCCCCCCAAAAAAGTCAAAAGAGCAAAACAACCAACAACAATGATGACAGCAATTCCTAAAAAAAGCACTTATTGGGGCTGGCTTATGGTTCAGAGGTTTAGGCCAGCATCATCATGGCAGGAAGCATGGCGGCATGCAGGCAGGCCTGGTGCTGGAGAAGGAGCTGAGAGCCCTACATCCTGACCATCAGCCAACAGGAAGAGAGAGAGACACTTGGGTTTCTGAAATCCAAACCCTACCCTCAGTAACACACTTCCTCCAGCAAGGCCACATCTCCTAATCCTTCTGATTAGCACCACTCACTGACGACTAAGCATTCAAATATAAGAGCCTACAGGGGCCGCTCTTACCCAAACCACCACGCTTGTTGTGTTGTTGTTTGTGGTTTGGGCTTGTCTTGTTTTTAAAGACACTCTCTCACGTAGCCTCAGAATTACTACGGATACGAGCCTAACCTTGAACTCCCGATCCTTCCAAGCCCTGGGGTTTCAGCTGTGTACTACCACCTCCTCTGGCTCCGGCCTCACTTCTTCCTCTGCTGGGCTGCTTTGGTAACTGGTAAACTTCGGGTGGACATATTTGTGTGGGTCTGTTTCTAGGTGACCTGAGAGCCTGTCCCTCTACTAGAAACGCACAGATTTGATCACTGAAGCTGGAAGTCCTGAGTCAGACTGACTGCTGCTTCTTGCTTTACTCTTGAAAAAATTATCTTCGCACCAGGCCTAATGGCACATGCCTTCCACCCCAGCATTCAGGAGGCACAGGCAGGCAGGTGTCTATGGGCTCCAAGCTAGCCTGGTCTATATAGAGAGTTCCAGGCCAGCCATATATACCTAAAAAGATCCTGTCTCAAAAAACCAAAATGATTTTCTTCAGCTATTGTAGCTACTTTGCATTTCCATATAAATTTTGGAATAATGTTATTTACATCTATTTTTTAGAAAGTCCCTGATCAAAAGTGGTGGCACACACCTTTAAGTCCAGCACTTGGGAGGCAGAGACAGGTGGATCTCTGTGAGTTCAAGGCCAGCCCAGTCTACAGAGTTAATTCCAGAACAGCCAGAAAAAGAAACCCTGACAAGAAAGAAAGAAAGAAAGAAAGAAAGAAAGGAAGGAAGGAAGGAAGGAAGGAAGGAAGGAAGGAAGGAAGGAAAAGAAAAAGAAAATTCTCCACTTTGTTGCATACTTTTGGTTCAAGATGTGACCTCTCACTCCCTGTCACCACTCCTCCCTGCCATTATAGCTTCTCCCTCTGAAACCCTAAGTACAAAGAAACTGCTTCTTTCAAAAAAAAAAAAAAAAAAAAAAAACCTTTCTGGAGCTAGGTCTGACTACCTACTTCTGTAATCCCAGAATTTAGAAGGTGGAGGCAGGAGGATTAGTTCAAGGTCATCTCAGTTACATTCATTCATTCTTTCATTCAAAGGCAGCCTGAGCTACAGGAGAGGATGCCTCCAAAAAAAGCAAAAACCCTCCTGGGATTTTGATATGAATTGCATTAGGCTTGTACAACTTAAAAAAAGTGACATTATATAAGAAAAATCAACCCTACAGAAAATTGTCACGTTTTCCCCCAATGTGTCTCTTTTCTCTCTTTTTTTTCAAGACAGGATTTATTCTGTCACTCAGGAACTCATGGTTTATTTAGCCCAGGCTGGTTCTGCGCTTTCCAGCAATGATTCTGCCCCAACCTCCCCAGTGCTGAGATTCCAGGAGTGAACCACATGATGAGCACCTTTGAGACCTTCCTTCCTCCCTTCACCCCTCCCTCCCTCCCTCCCTCCCTCCCTTCCTTCCTCCCTTCATCCCTCCCTCCCTCCCTTCCTCCCTTCACCCCTCCCTCCCTTCCTCCCTCCCTCCCTCCCTTCACCCCTCCCTCCCTCCTTCCCTCCCTCCCTTCACCCCTCCCTCCCTTCTTCCCTCCCTCTCTCCCTTCCTTCCTTTCTGTTGCTGGTGTTGTAGGGTGTAGGCTTTACTGCTGCTGTGAAGAGACGCCATGACCACAGCAACTCTTATAAAGAACACATTTAATTGAGGTAGCTCATTTATAGCTTCAGAGGCCCAGTCACTATGATGATGAAGGAGAGCATGGAGGTGTGCAGGCAGACATGGTGCTGGGGCTGAGAGTGCAGGCTACAGGAAGTTGAATGACTGTCACACGGAGAAAAGCTTGAGAGAAAGAGACCTCTGCCCCCACAGTGGCATATTTCCTCCAACAAAGCCACACCTTCTAATAGTGCCACTACCTTTGGGGGCCATTTTCTTTCAAACCACCACACCTGGGAAGTCACAAACACCCTTCCCAAAGTCCCAGCAACTGATCAGGGTAAGATGCCACCAACGTTTATCCTGTGACACCAATGAGTTAATGTACTTACTTATAAAGTGTTGGTGAAGAGGATGGGTAGGCACTCCAGGACAAAAGACCATACCGGAAAGTCTTCACCCAGCTGGAATAACTTTCCCATTGCCAGAGAGAGGGAATTCTGGTCTTCCCCGGCCTGTATATGCCAGCCTTTCTCAAGGCCTTGTGCCCTTAGGGCAGAATTTCATTTTATACAACAGGTGAGAAGGAACGCCTGAACATGAAGTGAGGATCCTTTCTTTCTTCCTTCTTTCCTTCCTTCCTTCCTTCCTTCCTTCCTTCCTTCCTTCCTTCCTTTCTCTCCCCCCCTTTCTCTTTCTTTCTTTTTTGATTTTCTTCTGAGACAGGGTTTCTCTGTTCTCTGTAGCTTTGGAGCCTGTCTTGGAACTAGCTCTTGTAGACCAGGCTGGCCTCGAACTCACAGAGATCCGCCTGCCTCTGCCTCCTGAGTGTTGGGATTAAAGGCGTGTGCCACCACCACCCGGCATTCTTTTTCATTTCTTTATTAGGTTTATTTATTTGTCAGTATGAATATTTTGCTTTCATGTATGTATGTGCACTACACACATGCCTGGTACTCATGGAGGTCAAAGAGGGCATCAGATTCCCTGGAAATGGAGTTAGAGATGCTTGAGAGCCAGTGTGAGGGTGCTGGGCATCAAACTGCTGCAAGAATAACGTGTGTTCTTAATCGTTAAGCCTCTTGTTTGTCTTCTTGATAATTATTTTAACTTAGATGAGACAGAATCTCAAAGCAGTTTTAATTTGTATTTCCCTCATGGCAAAGTATGTTGAACACTTTAAAAATATTTATGGGCCTCTTATGTTTCTTCAGTGCAGGACCATATTCAGTTCATTCTCCCACTTACTAATTGGAACACTGACGGTTTTTGTTTGTTTGTTTGTTTGTTTATTTGTTTTATGGAGACAGGGTTTCTGGAGTCCTGGCAGTCCCGGAACTCGCTCTGCATATCAGGCTGGCCTCGAACTCAGAGATCTCCCTGCCTCTGCCTCTGGGATTAAAGGCATGTAGCACCACTGCCAGGCAAGGAAGACTTAGTTTTGCGATGCTTAACTTCTGAGGTTCTTTATACATGGTAGCTACTAACCTCTTCCTGACATAGAGTCAGCCAAACTCTGTCATTCTGTAGGCTGTCTCTGCCCTCTGCTAACAGTCCTTGGCTATGCAGGAAGGTGTCAATTTCACGTCACCCCCAGTTGTCAGTCCTTAGTACTGCTGCTTTCTGTGTGGTCGGGGGCCTTTTCGGAAAGTGCTTGCCCTGTTTTCCTCTAGCAGTTTAACATTTAATTCTTCTACTAAGCTTTTTGATGTTCAGTTTATATTGGTCTATAATCTTTTGAATTGATTTATATATATAACATTATATATGTATATATAATATTCATATCTTTAAATATATATAATATGATATTTTATATATACATATATATTATATATATTTAAAGATATGAATCTACTTTTGCTATTGTTTGTGGCTGTCCAGCTACCTATCACCATTTATTGAAAAGGCTTTGTCCCCCAGTGTCTGTTTCTGATCCCTTTCGGAAAGGAGGCTGGAACTGTTTCGGCCATTATCCAATGTTGATGGAGACTGCATTGAATCTGTAGGCTGTTTTCAGAAAGTGGTCATTTTCACACGATTACTTCAGCCAATCCGTGAACATGGAATCCACGAGCCTTTCCACCTCCTGGTGTCTTCTTGGATTTCTTTGACATCATAAAGTTTTCATTGCAGAGGATGGTCACCTCCTCGGTTTGCTTCTAGCTCTTTTTTAAAAGTTTTTGTGAATGGGATGTTTTTCCTAATTCAAGTCTTGGCAAGCTTATTCTTGATATCTAGGAATGTCTCTGATTTTTCATGTTGATTTACTTTCCTGCTACGGAAATCCAACAATTATTTTACAGCTTCTTTATAAAGGAGGTGAGGGAGGTCTCGCCAGGGAACAGTAGCTAGAGGACGTTGCTTAGTCAATATGGAACTTTTAAAGCTAGAAGATACCTCCCTCGGTATGGTTCTAGGCTGGTGGGTGGCAGGGGAATGCTCTCTTAAATTATGTCCTGCCTTTGCTGTATTTAGTTCCCCTTTAAGTTTCTCTGTTATAGCTCCCTCCTTTTTCCTGCCTGCCTCTCTCCCATCTTTGCTTGTGTCCTTTCCAGTTGTGGAATCAAACCCAGGGCCTCATGCCTGCCGGACAAGCAGTCTTCTAATCAGCTTCAGCTCTCGTACCCCAGCTCGCCCCTCCCCCCAACTTTTGTACTTTTTATTTTGAACAAGGTCTTTGTTACTCAGACTGACCTTGAACTCACTCCACAGCCTCGACAGGCCTGAGTTTGTGATCCTCCTGCTTCGGCCTTCCCAGTACTGAGATTCCAGGCTTCTACCATCAAGTACCTCCTGCCTCTTGATGTGTTTCTTCCTTCAGTAGACAAAGCAGTCCCTGTGTTAGGAATATTCCTAACATCCTGAAATCAAAGATCAATACTTTTTAATCTAAGAACTTCCTGCCTCTGGCCACACTGCCTTGCAATAGGTACTAGCTACACATCCATGGAATGATGCTGAGACCTCTCCACGGGGCTGTGCAGCATCTCTGAACAAATTCAGAATGTTTGCTCACACCGAGTTCAAGCTTCCATCCCTTCTCTGCAGCAAGGTCAGCTTGGGTTAGGAAGCTTACGGAAAGATCGCAGAGGATGTTAAACTTACGTCAGGTAGTTGGAAAGGGGAGAGGGGTCACCGCTACCAGAAAGACAGCACAAGCAAAGCCAGCAGCACCGGGATGATGGAGTGATGGCGGTGATGAGCTTCTTACTCTCCTACCGCTGTGACAAACGCCATGACCCAGGCAAGCTGTACAAGACGATGCTTAGCTGGGATTATGGTTTCAGAGGGTCAGAGTCCATGATGATGGAGCAAAGGCCTGGGCGCAGGAACAGCTGAGAGCTCACATCTTGATCCGCAAGTAGGAGGCAGAGACAGAACACTGTGGATGGTTCAGGTGTTTTGGAAGCTCAAAACCTGCCCCTAGTGACACACCTCCCTCCAACAAAACCATACCTCTTTAGTCCTTCCTAAATAGTACTAGAAACTGGGTTCAAATATTCCAACATAGAGGCATTGGGGGACACTGCCATTCAATCCACCACAGTGAGAAAAGCTAACACACGGATGGCCTATTATGTCCCAAGAACTGAGGTTTCTGTCAGAGATTAGAGCACTGATCTCTGACAAGAGTGCTACAAAGATGGCTTTGAGGCACATAAAGAACAACGGGTTGCCCGAGGCCATCTAGCTATTAGGCAATGGGGAGTTGGCTCGGGGGTAAAGTGCTTACTACACAAGTACGAGAACCTGAATCTGAACCCCAGCATCTAAATAAGAAGCTGTGTGGAGTGTATGCATCTGTAATCCAAATACTAGGAAGGCAGAGATAGGTGGACTCCTGGAGCTCGCTAGCCCAGCTGAACTGTTGAATTCAGGTTCCGTGAGAGACCCTGCTTAAATAATACAGCAACTTCTCAAAAAAGAAGTGAGGAAACAAAGAATGAAATACCTGGAACATGGAGCAGAGGCTGCCCTCCTATACTAACTTGATCTCATACAGAAGACTCATTCTGGAGCTGGAGAGAAGACTCCACAGTTGGAGCTCTTGCTGTTTCAGAAAAAGACAGCAGTTTGCTGCCTAGCACCCATGTTATGTGGTTCACCTAAGTCTAGGTAGAGAGACCCTGATGCCCCTTCTAGCCTCCAAGGACACCTACAAACACACACACACACACACACACACACACACACACACACACACACACACACACACACGGGCGGGGGCATATGCCAGGGGCTGGAGAAATGGCACAAATGTGCCACACAGACATTGAGGAACCTGTCTGACTCCATGGTGAAGCCAGGAGCCATTATACTGTTTTTTTAGTTTCACACTGTATACATAATAAATAAATCGTAAAGAAACAAGTTTCTATTTACTGTGAGAGCTGAGTTGCTCTCTGTTTCCTGGAACCTGCCCTTCCCCCAACCCATGACCTTGATTTGTCTTTGAGAATACTCTTGCCCTCCCTGTCCCTCTCACCCCTTCCCAATCACATGGTGTGTGACCACATTTTAAGATCTTTTTGTATTTCTTTATTGCCCCACTGTCTCTCTTCCATAAAATTGCTCGTTTTTGCTCCTTAAAAGGGGCCCAAGAGATGGATTTGGGCTTTTCTCTTTAACCAAGCTTAGGAGTAGCTGCCCAGCTCTTGGGTGTACTTCAATAAAAAAAAAAAAAATCAAGTTTGCTTTAAATTTGGCTCAAACTGTGGTAGTGGTTAATAGGTTTCTCTGCTAATGCAGAGCCATAATGCAGTAAGCCAGATCAAGCAAAACTGAGAAAGTACAAGAACAGGTTTCTTTGAGCAAAGCCATTCCCAGGCGGGTTCTCTAGTCCCAGAGGCAGAAGTCAGAGAGGCCACAAGCCCAAACTAAAGCAGGGAGATCATATAGGTTGTAGGAGAGGGGTGATGACGTGTCCGCCACAAGCTGGGTTTGTGCCCAAGTATGGTCAAAAACTGATGCCCACTTTAGATGGGGACTTGGGTGGCTGGCAACTTCAGAGGAGGAAGCTGCCCTAACCCTAACCACCAAGACTTCTTGGCTTCAGAGGCTCTTTGAGTGGCCAGGATTTGGTGAAAGAGGCAGGAATGAGGCTTTCTGGATCAAGTGGGACTTTCCAACCAAACAGTGGTCTTAGTCTCGCCTTTGGGATTAATAACATACATGCAGATAAAATGTTATTATGCATAAAACAAATATCAAATCTAGCAGACATGGTGCTACATGTCTATAATTCCAGTGCTCAGAAGCCAGAGGCGGGAGGATCAGAGGTTCAAGACCACCTTCATCTATACAGCAAGTTTGCGAGCAGCATGGGCTATATAAAACCTTGCCTCAAAGGACAGAAACATGGACACAGAGATACACAAACAATATGCCAGATCTTATATTCCACACTTCTGTAAAAATGTCCGGATTCAATGGGTGAGAGAACCATGGCAATCCCTGCTCCCGAGGACAGTTACAGCAGTGATTCCAAGGGTTCCCAACCTTCCTTTCGTGTATATGAGAAAGTGTGTCATCCTTTTACTTTCTTCCTTATAGTTAGAAATCGGCCTTAAAAATGCACTTTGGGGCTGGAGAGATGGCTCAGTGGTTAAGAGCATTGCCTGTTCTTCCAAAGGTCCTGAGTTCAATTCCCAGCAACCACATGGTGGCTCACAACTATCTGTAATGAGATCTGATGCCCTCTTCTGGCCTGCAGGCAGACACTCAGACAGAATATTGTATACATAATAAATAAATATTTTTTTAAAATGCACTTTGTGTATTTAATCTTTCCCCTACAACTTCTCTTCCTGCTTTTATTGTTTGCTTTGAGAAAGGGTCTCAGTAGTTAGCCCAGGCTACTCTGCAACTCACTGCTTAGCCCCAGGCTGGCTTCAAACTCCCGATGCTCCTTTCTTAACTTGCCGACAGTGGAATTAGAAACATGCACCCACAGCTGACTGGCTGGTTGGATCCGTGGCTAGTCTAGGATGGCCTCTGCATTGTAGTTGAGGCTGGCCTTGAAGGCTGACCCTCCTGCTGAACCCTCCGGAGTCCTGGAGTCCAGGTACACCCCACCCTGCCCGGCTGGTGCTTCCTCTTCCTCTCACAGGGCTCGCTCTGCATTCATGGACGCTGCGTTTCTAGACACGATCCTCTTGACTATTTGGAAAAAGGAGAAACTGCACACATAGTGAACATTTGGAGGCCTCTTCTTGCATTGCTCCTCTAACAATACAGTCAGACAGCTATTGACATAGCATTTGTTCTGTATTAGGCGTCATAAGTGATCTGGGTTTAAAGAACACAGGAAGTTGGATGTGTGCAGCGCTCGGTATTTCGCTGTTTTACATAAGGAACTGGAGCATCCATGGACTTTGGTATCCACAGGGGCTCCTGAAACCAACGACTCACAGAAACCGTGGGATGAGACCCACATTTGTTATATACCTAAGGCTGACCTTACACTCGGGATCTTCCTGCCTCATCCAGAGTGCTAAATTATGGCAGATCTGTACCACCAAGACAGACAGACATATGATACCGCTATTTAAAACTTCGAGCCAGCTGGTACATAGAGCAGCAGGTCACACATTCTGAATTTGCCCCATGGCTTTCTTCATACTCGGAGTCAGAAATCCTTACCCCTTTGCCCCCCCCCCCTTTTATAAAAAAAATTCATTTTTTTTATTTGCATGAATGCCTGTGTGAGGGTGTCAGATCTTGGAGTTATAGACAGTTGTTAGTTGTCATGTGGGTGCTGGGACTTGAACCCATTGAACCCAGGTCCTCTGCACAGTCAGTTTTGGTTTTTTGTTTTTTTTCAAAACAGGGTTTCTCTGTGGCTTTGGATCCTGTCCTGGAACTAGCTCTTGTAGACCAGGCTGGCCTCGAACTCACAGAGATCTGCCTGCCTCTGCCTCCCGAGTGCTGGGATTAAAGGTGTGCACTACCACTGCCTGGTGAAATAATTACTTTCTTTCTAGCACAGATATTCTAGATTTATTTTGATGTTTATCTGCCCCAGATCTGACGTCACTGAAATTTGCTAGAGAATGCATGATTTTCTGGTTAGGTCATAGATTTTAGAAACCAAGATCTGGGGGATAGGTGTGCCCCCAAGTTCCAGATCCTATCTAACCACCAAGTTGTACACAATTCGAAACAGATGAGTACACACTAACACTTTACACCCAGTTCAGAGGATTCAGCCCCATGTCTTCTCTATCCCACGGCAGCTCCCCCATCTCTGCCTCTCTCCCTCACTTTATCTTTTGTTTGCTTGTTTTGAGTCAGGTTCTCTCTACATAGCTTTGGCTGTCCTGGAACTCTCTATAGACCAGGTTGGCCTCAAACTCACAGATATCCATCTGCCTCTGCTTGCAGAGTGCAACGATTAAAGGTGTGAGCCACTGTGTTCATCTCACTTGTTTTAAGACAGGGTCTCCCTATGTGCCCCAGACACTTGCTTATAGGTGCATGTTTTGTATTTGAGATGATGAGGTCTTGCTAGGTAGTGGAGACTGGCCTAGAATTTTTGACTCTCCCCCGTCTACTTCCTGAGTGTTAGTGTTATAGGCCTGACTCTAGGAATCTTACACAATTATGGTAATCAAAACAATGTGAACTGGCACTGGGCATCCAGACCAAAGAAACCGATCAAGTGTGCAGAAATAAACCCATACCGTGAGTGCCAAATCTGTGAGGTAGAGCCCCCATCCCGTGTAGTACTAGAACAACTGGATAGCCACACGCAGAAGAGGCTGATTCCACTTCTGGAGAGACACATTAAGATAACTGCTCCACGTTTTGCAATGGTGTGTGCCTTGTAATTCCAACCTCTTGGAAGGCTGGGAGAATTACTTGAATTCAGAGACTGAGAGGCTAGCCTGGGAAATGTAGTGAGACTCTGTTTCAAAAACAAACAAACCTCAAAGTGGATCAATGACCTAACGTAAGAACTAAAGTAATTAAAATTAGGGACCAATCTTGAAGCTCAGATTAGGGGTGGCCCAGGTCTACAATAATGCCAGCACTTGAGAGGAAGCAACATGAGGATCAGGAGTCACCCTCGGCGACAGTACCAAGTTTGACATAGCAAGTTTGACAGGCTAGTGAAAGCCTGTCTCCAGGAAAAACCACAGTATCACTCCCCACCCCCAATCATTTGTTACTTGAGACAGGTTCTCACTATGTACTTCTGCCTGTTCTGGAATATATTATGTAGACCAAGCTGGTCAGGAATTTGTGGCTACAGTCCTATCTGGGCTCCAGTGCTGGGGTTAAAAGCACACACCACCAATGGCAGGCCTAACAATCCGAAATCTAGAAGAAGGCAACAGGGTCTGGGGAGATAAGAGCAGTCGCTGTTCTTCCAGAAGACGATGATTCAACTCCCAGCACCTTCATGGAAATGGACAACCATCTGCAACACCAGTTCCTGGAGACCAGACACCTTCTTCTGATAACTGAGGGTTTCAGGCCTGCAAGTGGTGTACAGACATACATGCAAAATACCCATACTCAAAATAAACAAATAAAAATAAAAACCAGGCAACAAGTCTTTCTATAATTCTGATGTCATTGCATAAAATACATTTTTAATTCCTCAAAAATTAAAAACAGTACTTTACTCTTGGGAGAAATAGGCAGAATTGTGAGTTCCTAACACGGGTGACATAGTATAATCCTGTCTCAAAAAATTAAGAGAGAAGCCTCTCTATAATCCAGCAAGCACATGGCTTACAACTGCCTATCAACTCCAGCTCTGGGGTGGGGGGGACCCAATACCTCTAGCCTTCTCCAGTACTTGCACACACACACTAACACACACACCCACATATACAGAATTTAAAATATTCTTTTTCACTGGGTGGTGATGGCACACGCCTTTAATCCCAGCCCTTGGTAGGCAGAACTCTGAGTTCAAGGCCTGCCTGGTTTACAGAGCAATTTCCAGGACAGAAAGTGAAGTCTCAAAAAACAAAACAAAAGTCTTTATTTAAGAAAATGGATGAAGTTCACCTTTTACAAGATGAAAATGACTGAGAGATGTTGGACAACAAAGTTAAGTACATTTAACATTCCTGAAATGTACACTGAAAACTTTATATATTATGTGCATTAGTGTTTTGCCTGCATGTATGTCTGTGCAGCTCTTTCACGCTGTCTGTGTGTGGAAGCTAGAAAAATATATCAGATTCTGGCTGTATGGGTGCTGAGAACTGAACCCAGGTCCTGGGGAAGAGCAGTCAATACTCTTAATCCATGAGCCAGAGATAGATAGGGAGCTAGAGATAGCCCCCTAAATTTTACATATTTTTACAATTCATTTGTATTTGTGTGTATTATGCACATGGACAGGATATGTACATACAGGTCCAGGTGTCAATGGAGCCAGGAAACTGGAATGACTAAGTTTTTTAAACACAGGATAGTTTGTTTTCTTGACATGAAAAGAAAAAGCATTAAAAATATAGTAGACAATAATCTGGTGTGGCGGCCCACTTCTATAATCGCAGCATTCAGGAGACAGAGGCAGGAACTCTGTGGTTTCCGGGCCAGACTATATATCGGATTCTCGGCCAATCAGGGCTACACAGTGAGATCTTAAAAAAAAAAAAAAAACAACAATAAGTTTCTTCTTGATATTCATTGTAAGTGGAGTCTCCTGGTCATCCCTGGAATGTTTTGGAGGACTAATCAAAACATGACCTAGTGTGCCACCACCTCCATCCTTTGGTACGACTAAGAACTACAAAATTGCTGTTTGGAGATCCCTCTGCTGGTTGGTTCCATATTACTACATTCTAAACTAACACATATAGGGCTTAAGCGATAATCATTTAACAGATATTTACTGAACACATTCATATTTCGTGTCATGTACTTAGCCGCATCCTGAGGGTGCCTGAACTAAAAACCTGAGCGTTGACTCAATTTGCCATCTAGCACAGGAGCACACCATTCAATCATTTATGTGTAATGACCAACCAATATAAAACCAGCGCTACACTAGAGGAAGGAGGGATCCTACTTTAGGCAGTATGATTAAGGGAAGGTTTAGAGCTGATAGCTGGTTGGTGGCTCACTTCTTTAGTCGCAGCACAAGAGAGGTAGCAGCGGGTCACTCCGGAGGCAGAGGCAGCCTCTGGGTTATCGCCCCCACCCAATTCGCAAAAGGGAAAAAGATGGCGTAAGAAAAAGTAGGAAGACTCAAGACTCCGAAGCATCTGACGGTTGTCTGTGCTGGGTAAATGTTATTACTTAGCTTCTGCGACCCGGCGACTAGAGAAGTCACTCTGATAGATGCAGGACAAAG
This sequence comes from Myodes glareolus, assembly GCF_982192425.1. Taxonomy (NCBI): domain Eukaryota; kingdom Metazoa; phylum Chordata; class Mammalia; order Rodentia; family Cricetidae; genus Myodes; species Myodes glareolus. The sequence goes on from NC_142028.1 coordinate 104,291,835, forward strand.
CATGGCTTTCAGGATTTCTTGCTGCCGATCGCTGGGATCAGGACAAAACTCTTGCACTGGAAATCTTTCGCAGAGATGAGGGACGGGCTAGCCCAAGCGCGCTTTCCCACTTAGTACCACTAGACGCCAGGGTCGGGAGACCAGACTCACGACGAAGCGAGAAACAGCACCTAGGAAGCGGAGAACCCTCAACGCGAACTACCAGTCCCGTCACCCAGAAAAACCAGGAAGCCAGAGAACCACTCCGCAAAGAGGATGCCTTTCAGCACGCTAGTCATCCACCCCGGAAGTACCGCCTCTCTGAACTCGCTTCCGCCGGCTCCTGCGCAGGCCAGTCTCGCGAGACTTGAGAGCGCTATGTGACCTGGGTTAAGCGGAAGTTAGGTCTCTTTTTCGTGGCGCCTCCTGGGCGGTCGGCTGTGCGAAGATGAAGGTAGGAGGTTGTGGCTGGGCCTCAGTGAGAGCGGGGAGGCTTAATTCGAGCGCCAGAGCGCAGCATTGCCTCCGCCCCAGGTGGAGAAGGGGCTGAGGCAGGAGGATGCTCTCTCTCGTGGGCTTGGGGCTCCCTGGGAGAGCGGATGGCGGCTGATTGCGGCGTTGGAACGGCGGACGTGGCTCAATGGCGGCGCCCGGCTCCCGACCCGGTACAGCCGGGTTTGAGGCTCAGCCTGCGGCGGGCGGTCCGACTGCTCGTAGCCCCTAGTCACCGCGTGCTCTGCGTTCCGGGATCGTGAGGGGCGCTCTGGCGGCCTCATCGCGTTCCACAGAGCTGTAGGAATCCATACCCCACTAATGTACTTAGCCGTGCTTGGGCTTGCAGGAAGAGTCCGTATCTCGAGTTTGCTGCTGCAACGAAACGTTATGCGACCGAGTTGTTGACGTTGCGTGTTTTCTAAGGTTTCCTTTTTACCCTCTTTAAAATTCCTAGCTGAATATCTCCTTCCCTGCCACCGGCTGCCAGAAACTCATCGAAGTGGACGATGAACGCAAGCTTCGGACCTTCTATGAGAAGCGCATGGCCACGGAAGTGGCTGCCGATGCCCTGGGTGAAGAGTGGAAGGTAATGATACTGGCAGGGTTTCCCAACTCTTCCCAGTGGTTGTGAGGACTTTTGGCGTTTGACAAAGTTGGGTTGTTTTGGAGTTAGGTAGTAGATAAACCTGGGGAGAAGTGCCAAGGGAAGTTGTAAATTAGGCTTTTGGAAGCCCTATATGACGACTGGTAAAACCTGGTTGGTTCATAGTGGAGAATTTGCTAGTTGAACTTAACTTGGAAATGTAGACAAAACATGAGGTTATTTTCTCTGGCGAGGTGTGACTCATTAGAGGTCAAGATCCTACACTTTATAATTGGAACAGAACTAGTAAATGTACTGGTTTTTTTTTTTTCAACTCAGGGTTACGTGGTCCGAATCAGTGGCGGCAATGACAAACAAGGTTTTCCCATGAAACAAGGTGTCCTGACCCATGGCAGAGTGCGTCTGCTGTTGAGTAAGGGGCATTCTTGTTATCGACCAAGGAGAACTGGAGAGAGGAAGCGCAAGTCTGTCCGAGGATGCATTGTGGATGCCAATCTGAGTGTTCTCAACTTGGTTATTGTAAAAAAAGGTGAGGATTTTATTCAAGTTTCTAGATATTGGTTGCCCTGGAACTTGATCTGCCCCTGCCTCCTAGGACAACACGAGCGCTCCTGACCCAAATGGTTTTTAACTGGTATTGTCTGCATGGTGATTGATGAACAATTAGGAATTATTAATTAAACATTAAATTGTGGTAAAAATTTAATTTTAGTTTTTGTTCTGATTGCTTCTCCTAAGGAGAGAAGGATATTCCTGGACTGACAGATACTACTGTTCCTCGTCGGTTGGGACCTAAAAGAGCTAGCAGAATCCGAAAGCTTTTTAATCTTTCTAAAGAAGATGATGTCCGCCAGTATGTTGTCAGAAAGCCTTTAAACAAAGAAGGTAAGGGTTGTGTATTCTGTCCTGTTGTAGCAGCATTGCTTGCCTGGAGTCTTGACAGTGAAGTTCATGGCTTTAGGGTTAGGAGAGGCAAGGATTGGAAATTGTCAGATTACAAAAGTATTCTCTGTTTTGGAATTTTCTTTAAAAGCATTTTCGTGTGGGAGTTAGAATAACTTGGAGGAGACCATTCTTTCTTGGGGAAGTCAGGTTCAAGATTAGTGTTTTGGATCACCAAAGAAAACTTTCATCTGATTAATAGCCTGATTTTTTTTTCCCCCCCCCGTCTTTGGGTTTGGGATATGGGTTATACTTTATAAGGAGATGTTTGTGATTTGGGGGCATGAGTAGAAAAAATGCATATTTATTTGTAAAGCAACTTACTCATGAAGAGTCACAGCAGCAATGACACGATGTTGATGTTTCTATAGGAAGCACAGGACTGCTGAGGTGCACGTGAAGTGTGATACTAGAGGAAATGTAACTTGGTTGTCAAGAGTTGAAAAATGGTCCTTTTCATGGGATGAGTAGCTCAACTATAGCAGAACTTGGATGTCTTTTTTTTTAATAAAGCGTCTGTGATGTGAGATTACATCAGGTTTCTCTGTTCCTAGAGAGGCTGTAAATGTTTGCAAATCCATCTAAAAAATAATCGATAGTAACTCTTGAATTCTAGTACTATGTAGACTATCGACTCAAGCATATGGGAAATTGAAAATATGGTAGAGTTAAGAAAATGTGGACCACAGGATCAGGAAGACTTGTGAAATTTTTTTGAGTACAACACTGGCATTGAATGAATGAGGCCTGAATTTGGGCCTTGTGTGTTATACCAGTGGGGACATCCATCCGGCAACGATATTGAGAAGTGTAATAAACCTGTATTTTTAGGTAAGAAGCCAAGGACCAAGGCACCCAAGATTCAGCGTCTTGTGACTCCACGTGTCCTGCAACATAAACGTCGGCGTATTGCTCTGAAGAAGCAACGAACAAAGAAGAACAAGGAGGAGGCTGCAGAATATGCTAAACTTTTGGCCAAGAGAATGAAGGTAAGACAGTGGTGTGACAATGCAGAACTGCCACCGAGCTTGCCTTTTTCACCTGGAGAAATCCTTAACTGTTTTTGTTTGTTTGTTTAGGAAGCCAAAGAAAAGCGCCAGGAACAGATTGCCAAGAGGCGAAGGCTGTCCTCACTGAGAGCTTCTACTTCTAAGTCTGAGTCCAGTCAAAAATAAGTCTATATGGGTAACAAATAAATGATGAGACCATGAGTCACCTTTACTGGCTTTTTATTAGTTGTGTAACTAGATAAGTGAAGTTGAAAAGGAGTCAGAAATGAACACACTGGGTTGTGTTAGAAATAGGGGGAAAGTGTTCCTATTTAAATTATGTGCTTTTATCCTGGAACTAGCTCTTGCAAGCTAAGGCTAGGCTGGCCTTGAACTAACAAAGATCTGTCTAGGAGTGCTGGGTTTAAAGGTGTGCATGCCACCACCTGGCTTAGATTTTTTCTTTTTAAGTACAGATAAGGCAATAAATGACTCCATACATAAGATTAATAGTTTAACTAATTCTGGAAATACAGCCTTGCTGGTGTCACACACCTTTAGTCTCAGCTCTTGGCAGGTGGATCTCAAGTTCAAGGCCAGTCTGCTCTACAAAGCGAATTCTGGGATAGCCAGGGCTGTTTCACAAAGAAGCCATTTTGCCCCCATCATTTGTGCTAGGGGTTAAACCTAGGCCTCAAGCATGCTGAACTACTGCTGATTGGCATCCAGTCTAAAACATGGCTGTTGTTCCACAAGGTAGAACCCATGGAATAGGTTCTTTCTGTTATGCATAACTTTCTGTCGTTTAGACCAAAGGAGTTTTGCGAACATAAGTAAAATGAGAAATGGCCTTCAAAGGACAGGCTTAGAAATTCTGATCCAGTAATTTAAGGTTCTTTCTCTGGCTGCTAGGGCACCATTCACAGCCAAAAGAAGAGGGTGTCAGACTCCAGAGCAAAGCCACCTCAAATGAAGACTTGGGAACCTTTTTATTTGTAGAACACTAGGTAAATGGTGTCCCTTTAACTGGTTGGTCATGTAGCTCTCAGCTGTTCTTAAGTCAGAGATAATTGTAAGGCTAGTAAAACCACTATCGAGTCCTACTAAATGCTGACTTGAATGTTAAAGAGATTCTGGAAGTTGTAAATACTGCCTGTGAACGTTAAACTCCATGGTCTTTGTAGTGCTTAGCTTATGACATCACATCTTAGACCTCTTCCCAGCAGATGATACTTCATCTTGTGCTCAGGCTGAAGCTGACCACAGTCCTTGCTCCTGCCAAGGCATCATCTTTAGATGACACATAACTTACTGTTTTCCTGTGGTCCAGGCTGGCCTTGGAGGCAAAGCTGTGCTTCAGCCAACACCCAGCTTTGATTTAAATTGTATAAAGTAGGTTTTTACTATGGCAAGACCTGGCTGGTCTGAAACTCACTAGGCTAGTGTGTGTCTGTGCCAGCATGACTGGAAAGAATAGGATCTTAAGGTATGTTACATGTAAAGTAAGCAATACAAGTTCAATTTCCTTAAAAAACAAGTTAAAATAGTAAAGACCAAAGCACTGCTTATAACCTGTGTCGTGATCAACTCAAGATATAAAGCCAATATTTTAAATGACTACTACTTATGGGGGGAGGCAGTAGCCAGCCTGCTCTTCAGTGGATTCCACGACAGACACAGCTATGTAGTCGTAAACATTCGTGTTGCCTTTACTACCATGAGAAGAAATGCAAACATTTTTAAAGCTCACCCTGCTTTCTAGAGATGCAGTAACAAAACCAAGCTTTGCGTCTTATGATTGGGGAATTTCAGACATGATTAGATGACTTGGTCACTATAGAAGTACATACAACCTTAAACTAGGTACTTTTTAACATCAGCCCATCAGTGAAGTTACCATGAGGTGTTTGTTGGTTAAATATAAGGTCTATGAACTTGATATAAGTTCCTTTTAGGTTGCTGGGGTCAGCATAAAAATAAATTGAATTACTAGAACCAAGATGTTAAGCAAAATTTAAGTTTTGAAGATTGCTGATCCTCAACTTTCAAAATCTGGGATTGTACCATAAATGGGATTGGTAAAGGTGCTAGAGAAGCCTGTAAAATTAAGACGGTGCCAGACTGGTGACACACCTTTAACCCCATCATTCCGGAGACAGGTGGATATCTCATCTCTTGAGTTCAAGACCAGTCTGGTCTGTCAAAACTAGTTCCAGAACAGGGCTGTTAAACAGAAACCCTGTCTCAAAAAACCAAAAAAGGAGGGGGGGTTGTGGCACACCCTTTTAATTCCAGCACAGTGGCAGGTAGATCTCTTAAATTCAAGGCCAGAGAGCAAGGTCCATGAGAGGCAGGGCTCCAACAGTTCTCATGGATGTGGATGGTAGCAAAGACTTGTAAATATCTAGAAAGCTGTGTCAAGCCAGTTGGTGAGGGTGCACACCTTTAATCCCAGCACTTTGTAGGCAGAGTCAGTGGATCTTTTGAGTTTGAGTCCACTCTGGTCTGAGTGGATTTCAGGACAGCCAGGGAGACCCTGTCTCAAAAGCACAAGCCAAAACAAAAAGTTATACCAAAAGTAACTAACAGATAAGTTTGATAACCCTGACATAAAATACTTTGGCAAGTAGCAATTCAGGTTATAAAGACCAGAAAACCTGAAACAGAAATGGAACACCCAATCATAGAAATTGCAGCAGTTTAGAAATGTGACAGACACCAAGTTTAAGATTTTTCTTTTTATTTAACTTTATATATGCAAGATAATAAATTTATTGGGTCAATAGTGTTAAGATATAAGCTGTAAAAATATATATATATTGAAATTTGTAAAAGATCCAATTTGAAGGTAATAAAGACTTTACAAATTTTCTGATAAAATTTTCACTTAACACTCAAAATTCAGACTACAATTCTCCAAAGTCAGATTGACAACTTTTAACATTGAAATGCTGGTACATAATTTTAAGAATTTCCCACCACACAGAAGAAATTTATGCTATTTATTAACGTGTACCATATTGAGGTAAGTTTATGTGTCAACTGGTTTAGTCACCTGCACTATTAGCATAAGTGCACAAATAACCACTGGCTTTCTAAACCATGCAGACAGCTAAGGCAAATTTGTTGTTCTTGGGTTAATGGATGTTTTAAACAAAAAGCACAATAAATGTCAGGGCATGTGAGGTCATGATTTTCTTAAACTTACTGGCAATAAGCTCAATAAGCTTTAAGGTTTTTAAGACTTAATTGATTCAATCTAAAAAAAACAGTATTTACAAATACACACTTATTCACAAGCATATAAATCAAAATATTGTACAAGAATAAAACTTTTATATGCAGTGCAAATTCTCTGTCCCACAGGGTGTTTTTTTTTTTTTTTTTTTTGTGGTACTAGAACTAAACCTAGGGCCTTACATACTAACTAGCCAAATGCTCTTACCACTGAACTATATTTCTAGACTTCCTTTCAACTTATTTGGAGATAAGAGTTGTTCAGGCTGGCCTTGAACTTGAGATCCTTCTGCCTCCCAAGAAACCAGGATTATAAAAAGTAATCAATACCAACATTTGGCCTGCCTGAATAAAGATTTCAGTATGTTTTAAATATGTTCTGGATAATTTAGGTAGGTTACAAAGTTTAATTTCATTTTACCTATTGGATTCCAATGGAAGCATCGTAGATTAATTTGGTATTGGAAGATGGAAAGGAGCACCTGGATATACAAGATACAACCTACTAACAGGATAATACATAATTTAAAAGGTAAAGATACAAAATTTAAGTCACAGGGAAGGCAGTTATGACTTTTAGATGCTTTTGGAACTGCTGACTACAATTTAGTAGTCACTGAGGCCTCCTTCCAGAAACTATTGCAACATGCAATCTAAGTATTTTAATAAATAGACACACACATACCTATCGCATAGCCCCACACATATACAATCATACAGTTACTCCTATAATTGAAATATTTCACTTGTTTTGGGGTTAGGCAAATTTAATTCGCCATTTTCCAGCCCAGCAGCTTCAATAAAAACAAGTATCTAGAAAGATGAGACAATATTTCTTTTACACATACTGTGAAATCCAAAAATAGTTTTGGTTGTTTTCAGCAGAGGCAGAGAAATAGGTCAGGAACTGAAAATTTCCAACATCAATAAACCTCAGGGAGTTGAGTGATACTTTACACTCTGAGATGATTCAGTATGAATTACAGTTCATTGGTATTTTTATCCCCAAGAGTTACTTCATTGCAGCTTTCACCAAGTCACAATTTGGGGAAAAACTAGAAAGTTTCCGATAGGATCTATTTCCCCAATACTCTACCAAAATTTGAACATCTTATTTAGATGAGAGGCGCTCCAAAACATTTCCTGCACCACTCCACACTGATACTTGGTGGGGCATCGATTTTCTGTAACTTTTCAAGAATTTCTGAAGACAGACTTCTGTATGCAAGTCCATATTCATTGTCAAAAGCCTCTGAAAAACATTTTTGAAAATGCAATTGTAATTTTTTTAATTAAAAGCTATGTACTTAAAAAAAATGAGTCATGTGACACAGATTATTTTTAAATTGATTTTTTTTTTTTGGTGGAATGGAGTAGGGAATAGATGTCACACACAGTGTATGTGTGGAGGTCAGAGGACAAGTTGAGGGACTCAAGTTTCCTCTATCATGTGGGTCCTGGGGATAAACTTGGTTATCAGGCCTGGTGGCAGGTGGCCTCTATCCACTGAGCCATCTCACCTGCTGCTGTTTTAAAACAGTCTTACAGTCCGCACTGCCCTCCAACTTGTGATCCTCCAATCTCAGTCCCCAAATGCACCAGGCCCAGCTAGAGAGTAATCTGTTCTGCTTCTAAAGAAAGGCTTTAGTTGAGCTTATCATTCCAGAGGGACAGTCCACAATGGTGCAGAAGGCATGGCAGGAAGCTGTCTGATCCCATTTCAGCCGTTTTAAAGGCAACTATTTACTTATACCAGCTTCGTTTTCTTGTCCCTGTATGCAAGGAATGTGGTCTAACACGTATACCAGCTCCATTAGAAAACAAAAAACCCCTTCAACTTAGAAAACAAAAATGAAGCCTTTTAAATAATTCCCCATTAATCAACTTACCAATATCAATATTTTCTCTTCCAAGAGACACTAATGATAAGAAAAGGATTTCTCTGTATAAACTCCTATAAAAAAAGAAATTTTGTGATGTGGTCAACAATAACAAAAAATAGGCAAATATAGCAAACAAAACGTGCAGATGGAGATCTTGGTTTGGTGATTTCTCTAAAAAAATATTTACTTACTTACTTATTATGTATACAATATTCTGTCTACATGTATGTCTGCTGGCCAGAAGAGGATACCAGACCTCATTACAGATAGTTGTGAGCCACCATGTGGTTGCTAGGAATTGAACTCAGGACCTTTGGAAGAGCAGGCAATGCTCTTAACCGCTGAGCCATCTCTCCAGCCCTTGGTGATTTCTTTGTGACAAGACTTTTACTCTAGCTCAGGATGGCCTGAACTCACTTTGCAGTGGAGACTGGCCTCAAACTTCAAAGTGCTGAGATTACAGATACAAACCAGCACACCTGGCAGTATACAGTGAAAACATCAATTCCATACTTGGTTAGTAGCTCTGTAATTCCTGCTTTCACCCTGAGTATGTGTGGCATCTTTGAGGAAGTTGGTTGAAGGGCATGCTAAACTCTGTATGTAAAAAATATCCTATGAGCCACTAACTCCAATTTTAAACTTTTAAAAAGAGTTAATGGGAGCCGGGCGGTGGTGGTGCATGCCTTTAATCCCAGCACTTGGGAGGCAGAGGCAGGCGGATCTTTGTGAGTTCGAGACCAGCCTGGTCTACAAGAGCTAATTCCAGGACAGGCTCCAAAGCCACAGAGAAACCCTGTCTCGAAAAACAAAAAAACAAAACAAAACAAAACAAAAAGAGTTAATGGGGGTTGGGAGGTGTGGCACTGGCTGAACAAGCACAAGACTCCCTGGGTTTGAACACCAGTACCACGGCTCTAGGGCTGTGGCCAAGTGGCACTGTGTTTGCCCAGCATACACGAGAGCCAAAGTCTAACCCTTACCTAGCATGGCAAACATTAAACAAATGAGATGGACCTGTGAGATGAATTTACTATCATGGTGGAACACGCACTCAGAGTTCAAGGTCATCCTGGTCTACATACTAAGCTCGAGGCCAGTCAAGACTACATAGGGACTTACATCCAAAAAAAGGGGAGAGGACGCTGGGGGGCATTCATAACATTTGATATAATTATGCACCCCTGCCCTTTCCAAAGCTTCCACAACAAAATGCACTTAGTCAAGATGTGAATGTGTACAGAACCCAACAACAAGGATGAAGAAAGTAGTGCCACACTCCAAAACCGATCCTACTTCTAATCTCATAGTATCCAACAAGAAAAAAATTGAGGTCATCACAGGATGGCACAAGTTGTACTTACATGTGTCAAAGTTTAAAAATTCACTGCTTCTGCGTCCCCAGTGCTGGGATTAAAGGTGTGCGTCAAAGATTTCCAGTTGAGAGGAGAAACATTTCCAAAATATACCATACACCTTCATCAAGGACTTACCTTGTTAAGATTTAACCTATTCTCTTTGACTGACTCACTGTCAGACATGAATGCATATATTTGAATACACTCATTTCTTTTACAATTAGAGGTATTAAAAATAACATACACCATAAAATGTTAAATTGAGTGGCATCAAGAAAAAGATACTGAGATCATTACCTTTGTCTTTTCACATCCGGCTTCATTTGCTGGGAAAGCAGATTGATGGGCTTCAGAACGTCATTCTGCTGAATACTCTGCCTGATAGTCTCAACTAAAGCGCTGGCTGCCTGCTGCTCCTCTGATGGTTTCTTCTCAGAATCTAAAGAACAACATATGGAGAGCAGGTTTCCCAAGCAGTAACAAGGTTTCCAGAGCTATGTCACCTTAAGGTCTTCAAAATCACCACCTATTTGCTAGTAAAAGCATGTACAATGTACTTACTAAAACACGTAACCCTCTTCCCTTTCTCAAACTTACAGTTTCTTCCCTGAAGCTGGGGTGTGCTCCACCATATTCCAGAAACTAGTAGGGAAAGAACAACCTTTACTGACTGTGAGTACACCAGAAGGAAACCGGAAGAGAAAAAAATAAAAATCAGAGGCTGGGCAGTGGTGGCACACACCTTTAATCACAGCACTCTAGAGGTAGAGTCTGGTAGATCTCTGAGTTTAAGACCAGCCTGGTCTACAGGGTGAGTTCCAGGAGAGCCAGGACTACACAGAGAAAATCTGTATCAAAAAATCAAAAAGGAAACTCCAAGCTGGCGCTGGTGGTGCATGCCTTTAATCCCAGCACTCAGGAGACAGAGGCAGGCAGATCTCTGTGAGTTCAAGGCCAGTCTGTGGTCTATGAAGATTGTTCCAGGACAGCCAGAATTATAGAATTATATACAGAGTAACCCTGTCTGAAAAAGAAACTCCACATCCCCCCCACCAAGATCCAGGAATATCAGTGCTGACACCACTCTCCAGGCTCAGGCTCAAGCAAGCACCTACACGGGATAAATGGTTTGTCCAACAACTGGAGCCCTCCATCTTACAAGTTTTCTAGAATAATGAAAGGCATATCTGCTTTTATTTCTTTTGTACAACCAGGGAACATGTCCATTCCATTCTTACTGACAATCTCCACTCCTTCCATGGCTAGCCCTGTTTATAGGGATATATATATATAAATAAATAAATAAAACCTATTTTTTTTCTCCTAGCAACTTGCCTTCTCCGATTCCTCATGAAACAGATTCCTGAGGTCTTCAGGAGGGCAGTTAGCCAATGCTTCTTCAGCCATAACTCCCACTGAGTATGAGCCCACAGACTCTCAATTCCCCTTCCCTATGTTGTCCCATGCCAACAGAAAGTAGCCCATATATCCAAGAAAGTCAGGATGTTCAGCTGGAATCTCCAACTCCGTCCCATTCTAAACCCTGCCCTTGCAGAAAGATCTCAACTACAGGGTATTTAAGCTGCCCCCTCCTCTAGACCAGCCATGTAATTTTGCCTGCTTCCTTCCCCTGCCTCACCTCCGGGGGACTGGAACGGTCAGACAGGAATGCTTTGCCCAATAAACCTAGTCTTTTTAATTTGGCTTGATCTGTCTTACTGCATAGGTAGAGAAATCTATTATTGGGGGGGGGGTATAGAAAACCTGTTATCTAGCCTTGAGTTCAGGACAGTCAACAACAAATCCACCTATCTCTGCCTCTTGAGTCCTGGGATTTAAGGAATATTGCTACCAAGCCCAACCCTGTTGTGTCTTCGATTCTCTTTTACTTACTCAAATTCCTCCACGAGACATATAGAGGTTCTCCTGGTTCCTGATGAAGATTGATATTATCCCATAGCAGTTGTATATATACAAGTTTGCTGTCCTGGGACAAAGATGATAGAGGAAGCTAAAAGAGATTAATAAAATTAGTTTCTCAAATAAAATTTTACCAGTAATAAAATCTAATGAGTTTTCTTTTTAACTCTAGACCCAAAATTCTGAGCAAAAGTTTTAATTTTTATTAATACCCGATGATAAACTGCCTTATTATTTTCTGGCATATAAGTTTAGATTTTCTGACATTATAAATGGTACAAAGGCATAGGAGAAATTAGCCATCATTACAACAAAGTCTAGTAAAACACAGTATTAGAGTGTCTATAACTTTACAAGGTAACTTCTTTCAATCACTACCTGTTAAACAAGTCAAACTAAAATTTATAATATTTAAGAAAGACTGCTATGCGCCAAGTGTGTTTGGGGCCTGGTGTCTCCCAATGTGCAGTATCATAAAAGTATGTATAAAATGCAGCTCCCTGTCAGCAGTCAGTGATCCCAATCAGAGCTTTAGGAGGCAGGTCCTGGAGGTGGCCTGAGTGATCACTAGTGAGGAATTTACCTTACATAAATTACATAACTTTCCTAACTGTTAACTAATTCTCTGAAAATTATGGATGAGACTTTTCAAATAAGACAGCTGTGCATATTTCAGGAGAGACAATGACACCTGATGATTAAAGCTTCTTGTCTAGCCAACTGTGCAGCAAGACAGAGAAACCTGAGTCCAGGCCATATAGATACACACACAGGAACACTAGGGACACTAGGTACAGCTTCATGAGCTCTAAAAGAGAAAATAATCTCTTGGATATCAATTTTTCCCTCACTGCTGGCTGGGATGTGACTGAAGCCTGAACACAGAAGTCAGTCATCCTGAAGCATAAAGTCTTAAAAATGGAGATCCTATACAGCTAAAAAAACCAAAATGAAACCAGAAGGCTCAGATCCCAAACACTGTACCATCCCATCTCGCCTTATCTTACTCATTCAATTACACCAGTGCAGTCCAAGTACAGAAGGTGGTACCTCACCTGCACACCTTCATTACAATGTTCAGATGTGAGGATAAGTCCTGGCAAGTTGCTAGGAAGGTCCAAACGTCTGAAATACCAAACCAGGTTCCAGAAAATGATTGGATGTTGATTGATGAAAGAGGATGTATGAATGACCTGATCACCTTCATTTTCTAGCAAAGATTCAAGTTCCTTCCGAAGTACTAGAGGACTCAAATAGGGCACAGACACAGGAGGAGGATTGGGCCTTTTTCCTAGATGGTCCTTTAAAAATATATAAAAAGTGGATATTATTTAATTCTGTATGTTTGCCAGTACTCTGCAGTGAGATTATCTTCTCTATCCTGTTTAAATTGTATTGAGGATGATTACTATCTGTAGCAAAATATGCTAATGAACGAAAGCAAACAATGCCACTAGACTATGCTTAAACTAAATCATTACCAGAAAAAAATTAATAATCAACTTCAGTAAACTCTTTAAATAAATATAACAAAATAGTTTTGCTTTGGTTTTTCAAGATAGGGTTTCTCTGTGTAGCCCTGGCTGTCTTGGAACTAGCTTTGTAGACCAGGCTGGCCTCAAACTCAGAGATTTGCCTGCCTCTGTCTCCCAAGTATTGGGATTCAAGGCGTGTACCACCACTTCCCTGCAAATGCTTTTGCACATTTGTCTGTGTGAAGGTGTCAGATGCACCTTCATGTGCATGCTGAGAATTGAACCTGGGTCCTCTGGAAGAGCAGCCAGTGCTCTTAACTGCTGAGCACCTCTCCAGCACCAAAAAAGATTTTAAAGACTTAAAAAAACAAAACACTGTGACAGTTATTGTTGTGACTATGACAACTCTAAAAGATGGGGTAATTGGTTTTTTCTTTGTTAGCTAGGAGTGGAGACTGACAAAAACAGAAGTATTGCTTCAAGTTTGAGGCCAATGCAATCAATATATTGAACTCAGGGTCAGCTAGGGCTATATAATGAGAAGTTGTTTCAAAAAAAAAAAATCCAAGATGAAGCCCCACAACTTCAAGATGGCTATCAGACTGGATCTGGTTAATTTTGGTGTCTGATATTTTTTATTTCCAAGTTTTTAAAATAAAGTTAATTTAAGAAAAAAATTAAAACCAAACAAAACACACCCTGCAGTCAACCAAGACTGTAAAGCTCCAGACTGTAGGAACCCCTAGTAGTTAAAAGAAAAAGGGTGCAGTTTGGGGTTTTTTTTTGTTGTTGTTGTTTTGTTTTTTCAAGACAGCATTTCTCTGTAGCTTTGGAGCCTGTCCTGGAACTAGCTACTTTTTTTAAAAAATAAAGATTTATTTATTTATTATGTATACAGTATTTTCAGTATTCTGATAGCATATGTGCCTGCAGGCCAGAAGAGGGCACCAGATCTCTTTACAGATGTTTGTGAGCCACCATGTGGTTGCTGGGAATTGAACTCATGACCTTTGGAAGAGTAGGCAGTGCTCTTAACCGCTGAGCCACCTCTCCTGTCCCTGAACTACCTCTTATAGACCAGGCTTGCCTTGAACTCTCAGAGATCCGCCTTTCAAGTGCTGGGATTAAAGGCCTGTGCCACCACCATCTGGCTTTTCAGCTGTTTTTTAAAAATGATTTATTCATTTTTATTTTATGTGCACTGGTGTTTTGCAGGCATGTATGTTTGTCTGTGTGAGGGTTTTGGATCCCCTGGAGGTGGAGTTACAGGCAGTTCTGAGCTGCCATGTGGGTGCTATTAATTGAACCCAGGCCCTCTAAAAGAACAGCCAGTACTCTTATAATGCCTGAGCCCCCAGGCATCTAGTTTTATCAACAAACAAATTATGAGAAGAAAAAAGGAGTCTACAATTTAAAGACTAAGGTTTACCAACCCATTGAAAGGCGTAAACTTTACTTCACCCTGATGCCTGAAATCACACTCTACCCCCCATCCCCACATACACATTTGACCCTACTATAACAACAGAAAGTCAGAACAAAGAGGACTACCTGGTTTGGGGTATGATAATAACATTGTGATTATGTCTGTTTAAAATCATTTACAGATATTTGCTGAAATAATCACACATAGCATAGTGTTGTTTGAAACTGCCTTCAAAATAATCTAGGCATAGAAAAGTGAATGAAGACGTGCATGGAAGAATGGCCGCCAGCTGGAAGCAGGACTTACTGAGCAGAGCTGGGCGTGGTAGTAATCACACTACCACATTGTTGAGACCTTGTACATTTTTAAAAAAAATTTCCATATTAAAAAAAATAGTTGAAGCTAGATATGGTCGCACACGCCTGTAATCCCAGCATTTGGGAGACAGAAGCACGAGGATGCCCACAAGTTTAAAGGTCACCTCATCTACATAGTGACTAGGACAGTTGGAGCTACAAAGCAAGACTATGTCTCAAAAGTCAAAGTGCACACACATACGCAAGTAATTTTAAGTTTTAAAAGTTTTTGGTTTCTTTATGGACTTTTTGGGACAGGCTGACCTTGAACTTGCCATCTCCTGAATACAAGTATGCAGAATCATACCTGGCAAATGTTTATGTTCCTATGTGTGTATGTGTGCATATGGAGACCAAAGTTTGACACTAAGTATTTCCCTCAATCACTCTCTACCTTATTTGTGAGACAGTCTCTCACAGGCCCTGGATCGTCCTGCCTCCATCTACAGGGTGTGTGGATTACTAGGCATGTACCATCGTACGTGGCTTTTCCATCGGTGAGTGCAGGAGATCCAAACTCAAGTTCTCATGCTTGTGCAGCAGAACTTGAATGGCTGAGCCACCATCTCCCCCAGCAAGCCAGGGTCTTGTATGTAGTTCTGCCGGCCTTGAACTCACTGTGTAGCTTACCTTAATCTGTCTCAGTCTCTTGAGTGCTGGAAATACAGGTGTGAGACACCAAAAAAAAAAAAAACCTGTACCTATCACTTTTCACGTGGTATCATGAAATTATTGTGTTCCTTAATTACAAGAATATACAATATGATTACAATGATACATACCACATCTTCTTGCAGACTATTTGGAAGACTAACTGTCGAAATACCATGAAATGGTCGCTGGGAGAAGTCAATATTTTGCAAAGGGCCTCCAACGCTATGACTTCGAGTCAAAGACACATTTCGTTTAGATAAACTATTAGGCACAGATGAAATTTTCACACTTTGGACATCAACACTGGTTTTCTTTATTTCATCACTTAAAAAAAAAATGAAGCAATGCAGTTAAGTCATGAAAACAACTGAAATCTAGAGAGGTACAGTATTTTCTACAGTGGATTTAAATGTCCTGAATCACCTGAGAATTGGTATCCGTTAAGAATTAAATGTGGGGCTGGAGAGGTCCTGAGTTCAATTCTCAGCAACCATAAGGTAACTCACAGCCATCTATAGTGGTGTCTTATGCCCTCTTCTGGCATAAAGGTGTACACGCAGATAGAGCACCCATATACATAATAAATATTAAAAAAAGAATTAAATGGGAAGCTGGAGGTGTGGCTCAGTGGTAGAGCACTTGCCACTCATGTGAGCACTGTCATTCAATTTCTACCATGCCTCTTCCCATACAACAAATAAACATTTCCCAAGCATTTCAAATGCTGGTCAGATAATTAGCTGGAGAGGAGTATAAGAGGACATGATATAAGTTTTTTAAAAAATAAGGTGCCTATTCGGTTGCTTTATTTAAACGTTATTTCATCTTTATTAAACAAAATCTCAAAAAAGTACTCATCAATGTATGCAAATACAAATTTGCTGAGAGGCATTTAATTTCTACCAGGCCACGATCTAACTGAGAACAGAGACAGGATCTGATTTACATTGGCAAGGGGCAGGGATAGGACAGAGTCTCATTCATTAGCACAGATTGGCCTTGAACTTGAAATCTTCCTTCCTCAGACAGCTAGCTGTGCACCTCCAAGCCCAACCAGACTGTCTTTAAATAGAGACTGTTTACAGGAATATCTCATTTCCTACAGTGAATTCTGTGCACCCTGTGGTACCTTGATTCAACTGCATAGCTTGCTTCTTCTATTATGGCCTGGCTGTTTTTTGAGAAATCCATAAAGCTGATCAAGTCAGGTTCTGCTGAACTGGACACGGGTTTGTGCTCTGAGGGCTCATTTGCCGATGGAATGCTTCCACTTTGTAAACTGTCACCAGACGTACTTGGTTTCAGGAAAAAGCTAAATAAGGAACAGAAAAGAAAGAAAGACAGGGAGAAAGAGAGAAATAAAAAGCCTTAAAAAAAAATCCCTTTCTCCCTAAATGATTTATACACATAATTTTTGAATATGGTAAATATTTCAATACTTTTCTGTTGGTTTATGGAACTTTGAACTGTTTTTGAATAATGACAATTGAAAGATCTTCACTGAACTGTAAAAAAAGAAAATCCTTGAGCCTAGGTTAGCTAAGTGAGTAAACAGGCTTGCTATGAAAGACTGAGGCTCTGAGTTGGATCCCTGAATCCTAAAGTGGAAGGGGAAAATCAACTCTAGAGGACGCTGGCCTGCGATCTCCATGCACACACTTCTTTACGCACATATAAAACAGAGGCCCATACCCACAATACTTATTTTTTAAAGCAGGGCCTTATTATGTAGCCCTGGCTGGTCCGGAACAGTATGTAGACCAGGCTGGCCTTCAACTCCAAATCACAGTCATCTTCCAGCTTCCGCCTCCCAAATACTACAACAAATGTATGTGTGATCAATTCTTTTTTTTTTCTGATCCCTAAGTCCTCAAATGATCTTACTTAGAATTACTGCTTTATAATAAAATAGCCACTAGCTGGAAATCCATGGGGATCTGTTCCTTTTGATACCTTCTGAAGATGGTCAGGATCTGGACAACAAGAATGCTGAAGGAGAGGATGCTGGTAAAGCTACCTCCAACAGTCCTACTGAGATGAAGCCAAGATGCAACTTCATCACTTTAGTTTTGGGGGTTTACTTCACTCATTGACAATTTCCACATTCATCCTGCCAACATTTGAAGTCCCTGGCAAGGGATGCTATCTATATTCACTCTCTTTTGCCTTGAGTACACATGTGCACACAGACACAAATTAAAACACACACACACACACACACACACACACAGCAAAGTAACAACACTAAAAGGTGTAAAGAAAATCATTAGTTAACAGCTACAGGCAGAAACATCAGAATAACAAATTTGTCACCAGCACCCCTAACAGCCAGGGAAACAAGGAACAATATATTCCAAACCTTGGAAGTAAATACTTGTCAACCAACAGTTCTTTTCCCTGCCCTAAACCAACCAAACAAACAAAGCCATCAACAAACAACATGGAGAAGTAAGAACAGTTCAAGATGGAGCTGGCTCAGTAGTTAAGAGTACTGGATGCTCTTCCAGAAGACCCAGGTTTGATTCCCAGCATCCACATGGTGGCTTGACAACCATAACTCCAGTTCCAGGGGATCCAATGCCCTCTTCCAGCATTGGAGGGCACCAGGCACACATGTATGCACAGATATATATACAACCAAAACATTCATATACATAAAAATTAATTAATTAAAAAAGAGAGTATCACAAGACAAACACAAGTCAAGGCAATTCATGACAATTAAGCCAGCACTGCAGAAAATTCTTAAGGTAGTGAAGGAAGACAGTTTCACCCACAAGAATACAGGATAGAACACACTCCATGAATGCAATAGAACAGAAGAGAACAGCATAGCAAACCAGTGAACATCCAACACTAACAGAAGTGGAAGAATTACCAAGTGACCAGTCAACCAGAACAACAAACACAACCATAAAGAGCCAACAAGTCCTTCTCAAATATAACCTTGAGTGCAAATGGCCATAAATCACCAATTAAAAGACACAGACTAACAGACTGAGTAAAAACCATAATCCAGGGCCAGCTAGCTGTACAGGTCTAAACAATCTGAGTCTGATTTCAGGAACCCACATAAAGAGATATGTGTAACCCTACTCCTAAGGCAGGATGGGAGGTGAAGGTAGGAGGAATCGCCCAGAAGCCAGCTAGCCCGGAGTACTCAATTAAGCAGCAGAAATTTTGCCTCAACAAGGTAGACGGTAACAACAAACTCCTTCCTACAAGATGTCCTGTGACCTCTATATGTGCACAATGGCATACATGTACCCATACTCATACACATATAATATTAAAAATACAATTAATAAATAAAAAATAAAGAAAAGAGGGCCTTTGCCAGGCCGATGAGGATATTATGTCAGGAGTATGATCCAAGCTTCATGCCTGAAGATAATCATCAGCCAACAACAACAACAAAACAGACTCTAAGGGAGCTGAGAATGCAGCTCAGAGCACATGCTTATATCATGTGCATGAATGCCTGGGTTTAGATTCACAACAATCAAAACAAAATAAACAACACCAAAGCAAATAAAATATTAAGGTCATTGATTAGGTCCACATACTTCTTAATTACTTGCCAAACTTTCAATTGATCACAAACTGATTAGTTAATTTCTTAAGTTTCCAAGGCTAGGCAGGGCCTCATGCATGCCACACCAAGCAATCCCCCACTGAGTCATACCCCAGCCTCTTAATTAACGGCATTTCCATTACCTAGAATTTGTTCATCTCACTGTACCAGACAGAGGCAACAAGATTTAATTTGGGTCACCAAGGCATAAGTTTGTATAGCTATGTGCACATGTATATATAAGAGTGCAGCCGATGTAGGATGTGGAAGCCAGAGGTCAATGTTCCATGTCCACTTTAATCACTCACCATACCTGGCTTCAGTGTATTCATTCTCTGTCTCTCTGTCTCTCCCTTCCTTTTCTTTTTTTCACAGTGTCTCTCACTGAACCTGGAGCTCACTGATTTGGTGAGGTTCACTGGCCAGTGAGTTTCTGGGACCTACCTGTCCCTACCTCCCCAGTGCTGGGATTTCAGATGGGTGCTCAGCTTTTCCCTGGGTGCTAGGAATCATGTTTGCTCAGGAAGCACTTTCAAAACCAAGTCACATCTCCCCAGCCCAAACATTAGTATTGAATCATCTATAAGCAGAGACTAATTTCAAGAATCTACTCCTGTTAACCATACGTTAAATAAAACAGAAAAGCAGCCCAGAGCAACAAGAAAATGTGCTTGGACCCAGCTGTGAATGCTTTACCCTTGCCCAAAGAGCCATGGCTTCAGGGCACTGACCTCCTGAGGGAGCTCACAAAATACTAACCTGGCAGAGCCTCTTAGGTCTTTAAATTCTATATTGAGAAGAGGCAAGAAGTTGCTTTTACAGAACGGGCAGGTTGTATTCAAATTTGAATCATCTGCAGTCCATCCAGCCATTATTTCTTCATCATAAACCAGAGCTCCACAAGCTCTACACTGTGAGCAACTTGACATCAAAACCTAAAGGGAAAATAGAACACTGAGAGTCTCTATGGTGGAAATGAACCTGAATGGTCCACTCTACTGAAATAAAATGAAATTTTTATTCTACTGGTTTCAACCGGAGTTAACAGCTTTTGTCTATTATAGACAAAACTACCAGTTCACTGCCTCAAAGATCTCTCACTGCCTCAAAGATCTCAAGCACTCATATGACTACCCACATGGATCCCCCTGAGTCCTGTAAAGTGCTCGCATGAGATAAGGATATGTCTAGTCACTTTCCCACAGGTACAGTTGAGTACAGAACCTTTACCTCCATCGCACAGTTTTGACAGATGCTGGACATACTGGTATTCTGTGAAGAACCATGGTCTGATTTTTCAAAGTCCTGCCCTTTGATGCTTCTTGAAAATGGAATTTCACCTAAATAGAACACATAATGTAGAAGAATGTTCTTGATGCTTCGGAAATAAATACTGAAGTATTAAGAAGGGAAGTACCATGAAATCTGGTATTTACAGATGGTTCACTATATAAATGTGTGTGTGAATATAAACATTGATAAAATTAATAAAAGTTAACTACATCTAGGTAGAAGATATATAATTGCTTTTTGTAATAATTCCCTCAACTTTTCCAAATGACAACTTAAATGATTAAAGGTATATACCTATAAAGCCAATACCTGGAGAGGGGAACTATGGGTGCAAACCTGCGCTATGTGATGAGGTTCTGTCTCAAAGAATCAGAAAAAAGGAGAACAGTTGTTTTTTAATTATAAAGGTAAAAATTTTCCCTCTCTTGAAACTGCAATTGTATTCCTTAAAAATCCTTCAATCACTGATTTACCCAGAGAACAAGTTAAAGAAATACGTATTTCCAAGACCCCATTCCATAAATTCAGTCAAAAAGGCTTTAGCTAAAGGTGGAGGAGAGAGAAAGAGAGGGAGATATTTCCTGACTGATTCGGAAGACAATACATGGTAACAGTACTTAGATATATAAAATCAGAATAGAATGGATATGTGGGGATGAAGGGTTATAGGCATTTAAATTAAAACTGAATTCGAGTGTAGTTGAGTGGTAGACTGCTGCCCAGCATGCAGAGGCCCTGACTCAATCTTCAGCACCACAAATAAGCAAAAGCAGAAAAAAAAAAAAAAAAAGACACGAAGGACACTTTTCCCCATACCTGTTGGACACTGCAGTTTTCCAACATCTCCACTGCTGCTGCTACTGCCGAGGCTTGTGTTGCTCTGGGTAAGTTCACTGGGAACCATCCCTGAGATACTTGTATTCGGCGATACATTCTCCCCCAGTATATGATCTTCTAGGCCGGCTGGGAAACTATAATCTTTATTAGTTTCTTCCTTTAAAAAGAATAAAACCCCACATACATAAATATCTTCTGCAATGGAAATATGCTCACTTTACTCTTTTTAGAATCAAACTTCACATCTTAAAGCAAATAACTTCTATGTTTTTTTCAAAACTTTAAAGTTATCTCACTGACTTTTAAAACTTACATAGTTTAAGATATTGAAAAAAATGACCTACCCCAGATGGGGTGTCAAAAACTGTCCCCTCACAAAGTGACATACTTCAAAAAAGACTGGGTTGTAACCTAGGTGAACTAATTATTTACTTATGTACTATACCTAATGAGTAAATCTCCTAGTGCTGTGACTCTACTAGAATCTACACTAACATAGAGTCCAAGGCTATATGACTATGTAAACATCTTTTCTAAATAATTTCGGAGAACATTTCAGAAATAAAACATTTCATTCTGTTCTTTCTCATAATGCTCAGCTAACAGCTGCCCTTCCCCCCAAATAAACACACACCCCGAAGGGCTAGCTCTATGTTCCGGGTTGGCACTCTACCAAGTCTGCCAGGTTAACACCTTTTTAAAGTTAGTCTGTGTTGTGCTGACTGATCTTGTGAAGGTCTCCAGAAACAAAGGCTAAGGATGAAGCTAGATGGTTTAATGCTAAGCTTGCACGTACAAAGGCTCTGGTACCACACAGACAAAACAAGGAGTTTGTTGTCCTAATCCTGTAGTTTTTATTCAGTTAGCACTTTTTCTAGACGTTTTCCCTCAATCAGCCTTCTTTGTCCAGTTCCTTTCCTCGCTTCTTTACTTTGTTACTGACTAGAGCTTTAGCAATCTGGAATTATCTTAAAGTACTCAGGTATCATACAAGTCCGTGCACATAAAGGAGAAACTACAGCTTTTTTTTTTCTATAAGTAGTTTGTTTTTCTTTTTCCATTTTCACAAAAAGAAAATCTAATGATTAAGTTTATTCACCACAATGTTTTAAGGACAATCATGCTGTATGAAATCTATGGAATAAGCTACACGGTGATTTCATGTGTAATAAGGGGGTAACACATGCAAAAGACATGTAAAAATGAAAGTGCCCACTGAAAAGTGGAGTGGTAAATACAAGCAAAAATAACACTGAAGAGGCTGAAGCAGGAGTAGAATAAGTCTGGAGTCTACCTGGCCTGCACAGTGATGCTTCCATCTCCAAAACCCAAAGAGAAACAAAGTAAAATGTTATGCAAATATAACAATGATGCTATTATAATTTCAAACACTATTAGTGCTTTCAAAAGTTTTAATTTAGACTTCTTTATGGAGTTATAAAGTAATTCTAATGCTATTTTTGTTAGCTTTTAAATATAATTTTTAAATTTTATGTGCATGGGTATTTTGCTTCCATGTATGTCTGTACTACTTGTGTACAATAAATGTGGAGATCAGAAGATGGTATAAGATCCTCCAGAAGTGAAGTTACAGACAGTTGTGAGCTACCATGTGGTACCAGGAACTGAATCCAGGTTCTCTGGAAGAGCAGCCAGTACACTTCATCATTGAGCCATCTCTCCAACCTCCCATTTCCCCCTTTTAAGACAGGATCTCATGCAGTCCAGACTGGTCTCACATAACTACGTATCCAAAGATGACCCTGAGCTCCTGATCTTCATGCCTCTTCTCCCAAGTGCTGAGATTACAGATACGTGCCAACATGTCTGGCAATTGACATTATATTTTTACATCATCAATTGTCTTAAGTCACTTATAAAACAGAACATGTATAAAGTTTTAAGATATAATAATACTATTAGCAGAAATCTCTAGATTATACAAACACAAATTTGTACAATAAACAAAGGCACTACAAGCACTCCTACATCAGACTGTGCAGTAGCATATTCTTACCTCATCGTCTGAGTAGCTGTAGGCAGATGCAACAGCCACCCACATCTTACTGGCTACTGTTGCTGCTTGTTTCATACTAGATTTTATGACATCTATCTTGGGCCCTGAGAGTATATTGTCCAACTTTAGACCTGATAAAGAATTTACTACAGAACCCAAAGAGCTATTTGGTGAAGAACGCACTAATGCTGATAAAGAAGTAGACCGGTCTTTGTAAGTACGGTAAGGAGTTTGTGGCTTGAAACGCCCAGCCAATGTCTTAGATCTGGATACTGTGGGGGAGCTTTTCTCAGTTTCTGGACTGTCTTGGGTTGGTGGACTGCGGTCTAAAGGGAGACTCGATCTCCTTTCTAAACGGTGAGGAAATGAAGCAGGGGAGCCAGGCTCTTGGTTTCCCTCTCCATGCAATTCCATACTAGAAGATTTACTACCCAGAGGACTTTTTAGGTTCATGTAACTTTCAATTTCATCAGCCAGATTACGTGAAATTACTGGAGAAAATTTCTCTTCAGAATCAGAAGTTTTTTCTACACATTCCGTGGCTAAAAGAGACAAAGGATCTAGTCCAGTTTCAACACCTTTCCTCTCAATGGTTTTTCCAACAGCATATGAACTACTTCTCTTATTCACTGTATCTTTGGATCCTGCTTTCCTGTCTCTGGACTGGCTGCCATGACTCTCATTCTGTAGACTGTCACATGTGACCTTTGCTGTAGTCTCTGCAGCAGTATCATCAACCACAGATTCCAGGAGTTCTTGGCTTTCCTCCAACATCTCTAGCACAGGAGATGCTTTGCGCTCAAAATCCCAAGTGCCCTCCAACATGCGAGTCCTAGTATCAGCTGGGTGACAATTAACACTGTCAAAGCTATGAGTTCTTGAGACATGAAGTGGAGAAGTCTTAGGACATGTCAGTGCTGCTGTGAGGATCTTGGCATCTGCTCCCATCATGATAGCCATTTCACTTGAATTCAGATCCAAACTGCTCTTCTTAAGCAGCATCCCTGCCCGACTTTCAGAACTAAAGCTACAGCTCCTCTCTGGGAAATGCTTCTGTCTTTTTTCTCCTCTATCACCATTCTTCTTAAAATTAGTAACCTCCCCAAAGACGGCATCTTCAACTGGAGCTTGAGCAGAAAATAGCACATTTGATGTACTACCTAAAGGGGGCAGTAATAAAGTGAAATATCAGTATTTTCTAAAGTAACAAATAGAATGATTATTGTTCTGATTATGCCCAGAGTAAAGCTACAGACAATCTGGAAGGTGTAAAGCAGCAGCATCTCCCATGCGGTCTAGCAGTTTCGATGCCTGGTTTCATCGAGAAGCTATAAAAAGGTCTGCAGGAAAAGTATACCCCAAGCCTATCCAAGCCTGACTCTATGTACAGACATATCTGTGAAAACATGCAGTCTATGCTGGATATACCTGCATTGCTCACCCTTATCAACAAACATATGCCTCTGCTTCTTAAAGAGTTAATTTAGGAAAAATATTCTGAGTTAAATAGCAGACTCCAGAAGAAATAATCTCTTCTAATTTAACTTTCATATATCCAATTCAGCAAATACTTTCGGGGAAGCTTGAGATATATATCGCTGAGTGGTAGAACATATACTCAGAATAAAAAAGGTTTGGGCTTAATGACACACATGTGCTCACGCACACACACATGCATACACAGAGAGGTAGGGGGATCTACTCTATACAAAACAAGTTTGTAATTATGGAGAAATCACATATTTGTTACAGCCAAAGCATTACTATATCAAAGTAAAAAGAACTGCTTTAAAGTTAAAAATTAGAAAATTCTAAGAAGGCTGGTGAAATCTTGAGTGAATTTTATATTTGATTCTTCAACAAATATGTGAAGTATAACTGCCTACTAGTTATTAAATGTATGAGGTGCTGAAAACAATGGCAAACAAAAGAGACTGAGTCATTAGAGCAGATAAACAAAAACATGCCAGAAGCCTGAAAAACCAACGATTGCTTTATTGAAGTAAATGGTCTTTTTTTTTTTTTTTTTTTTTTTTTTTTGGTGCCAGGTAGTGGTGATGCACACTTTACTCCCAGCACTTGGGAGGCAGAGGCAGGTGGATCTCTCTGAGTTTGAGGCCAGCCTGCTCTACAGAGTGAGTTCTGGACAGGCTCCAAAAAGCTACAGAGAAATCCTGTCTTGAAAAACAAAAAAACAAAGACAACAAACAGCTGGGTGGTGGTGGCGCACGCCTTTAATCCCAGCACTCAGAAGCAAGAGGCAGGTGGATCTCTGTGAATTTGAGGCCAGTCTGGTCTACAAGAGCTAGTTCCAGGACAGGCTCCAAAGCTACAGAGAAATTGTCTCAAATAACCCACCCCCCGACAAAGGAAAAAAAAATTATTGGGTTCATTTTGTGTCTTTGAGTGTTTTGCTTAAGTTTTAATCTTTCAAACTGGCTTTATTATAACTATCAATTGTGAACTTTTTCTTTTTAAAATAATTTATACTAAATTGTTCTTTAAAAAATTAAAAAAATAATATATTGATTAGTTAGCCACAAGAACTGAGAAAAGTTTTCAAAAGGTTTTAGGGGAATTAAAGTAACCTACTACACTAAAATTATACCTGCTTGACACCTTTCTCAATACATGAGAAGCAGGTCTTCACAATTACTCAGGCTCTCCAGTCTTATCACAACCTGTTAGGCCATGTTTGGTTGATATCCCTGCAAGGCCCACTTTTTTATCTTTAAGGGAAACTGATGAGGAGCGGACTGGGGGAGTAGGGAGATGCAAAGGAAGGGAGAGTGAGGAGTGGAGGGAAGGGAACTGCAGTTGGGATGTAATGTATAAGAACAAAAAATGTATTCAGGCTCTCATTGTACTTCCACAGCTTATTAGCACAGTTTATTTTCAATTTGAAAATGAAACTGATACAGTATCAAAAGTCCCATTACCACTTCTTCCTTTCTTTATGGAATAGATCTTATAAGAACAAGATACAGCATATCAAGTCAGGCATGGTAGTTGGTCCATGCTTGTACATCACTGTGGCAAAGCTAAAGGATCATTGCCAGTTCAACGCTAGCCTGGGCTCTGTATCAAGACTCTGCGTCTGCCTCAATCTCATTTATTTATTTACTTGGTTGTTTATTTACTTATACCAAGACTCTGCCTCAATCCCATTCATTCATTCATTCATTCATTCATTCATTCATTCGAGACAGGGTCTCTCTGTATAGTCCTAGCTATGTTGGAACTCACTATGTATACCAGACTGGCCTCAAATTAAGAGCTCTGCCTGCCTCTGCCTCCCAGTGCTGGGGTCTGTTCACATCACTGCCTCTGTTCTTGACAAGCACAGGAGACCTTATAGCACTCCCATCATCTATAATGAAAAAGAATGACCAAAAAGACCAGGCACTACAGCAAGGAAAGCACACTGAGTTAACAAACATACTTCACACCTATCCTTCAAAGTTAAAACAGGAGACAACTAAAACACACCAAGGCTCAATTCCCCTATATAACATTTTCATATAACTTACATATTTTCTCATATCTGCTTTAAATTATTACTCCATATTACTTTTGTGTATGTGTGCCACCATGCAAGGCTCTCACCTGTTGAGTCACAGATTTTAACTTTAATTTTAGCCCACTTATTCAGGCTCATTAATGGCTTCCTAGTGTGTCCATTAAAATAAGCAAGCAAAATTAGTATCACTAAAGACACTGTAGCTGAGCATGGTGGAGAAACTCATCTTGACTACAAGGTGAGACTGTCTCCCAAGTGGTGGAGGTAACTTTCCACTTACCATTACTACTTGTCCTGATGTTGGTGTCAAATAACCCAGATGGAACTTTCACAATACTGCTGCCCCATGGAGGAGGGTCAGTAGGACTCTGAGGTTCTGGACTAGGTTGTGATTGTTTTGAGACAATGTCAGACACATCACACACCTCTGGAAAAAAAAATATTTCAATGTTACCATTCCTACTCTGACAATAATTATCAAAACCAGAGATTTTTATACATGGATGTAGTCTCTCTTCAAGTAGGATGAGTACATCACTATTCTTCACTGACTTACTCTATCTGACTTATTTTATGCCATAAATACTATGAGTACTGACTGGCTGTTTACTCAATAATAGGGACTTGAACATTTCTAAGTAAATCAAGTAAGCCCTTGGCCTTGACTTCTCTTTCTTCCATTGTCAAGTAGCTTATTTATAACACTGGAGCACAAAATAACAGCTATAGCTGGGTGCAGTGGCACATGTCTTTAATCCCAGCACTTGGGAGGCTGGGGCAGGTGGATCTCTGTGAGTTCAAGGCCAGCCTGGTCTATAAAGTGAGTTCTAGGAGAGCCTGGGCTGCTACACAGAGAAACTCTGTCTAGGGAAGGGGGGGGGGGGGGTAATGGGGATGCGGAATCAAAGGAACCCATGGCCTGAGAATGCAGAGGGCTTGCCTTCTAAGACTGGGAATAACCCTCAGTTCCAGAATTGGGAGGGAAAAGAACAGGACGCATCAGTTTTGACAGCTCAGAAGTTTGGTCTTATTGCTTGCTGGGCACAGTGACTGGCATATGCATGCTGTCCCAGCACTCTGAAGACAGAGGAAGGAGAAACATCAGTTCAAGATCAAAATAGGACAGAATTTAGTCCTCGTTTTGTCAAAAAATTACCCAATGGTTGGCACTTTTTGCAAAATTAAGGATGATCTACAAACTTTCTGAAGTCTGCTAAAATCTAAACCTTAGAGATTATCAAAGTCTACTATAGGTCTTAAGTTCCTAAGATTTACTGTTGAAAGTATCAAGTATGATGAAACAATCTGAGCATGCTTCTACACAAAGCTCACAAGCATCAGCACGTGCCTTCGATGTGCAGCTCTGTGGCAGCCATTTCTTGTGGCACATGCTCTTCGGGTGCATGAACCTCTGCATCTTCCTTTACTAGCTCATCCTTGGACCCATAGCCTTGGTCAGACTGACCGCCTGTTTAAAAGATAAACACCTGTAAATACTTTCTTATGTTTAAAATACAGCTATAAACAGAAAATGGCACAGATCTGTACAATTAAACTCAACAGAAAAAAAAATAAATAAAATAAAAATAACTCTCACAAGACACGTTTCAAAAATAATGATAAACAATGCTGAGAAGAGCAAAACAGACTGAAGTTGAAAGTATCAGACATTCTCTTTCTCACCTAAAAATTAAAAGCAATTTGGACAAGCAGTTTGACTCTCTTATGAAGAGGGTCTATAGCATATTGTCTTCTTTATTTTATTTATTTACTTTTTGGTAAGACAAAAAAAGGGACTGAAACATATACCTGCTACTTTTGCAAAAGAAATGTAGGAAGGGCAATAAAATTTTTACTTTAAGAAAACAATAAAAGTTTACCTACAAAGGGTAGAGAAAAACAGATTTTTTTTTAAAAAAAAAAGAGAAAACTTCCTAAAGTATGGTTTCCTGTGCTGACTTTATTTTTAATACATTTCTACACATTCAAAAAGTTAAATCAACAAAATTGGGGGGCTCTAAAACTGATGCAAATAAAAACTGATACAGCCAACTAATACTGTACCTGAAATAACATAAACCTACTATATGGGTCAAAAGAGTAATCGATACAACTTTTGAACTGAGGGTTTTAAAATTACATTTCTTTTAACACGCATTGGTGGTGGTGCATATGTGGGGATCAGGACAACAATTGGGAAGTTGATTCTTTCTACCATATGGTCTCAAAGATGGAACTCAGGTCATAAGACTTAGCAGCAAGTATCTCTTCACCCAGTGAGCCACCTTGCCATTCCCTGTATTGAACTTTGTGTCTTTTGACAGTGTCTCCTATAGCCCATGTTAGCCTCAAATTCGATATGTAGCTGAGCCTTGCCTTGAACTCCTGATCCTTCTGCTGCCATCTGGCCTACAGGTGTCACCTGTACCTAACTTCAAATATAGCCTTTAAAAACTATACTTGGAGTCCATTCACACTCTAAATATGGAAAAGCTAAGTAGGTTTGTTTCCTACGAGTGTGTGTGTATGAGAGGGTGTAGAGTGAACTTGAAAAATCATTTGACATTTTAAAATCTATTCTTTAACAACTTCATACTTGTGAACAATGTATCTTTATCACAACCAACCCAACCCTCCCCAGTCCTTGAAGTTGCTTTATGAATGCTGTAGGACTGAGCAAACAACTAGATGTAATGACATCAGGAAACAAGGTTTTCAGCATGGGAGAACATAGGAGGTTTTCGGTGTGCAACACTGGGAGCTAAATTCAGAGTACAGTGTATGCGAAGCAAACACTCGTCCGCTGCACCCCCCACCCCCATTAAAAAAGAAAGAAAAGAAAAGAAACAACTGAAGGTTTTGGTTTGTTTTTTTTAAAAATCCTATGGTATTGATTTGGAATCAGAAACATTTGTACAACATCTGCATATAATGTTTGCAGTCCTGAGTTGGAAAGTCTAAAAGCAGTGCCACAACACCTGGTGCAGCAGTGAGCACACTGAGACCCGGACTTGGATTTCTAAAATCTAGTCTCAATTAAACACAACTTGGGGGTTGCTGGGGCAGGGGAGAGAAGAAGAATTTCTGAGCTGAGCAAGGGAGGTACAAAAATGAGGCAGGGGGTTTGTTGCCCCAGAAAGAATTATAACCACACACCTAATATGTATAATAACCAAATCTAAAGGAGCAACCACTGGGCTAACCCTGAGGTGATCTGAGAATGGGTAATACAGCGATCAATAAACCCAGGCTGATGATAAGAAAAAAAGAGAACAGACCGTCCTGAAAATATTAGAATGCCATCTTCTAAACACAGGAGTAAAATCACCATGTTGTAACTACCAGTAAAGACTGGTTAAGGGAACATCATCAATGGATGCTAATTTTAAAAAGTATGATTAAAAAATAAGATATTACTACATGGTCTCATAGTTTCCCCAGTCCCCTTAAGATAGCTTATGATCTAAATGAGGTAAGGTATTTATACACAGAGAAACCAGACCACACGGATATCAAGGGACCAAAATTAACACTATTTATGAAGGGCAGATAGGCACAAAACTATCTGGGAAGGATACCTCACATATGCAATACAAGAATGGATACTGAGAACCTAAGCTAATCAAAAGTTAATATAAAACACCAACTATAGAACATTCTACAAAACAAAATGGATCTTCCAACAAGGTTAACAAGTCAAAATCAATAAATACTGATCATCCTAATATGGTGGTGCACACCTTTAATACTAGCACTAGGGGCCAGAGACAGGTAGATCTCTATGAGCTCCAGATTAGCCAGAGCTACATGAGACTGTCAGAAAGAAACACGGAGAAACTGTGCCAGGTAAAAGGCGACTAAGGAGAAGGGTCTGGGTACTGGAGTCCTTAATCACTGCTACTGAGAATTACTAACTTCAGAGCTGACAAAAGAGTTCAGCAGGTAATGGCTCATGCCCCAAGCCTGACAACCACGGGACTCACATGGTGGAAGGAGAGAATCAACACACACAAGCTGTCCTCTGACCTCCACACTAGAGCGATGGCACACTGCCTATATCCATCAATCCCCACCCAACCCCAGACCAAACAAACAAACAATATTTTTTTGGTTGGCTTCCTTAGAAAGTCTGTTGTTGAAATATGGTGTCATGAACTGAACAGACTAGGAAAGAGTAAAACCAGGAGTCCCTGAGAAGCTAAGTGCCTCTGTGTGGGCACAAAGTGGAAAGATTCCACAAGATAATGCTTAAAGAAATAAGTGCAGCCAACAGCCTGCTGAAGACTCCAAGTGTTATATGGCTCCACTAGAAACCCTACGACACATGGCCACTGGCAATTTATTTTTTTTTTAAGATTTATTTATTATGCATATACAGTATTCTCAGTATTCTGTCTGCATGTATGCCTGCAGGCCAGAAGAGGGCACCAGATCTCATTACAGATGGTTGTTAGCCACCATGTGGTTGTTGGGAATTGAACTCATGACCTTTGGAAGGGCAGGCAGAGCTCTTAACCACTGAGCTATCTCTCCAGCCCAGCCACTGGCAATTTAGTATCTACTGTTTAGTCATTAGAAATTCAGCTAAGGGGCTGAGAGAGACACCTCGGCAGTAAAGAGCACTGTTGTTTTTTCAGAAGACCCAGTTTTAATTCCCAGAACCCACATGGCCAGTGTCAGGAAATTTGATGCCCTCTTTTGGCTTCTGGGGGCGTAGGCATACATGTGATGCACAGACAAATATGCAGAAAACATCTACACATACAAAATAAAGTTAAAACAACAAAGCTAAAAATGTATGAAAAGGTCTCATAGCACCATCCTAACTACTGTAATTGTTAGAGTAAATACTAGGATATTATTTTTGTTCTGTTTTCAGGAAAAGATTAAATTGCCTTTATAATTTTAAAAACCTGAGGAATTAGGAAAGATGAAGATGTATCTCTTTTTATCAGTATTCATCATAAACTGAGTTTATATAAAAAATTACATACTTAGCCTTCTTTATAAATAAAGCTAATTTTAAAATAACTTTATATATTCATATGAAAATATCATGAGAAACATTATTTTGTCCAAATAATATACACAATAAAATAACAAATGAAAATTTAATATGATAAAAGTATCAGGAAAAATAAAAGATGAAACAAGATAGCTTTAAAACTAAAGTCACAGGGGGAGGTAGGCAAGAAGGAGGATCAGCAGTTGAGAGCACTTCCTGCTTTCCCAAAGACCCAGCACCTACACAGTAGCTCAGTGTAACTCCAGACTCTCTTCTGCCTCCTCAAAACACCAGGCACACACAAAACACGTAGACAAACACCCATGTACATAAAATAAAACAAATAAAATCTTTAGAAAAAAAAGTCCTATAAAAGTTTCTTGTTAAGTTACAAACAGGGTTGAAAAGGTTAATTACTAACAAGATGGCAATGTACAGACGCATGTTGTCTTCAGTGGTGTACATACACTTCTGTAATTTGTAGTAAGGCAGTTTCAGGCACAAAAGCTACTTCTGGAAAGAAGTAAGTGCCTCAAACAACTGAAAAATGGATTCTTCCAAACCCATGATACCATTTCATGCAATGACACTTAAACAAATCTTAAAATTATCTTTACAGCAAAACATACTTCATTTCCAAATAAGATAATAAACGTTTGTAAACTGTCAAAAATTGTTACATGGAGATTTTTGAAAGCCTATATATGGCTACCCTTATCTAAAGAAGAAAAGCCAAAAAACTGAAAACTGTCCCTTAAAATATAAAACTTAAAGAATACAATCAAGTATCTTTCCCCCACCCTTGCTTGAATGTCAGCAAACTTTAACCTAATAAATGGGAAATTACCTGAAGTGGTTAACATTCAAGGGTAGAATTAAAGCACACGTGTATCCATAGCTTCAGTTCACAAAAGTCTGTTTGCCCCACACCTTGACAGCCCAGGACAAATGCAGCACCAAGAAACAGCACAGAGTAAAAAGCAGAGCAACAAAGAGCAGAGAAAAGGAAACTTCAGTCATTGAGACAAGGTCATCAGAGGGAGCACAGGAACTAGACTGGGTTCTTAATGAGGCCTGGGATACCAGTAACCAGACAACACACACAGGAGGATGTGCAGCACATACACCACCCAGTGGCTCTCAATACAGCCACTCTGACTTCAAGACAGAGGTTGTGCCTGTGGCTACACACATGTAAGCTGCTTCTACTTCTACAAACAGAAGTCCTAAATGCACACATCCTTTTTCAAAATGACTTATTTTTCTTCCCTTTTCAGGTACCCATAATTTCAAAATTATAAGTTAAAATTTCAACTTAATGAAAAAGGGATTTATAAATTGTGTCAGTAATGTTCACATTCATTAAGTGTGATCCCTGTCAACTGTCTCAGACAATTTCACAAACTTAGGATGAACAAATATAAGCATACCATGCTAGTGCAATGTACACTGCACCCCAAAGTCAGTTTGACACTCCAGGACGTAAGTGCAGAAGGGTGAGCTCTCAGCAATATATACTACTTTCAAAGCATTCCCTTTATGAAAAGTAGTTTTGGTGGTTTTTGTCTTGGTTTTTTTTTTTTTTTGAAAAAGAAACATTTACACGGTAGTAAATGAAAGGTCAGTAAAATACAGATTTTGTACCTGTGCTAGAGTGATTGTCAATGGAACCAAGGCTGACTAAGTCTCTGACAAAGACTGTGTGCTCCCCACGGTTAGCATCGTCACAGCTATCCACACTGCCATGGCTCACTGTGTCCCCATCACTTCCACCTGCAGCACTCTGGGGAGCTAAAGATAAGGACAATGGAGTTCAATAATCCATGTACTGGTATTGCTGAAACTAAACACGAATGGCCCAAGTTAATTTATAATTACACAACACTTTGCAGATTTCTGTGACCAAAACATAAGGAAATCTATCTTTAGTTATAATGAAAATATCAAACAGAATTGAGCTTTCTTCTTCATAAAATTAAAACTTCATGTCTGTAAACCTATAGTTAAAAACATCTTTCCAATCACATGTGTTACCTGATATTGAAAAGACCTGTGATTTTTGCCCAGTCTTTTTAAGTGGCTGCCTAAATTGGGCCAAACCATGTACAACATTCCGTACTTTCGTCCATAAGAAAATACCACTGCGAGTACTGCTGGGCCAAGGGCTCTCCAAAACTACCTAAAGGTAAAAGAAAAGTTAAAATTAAAAAAAAAAATGTTATTTAGGGCCAGTGAGCAGCCACAGTAGGCACAAGCACACTCTGTACATACATGCCTCATGCTTGATACCCCAGAACCCTAAGTTGGAGGAAAGAACCAAAAGTTGTCTTCTGACCACCACACAAACAAATCTTAAAAATTTAATATAAATTAAATTCTTTTAAAAAATTAAGTTTAAGAGAAGGACTATGTGGAGAAAAAAGAACGTTGCACCATGGGAATATCAATTAGTAAACCCAGAAAGGAAAACAATATGAGAGTTCCTTAAAAGCTAAAAACTGTCCAAGTGCACGCCTTTAATCCCAGCACTTGAGAGGCAGGGGCAGGCAGATCTCCTTGAGTATGAGGCCAGCCTGGTCTACAAGAGCTTTCCAGGACAGGCTCCAAAGCTACACAGAGAAACCCTGTCTTGAAAAATACAACAACAACAACAACAACAACAACAACAAACCCTTAAGCTACACACACACACACACACATATGTGAGTATATACCCACAGAAAGTGAAATCAGTATTTCACAAAGGCAGCTGTACTCCCAAGTTCACTGTAGCCAAGAAATGGAACCAACCTAATGTCCAGGAATGGATAAAGAGAATGTGTCATATATACACAATTAAACACTAAGCTTAAAAAAAAGAAAAAGAGGGCTGGAGAGATGGCTCAGAGGTTAAGAACATTGCCTGCTCTTCCAAAGGTCCTGAGTTCAATTCCCAGCAACCACATGGTGGCTCACAACCATCTGTAATGGGGTCTGGTACCCTCTTCTGGCCTGCAGACATACACACAGACAGAATATTGTATACTTAATAAATAAATATTAAAAAAATAGACCAATTATATTTAAAAAAAAAAAAAGAAAGAAAAAGAAAAAACCTAAACCTTTTCACAATAACCTAGAGTAACCCTGAGGACATTATGTTAGGTAAAACAGGATATTGCCTTTCACACAGAATCAAAGAGGTGAACTCAGAAGTAGTGATGCACATGGGGCAGGGGTGGGGAACAGTAAAGAGATACTGGGCTACGGTTAGACAAGAGGGATAAATTTAAGAGACCTATTGTCAACATGGCAACTATAGTTAATAACAACACATTCATTTTGAAAGTTGATAAGAATAGATCTTAAGTGTTCTCATCACAAAAATTAGTAAATGATATAATATAAATGTTAATTAGCTTGAAGGAGACATTCCAAAATATATACACATTTCAAAACATGTTATTTACAATTTATACAATTTCTGTTGATGAAGATGGGAGAAATAACCTCTTAAGTGAAGTTTAACAAATAATAATAAAAAAATAAAAAAATATAGTGCCCTGCCTAGCATTATTACAACTTACCTTATTATAATAGCCGTAAGTAATAGCATTTGGTTTTATTCTAGCAGTTTTCATTTCGAATAAGACTCTCACTGCTAACACAGGATGAACCCAAAGTCCGCAAAGCTGCATCACTACTCGATAGCACACCTACCAAGAGGAACAGCAAAGCATTAGTTTTTAGCATTATTTGTTTACTTAGGACTTACAGAGAATTTAAAGACACTACGTAACTAGGTGTGGTGGTTATGTGGGAGGAAGAGGCATAAGGATCAGGAGTTCAGGGCCATTCTCCCATAAATAGAGACTTCCAGGATAGCCTGGGTTACAAAATACTCCTGCCTTAGAAAACAAATAAATACAATAACAAATTCTATTCAGCCTAATAGATAATAATCAACAGTATTAACTATTTCAGGTACATTTCATCTGTTGGGGAAAATAAATCTATGAAAAAAATGATTACTATTCTCTATAATGTAAAAAATGAATTCATTTCTAAAACCAAATATATGGTTAAAGTATCTTTTGCCCAATCAGTATGCTTTACATTCTAAGGTAAAGGAACAGGAGCTTCCAGATGGCTGTTTAGCAAGTGGGATTGATAAATTAATGTCAAAAGACTGACAGAGGCAAAGGAAAGGATTTCAATAACAGAACCTTTGGCCAGCTCTGTGAGACTTCTAGGTTCAGTCCCTAGGGGGGCACCAAGAAGAGGAAAAGAAGATTAAACACAGTGTAACATTATCACAAAAACGATTTTTACTCTAAATTCCACCTGGTTTGAGTGTCATTTATAACTACAGTAACACCAAGATCACTTCCAGGACAGGCACAGGAGCTCATCCGGAGGTAGGAGCAGAGGTGCCGATCTGAGTACAAGGCTAACCTGATCTACACAATGAGATCCAGGTCAACCAGGGTTACATGGTGAAACACTATCTTTTTTAAAAAAAAAAAAAAATTTTTATGCCTTATTTATCTTTATTTTATGTGCATTGGTGTGAAGGTGTCAGATGCCCTGGAACTGGATTTTCAGACAGTTGTGAGCTGCCATGTGGGTGCTGGAAATTGAACCTGGGTCCTCTGGAAGAGCAGTCAGTGCTCTTAACCGCTGAGTCATTTCTCCAGCCCGAAACACTATCTTTAAAAAAAAAAAAAAAAAAAAAAAAAAAAAAAAAAAAAAAAAGGCCAGACGGTCGTGGCACACACCCTGAAGCCTAACACTTGAGTTTGAGGTCAGCCTGTTTTATGGAGTGAGTTCCAGGACAGCCAGAGCTACACAGAGAAAACCTGTCTTTAAAAAAACAAAAAAAGAAGGAAGGAAGGAAGGAAGGAAGGAAGGAAGGAAGGAAGGAAGGAAGGAAGGAAGGAAAAAACCTTTCAAAGTAGAGAACAGAGAGAAAAGCTAAATAAGAGCCCTGGTTTCTTCAAGTGCAACTGGATGATATAAATATCTCTTAAGGTGGCTCTGAGGTTTGAGAGAGAAAGAGACTACATAAAGACCTGGTACATCATTTATTGAATGGTGACTATAAGCCAGGCATGATCTGTCTATCAACTGGCTTAGCCTTAAGTCAACCTTATGAAGAAGTTGTCCAGAGGCAATGACTGTCATAACCTATGAAGGTTATTATTAGTGGCCTCTAGTGTGTAGGAGCCAGCAATGCTGCAAAACATCCTCTATATACAGAACACACACATACACCTCACCACCACCACCACCAATAATTTTGTACATCAAAAGTCAACAGTGTCGCTAGGCAGAGGTGGCGCACACCTTTAATTCCAGCACTCAGGAGGCAGACACAGGTGGATTTCTGTGAGTTTGAGGCCAGCCTGGTCTACAGAGCGAGTTCCAGGTCAGGCTCCAAAGCTACAGAGAAACACTGTCTTTAAAAAAAAAAAAAAAAAAGTCAACAGAACCAGTGTTTTTAAAATGAGTCACTACAGTTTCAGATGAATAACCCGAAAGAGTTTAATGTGATTTACCTACCAAGAATCACTTGCAAGTCTTTTACCTCTGTTCCCTAACAAAATTGTATTAAGAACAAAATGAAATCACTATTATATTCTGTGTAAGAGCAAATAATGTGACCTAAGTATGGACATCCTTGCTTCATTCAAATTGATAGTTTTTGATTGCTTTAGTATGAGACAGCATCTCACAAAGTAGTAACCCAAGCTGGTCTTCAAAGGGTAACCCTCCTGCCTCAAGGCTCCCAAGTGCTGAGATACATGCATCACCACTCCTAGGCAAGGCAGCAATTTTGTTGTTGTTTAGGGTTTATTACTTATTTTAAACAGGGTCTCACAATGTAGCTTTGGTTGACTTTGAACTTACAATGTGGATCAGGCTGGCCAAGTGCTGGGATTAAAGATATGTATATTATCAAACCTGGCCAAAGCAGTAACTTTTAATAAATATTCTGAACAAACAGTATGCATTAGCACCATGAAACAGAATGATAGTTTTATCATAACTGCTTCATAAAAATGATTGGACATGTCTTAAAATGACTAAGAGCGAATTTTTTCTTTGTTTTCTCATTTTTCAAGTCAGGGTTTCTCCGTGTAACAGTCCTGCCTGGCCTGGAACTTAATCCGCAGACCAGGCTGGCCTGGAACTCACAGAGATCCATCAGCTTCTGCCTCCTGAGTGCTGGGATTAAAAGCGTGTGTCACAATGCTCGGCTGACTAAGAGCTAAATTAACTAACTTTCCTTTTTGTTTTTTTATTTTTAAGATGGGATGTTGCTCCATAGTTCAGGGTATGCTAGCCTAAGAGCTGGGACACTCCCTTGCCTCAGCCTCACAGGTGCTAGGATTATAATCGTGCATCACTTAAAATCACAAAACAACACGTATCAGCACGGGAGAGGGATACATCACACTTGCCCAGCACAAGCAAGGCCCTCAATTCATTCACTACATTGCAAAAAGAAAAAAGGTAACATAGCTTGTCTTGTACTTGCCTCATCCAGTGGATCCACGTCTGTCTTCCTCATCTTAATAAGCACATCGTATGCCTGCTGGAGCGCTCTGACCTTAGGGTGAGAAACTCTAACATAGGCAGGGAGACAGATAAACCACAAGCTGTAACAATGACTGAAAAGACACTTGGCCCATTGTGGTGGATTC
Organism: Myodes glareolus; assembly: GCF_982192425.1. NCBI lineage: Eukaryota > Metazoa > Chordata > Mammalia > Rodentia > Cricetidae > Myodes > Myodes glareolus. The sequence goes on from NC_142028.1 coordinate 104,330,085, forward strand.
ATATAACATCTCTTCGCCAACTTATGAGCTGTTTTTATCTCCTGTAAAGAGAATAAATATCACTGTATTCATCAAAACCCATTATATGAATGAAGAAAAAAAGGGAAAATTTTAATGTAAACTTTGTACCACATGATTCCATGAACGTTGGTTTATAGCCCAGCTTCTTAAACTGAGGGCATGACCCTAAATGGGAGTTGTGTAAGTAAATCTGAGAGACATGAAAACCATGGCAATGGTAAACTGTCTGGATACACAATGACCAAAGAGTAATTCAAAATCAGATTATAAAGATTCTATGTCTCCATCATGTGTCTGCACCAGACATGCCATCACATCAAAAATGCCAACAGGTGTGTCTAAAATGCCTTTACTGTTTATTCAGTACAGTTTAATGTTCGAAATCTAGTATTTTTATAACACATGTAGTTCCTTGCTCTTATAAAAACACAATGGCTCAATTGCAGAAAGAAAAAAAAAATACTATTTCCCTATCACAATTCCTCAGTATGTAAACATCAAGCAAGGATTTTTTTTTTTTTTGGACACATGTTCTTATTTGTATGTGTGCACATGTCTGTGAAAGCCAGAGGTCAACCTCCGGTATCACTTCTCATGTATTATCCACCCTTTTTTTTGGGGGGGGGGGGACGTTTTCCCATTAGGCTGGGCCTCTCTGATTAGACAAGGATGGCTGACCAGCAAGCTCCAGGGATTCTCTTGTCTTTACCTCCTCAGTAATGAGACTACAAGTGTGCACCACCCCATCTGGCTCTTTACGTGGGCTCTGAGGCCAGAACTCAGGTCCTCATGCTTGTAGACTGAGCACTTCACCGACTGAGCTACATCCAGTTTTACTTTTGGACTGTATTGCATCAGAATGTTTTACTTTTAAAATCTGTTGTATGGGCTGCTGATCTGAGTTTTATTTTAAAAACAAAATGTCACTGCTTGACTTGGCTTACAATTAGGACAGAATTTCCAATAACTTCTAGACTGGTCCTAAACACAGTTTTGTTATTTTGTACTATATATTTATGTAAAGTGGCATTTTCAGCACTAAAGTATAAAATCAAAGTACTGATCAACTTTGAATAACACTGAACATGCTGTATATCCTACAACACTAAATATTCGTCTAGATTTGGTTCTGCATGTAAAAATGAACAAGGACATCCATCTCATTAGCATGCAGATTTGTTCTGGTTGTTAATATAAAGTAAAATTACATATATAATTATATATATATTATTTTTAAAATTTTTATGCTACCTGGAATCACATAAAAAATGCTCAGGTAAAAAGGGATCCTAAGTGAACAAAGTTTAAGAAACTTGACTTTACAGTAACATTTTACACTATTTTACACTACCCATTGGCAAGTGTATGATACCCATTTTAACTCCTTATCTTCCTGCTTCCAAATACTGGGATTACAGGCATGCACCATGGTGTCTGGTTCTATACTCCTAACTTTTTAGTGCACACCATGTGTGCATGCATGAGTGTGTGTGTGTGTAAAATGGGCGTATGTATGTACACGGGCCATGGTTCACATGCAGGAGTCAGAGAACAACACTGTAGAACCATTCCTTCTTCCCGCCTTTAGATGGGCTACGGGATAAGCTCAGGCCCTCAGGCTTGCACAGCAGGTACCTTCCTTTTCTCAGGCCTTCTTGAGTCTGAAGCAATATTTTTCTCATTCTTCTCACTACTAACAATTAAAATTAAAATGCCCTAGAGTATTTCTTGTCAGATTTCCACTTAATTCTCCCTTCTGAGTTTAAAAAATAACTGGTCCAAGACTAGACACTGAGGTTTATACCTGTAGTCCCAATACTCAGGAGGCTGAGTCAGAAGAATTGTCATAATTTCAATTTATTCTGAAGAACCTCAAAATATCAGTGTATAAAGGACGTTATTTTAATGCATCTCATCATAGCTTAATCCCTTATTTCTATACCAGATGCTGCAGTAAAGTAAGATAGCTATCTAGGCTGTCCTGTGTTTAACTCCCCTTTATGTAATATTTGCTGAACTGTACATAAAACACAAAGGAAATACAAATCAAAGCTACAGTGAAGTATCATTTCATATTCACCAGATGGCAGTAATTGTTAAAAAGCAGATAATAAGAACTAAAAATGAAACGGTCATATCAGAACCCTTGAGCAATGTTAATAGAAATGTAAAATAGTGTAGTCATTCTAGAAAACAGCTTAGCATTTCCTCAAAAGATTAACAGTGAATTATCATTTAATAAATATAGCAGCTCTACTATTACATAGACTAGAAAGACAGGAAAACAAACATCAACTTGGTAACCGCATACATATGCTTACATCAACATTATTCACAGTAGCCAACAATAAGAACTGTTGCATGCATATGAACAGATAAACTACTATATGCAATGGAATATTATTCAGTCAAAATGAAGCACTAATGCATGTTGGCGGATGAAAAGATGATACTAAGCTAAAGAAGACAATCAAAACGTAATACTGCATTATTCTACTTCTATGAAATGCCTAGAATAAATAGATTGCACCTGTAGGAGCAGAAAACAGACTAATGGTTACAGAAGGTTTTAGGAGAAAGGTTGTAGTGGCTAATGGCTAAAGGATGTGGGCTTTTCTTCTGGAGTTATGAGTTATTTGCATCAATTAACAGATGTGGTGGTTGTACAACCTTAGTCCCAGAGTGGAAGAGAAGCTACTGAATTATATACCCTTTAAGTGGGTAAATTGTGAGGTATATAGATTATATCACAATAAAGGTGTGTGTATATGTGGGGGGGGGGCCTGGAACTCAGAGATCTACCTGTCTCTGTCTCCCAGAACTGGGATTAAAGGCGTGTGCCACCACTGCCAGGCTAAGTTATAAGGTCTCACTATGTAGTGCTGGCTGGCCTGGAACTCACTGCATAGACCAGGCTGACCTCAAACTCATAGTGTCCCTCCAGTCTTTGCTTCCTGAGTGCTGGGATTCAAAGTGTGTGCCACCATGTCCAGAAAAGTTATATTGTTTTCTTAAGTCAAGTTTGGTTCCCAAGACTACTCTTAAATATAAACGAGTGCTTTAAACTTCAGCTTTAATTTCAAGTAGAATACAAGAAATAAACGAGTTTAACTCATGACAGCCACAGGGGGCCTTCCAAGGGCTGCTGAAAATTCTATACCATAAGTTGCATGTCACATACACGTTTTACATTTTCAATGAACAAGGGGTGGGTAAGGAGGATCTGACCTGTTTGGTTCTTTTAGCCATAAGAGCAGGACTGTTTGTAATGCTGCTCCCAGGAGGATGTCTACTGAAGCACAGTTTCGGCTCCTGTGGGCTGTCAAAAAGCTTACGATCCAATATTGGAAAGCACGTGTAACTAAAATAAAAATCAAAAACAGAACTGCTCATTTAAAATCTACCAATTTCTTCAACTACTCAGTATTCGGGTAAAATTTTCTAAACCTCAAATATCTAATAATATTCTTGAAAACTCCTTACAATTTGCTTCAGAATATGAGAACTGACAGCCAGAAGCTGCAGAATGTTCTATATGGACTCTAGCTGCTCCCACCTGTTTGTTATTTTCAACCAGCTTCTGAAAAGAAAAATCTCTGACTTCTTACTTAAAAAGAGAAATTCATAACTCTTTAAATAAAATCCATATGCTCAAGTTTAATTATATCTGAAATATCAACTAGTATATTTTATAATCAAGGTTGTCCTTAAGACATTAGTTTGTCAGTATTTTAAAAATTAGTCTTTTTATTTTTTTATTATGATTTAACCAGTTCTTTACACTGCTGGATATTATTCAGTTATTTTAGAATATCATTAATTAATTTCATTTGTATGTTTATCTTTGTTAATACTTTTGCTTAATTCCTTAAAATGAATACTAAATTGAATCAGTGTTTCTCAAGAGAATTGGACTTAGTTGTCCAATTCTGTCCACCCCTAACTAATCCAATTCATTCCCCCTCTACCTTCTCACTCCCAGGCTCCAAGTAAGGGCTTTTAATTTGTTGCCCTGACTGCTATGGAACTCACACTGTAGACCAGGCTGGCCTCGAGCTCACAGAGATCTGCCTGCCTCTGCATCCCTGAGTGCGGGGGTTAAAGGAGTGCACCACCACACCCGGAAAGAATGAACTTATTCTAATCACTAGAAGATGCCATCAAAAACGGGTATACTAACAAACACTCCGCAGCACAGCTCAGCCTCCAGTGGGTAAGTTAAAATGCTTCCATTCAACACTATGGTGTGGGGTTTTCTGAATGCTAGAAAAGCTAAGTGGTTTTGGGTTTTGTTTGTTTGTTTGTTTCTTGTATGATTGTATCTCCTTGGAAACTGTTTGATTTAATTTGGCAAATTTTCTTCTAGGAAAGATTGCCTTTCCCTATTTGATTGTGCCTTATGTGTCAGAATTAAAAGCCTCAACTACACAAGGCAAAAGAAAAATGAATTCTTTTTTTTAGCATCAAATCAAACTAGCATTTGATTAAGACACTCAATTATAACTCAGACTCACTTAGCCCTATTGAGATTACAGTCTATTTGCAAAGTCCCTGACTTTTCTTTAGAGAATTATTATAGAAATATAGCCTCAAACAAACAAACAAAAAACATGTCTGCAAAGAAAGATACAAAGAACTATGAACAAATCTACAGGAAACAAGGTAAATTCATTACAGTAACTGCATACAATGTGGTCATTAAAATAATAAAGTAGGAAAAAATTTGATAGCACAGAATAATGTTCAGACCTGTCATTAAAGACAAACAGGTTACAAAGAAAATGAACTCATCTTTACAATATACACACATACCTAAAGTTAATAATAAAAGATTGTTACAAAAACCACGTTAGATTTCTCATTTAAGTTTATTAAACTATGTACCATGATGATTATAAAATGAAAACAAATCCATTGTAATTTCTGAAAAGATTCTCATCTAAATCCTATCTGTTAGGTTTTCTTTAAACACAGAATGATCCCTAGCCCTCTACTTTCATGCTTTCTTTATCTTACTACCTCAAAAATTTTACAGGTTTAAAACTAAAGTTAGTAGAGGAATCTCAAAAAAAAAAAAAAAAAAAAAAAAAAAACCAAAACCAAAACAAAAAAAAAAACCCAGACCTAACAAAAAACCCATAACTTTTTCTTCAAAAACTCTAAAGACTAAAATATGGTGAAACACTTAAGTGAATGATATTAACCTCTGACTTCCCTTCTGAGAGGACACTTGTCCTATGCTGTAATGCCTGGTGGCAACTCCATAGAATGTTCAGAGTATCCACATAGAAATTACCTACACATATTACTAAAATGTGCATCTCTTAGTAATGGTAAATTACTAAAATTAACTACCTAAACTATGTTCAAGTAGTTCATTCTACCTGTATTGAGGTGACAAGTGACTTCCATCATCAGGAGGTGGCTCAGGGGGCATTATAAATACAGTGTGTTCACTTTTCTGTGAATCATCTAGCTCTATCAATCTGGTGTCTTCTGCTGAATCCAAATCAACCTGAAAATAAGTATGTTCTCCAATTAATGTGCATATAAGCAATATCTAATTCTGAAACTTGACATCTCAATATAAGGAAAAAATCATACCTTGTCTGTTTTCTCTACACCTTTATCTGGAAACAACTGAAAAAGGAAAAGAAAAATTCTTAGTGAAAACCTCTACTAAATTCAATAGTTTTAAAAAATTTTAAATCCTGATTAAAAAAGAAGAAGAAATTCAGGGCTGAAGAAATGGTCCACTTGTTAGGAATACTCAATTGAAAAAAAAGAAAGAAACTCAGAGCAGGAGCAGGGTGATGGAGGAAGGTCATGGATGCCCCAACGGTACAGAGGAACTTTGGGGAACTGTCCAGGCAGCAAGATGTCTTTTCTAGTTATTTCTAGAGTTTGGAAGTTGCTTATTTCTTGTTTGCTTAGGTAATATTATGTCCTTCTGGAGTCTTTGATGGGGTTGAAGAATGGTTAGTTATAGTTTTCCTTAGTTATGATAAAAGATAAAATAGATATAAATATTGTAACTGTAATTCTTGCTTGATAACTGTTTTGTTATATGTAATTTTGCTAGGTTAAAGTTAAAGCCTTTCTTTTTTGTTTAAACAGAAAAAGGGGAAATGATGGAGGAAGGTCATCTGTCTATTGTGTTACTTTCATTGGTTAATAAAGAAACTGCCTTGGCCTGATAGGGCAGAACATAGGTAGGCGGAATAAACAGAACAGAATGCTGGGAAGAGGGCAATGAGGCAGATGCCATGGGGCCAGCCACCAGGTCAGACATGCTGAATCTTTCCTGGTAAGCCACCACCTCGTGGTGCTACACAGATGATTAGAAATGGGTTAATCAAGATGTGAGAGTTAGCCAGTAACTAACTCTCTAGAGATAATGGGCCAGACAGTGTTTAAATAAATACAATTTGTGTGTTGTTATTTCGGGGGCTAAGCTAGCCATGCGGGAGCCGTGTGGGACGAAAAGCAGGCCTGCCAACAGCTCCTCACTACAGCAGGGATTCAATGGTTAAGAGCACTGGTTAGACAAGCACAAAGACCTGAGTTCAGATCCCAGCACCCATATAAGAAGCAGGGCAGCAACACATGCCTGTTACCCCAGTGCAGAGGGGAGGAGGATAGCACAGACAAGACTGCTGGGGCTTGTGGCAACCAGCCCAGCACCAGGTTCAGTGAGAGACCCTATGTCAAAGGAACATGGTAGAGTGGTACAGGAGGACACCCGACACCCCTCTCTGGCATCTGCACATGTGCACCACCACACATGTGCATACACCTCACATATACAAACATAAACTTTTTTTTTTCAATATCAGGGGTATACAAAGACATTTCAGAATGTATTTTACATCCCATATGCTTAGATCAAAGCATATTCATCGTGTGGCTTACAGAACAGGTTATTCCTTCTCATTAGTTTTCTTTCCTTTGTTTCCTTCCTCTCTTTCACTCTTTGAGACAGGTCTTACTGTGTAGCCACAGCTGGTCTTGTACACTACAGTACACAGAACTTCCTGTATAGTGTAGTGTAGGCTGGCTCTGAACTTTCCATCTTCCTTCCTTAGCCTCTAGCAGCGGGATTACAGGTATGTGTCATCATACTTGACTTTAATAGATTATTTCACAAATAAACACTAGCAAACATGGTTTCTAAGGCATATGAGTCACTGAAGGTCAATAAAAATTAAAACATAATATTCAACCATTCATGGATACAATCTCAAATCTTGTATGATTTGTATAAACAAATAAGCTCCTAAACGTATTTAGAAAAACTGTGAAATCACTTGGAATGTAGAGGCAGGAAGATAAGGAGTTCAGTTATGCAGTAAATTCAAAGTTAATCCAGCCACAAGAGACTGGCTCAAAAGAAACCTTGAACAATAACAAAAAAAGCCTTACAGATATTAGCAAGTATTTAGAAAGACAGGAAAGAAGGCACAGTGCACCATTATGCATGAATTCATAGATTTTTAATAAAACTCATCGCTTCCTGTTCATTTAGCTAAAACTAAATGTTTTAGCTGTTGTGGAACTGTTCTTTACACTGTGTAAAGATGTGTTCAATAAAAAGCTAAGTGGACAATAGCTAGGAATGAGGTATAGGCAGGACTTCTGGACAGAGAGAGCTTTGGGAAGAAGAAAAGCAAAATTGCCAGCCAGTCACAGAGTGAACAGACATTAGGGAGGAGAGGTAAAGCCATGAGTCACTTGGCAATGTGTAGATGAATAGAAATAGGTTAATTTAAGTTATAAGAGCTAGGGGACAAGCCTAAGCTACAGACCAAGCTTTCATAATTAATAAGTCTCTGTGTCATTTTTTATGAGCTGGTGGCCCAAAGAAAAATCCATCTATAATAAACAAAAAACCCAGCAAGTCTTAGAAAGGTGAGGATACATTCTCAACACTGAACAAGCTCAAAGAGAAAAGTAAATCAAGTACAGTAGCAAGTAGACACCAGAGGAAAGTTCTGTTACACATAACACACATACATCTGTCTTCATCAGATTGAGCTAAAATTTCCAATTATTATAAAGTTAAACCAAAGTGATTTTTCTTAAAGTTAGCATATTAAAAAATTACCTTCTCAATGCAATCATCAAAAAATGCTAATCCAGTATCTTTATCACTTACAAAACTGCATTCTTCAATGAAACGAATAAAGATCTGAGTTTTAGATAAAAGGGTATAGAATTTTGTATAGGCGCGATCCCGACTTTTTAAAAAACCTGAAAAAAACAGAATTGTAATAAATTTTAAAGAGGAATCAATATATCAAACACTACTTTGTACTCATCTATATTATATCCCCTTATACACATCCACGTTTATGGAAATTTCGAATAATCATGTGAAGCTCTTCCTGCCTGATCCAACTATGAAGACCACTGATACTAATCTCACTGAATTATGAATCTTCTAAGGAACCTCAGGCCCACGTCCTCATTCTCAGATGGGTGTGGCGGGGCATGCCTTTGAGTCCCAGCACTCCTGAAGCAAAGGCAGGTGGCTCTCTGAATTCTGAGTTCCGGTCTACAGAGCAAGTTCCTAGACAGTCAGATCTCCAGAGAGAAACCTTATCTCTAAAACAAAACAAACAAACAAACAAAATTTCCTCTCTGAGACTGTACAACCCTTAAACCAAGGGTTAATATACATTTAAAGGGTCAGTTATCTCCTCTGCCATCAGACCACCACTCCTCCGTGTGACGAAAATTTCTGTGCAGTTACAGTCCAACCACTGGCTCGTAGTCCACTGTTCTAATGACGTCAGGGGCCTCTCCTTCGTTCAATGACTGAAGATCAGGGGGTCTTATCAAAGCCTCTTCATTCCTAACATCCTCATTCATCATCACTATTGTGGTCTGGACACCAAGTCTCACATGTAATGTCTCATGTTTTAAGGTCTAGTCCACAGCTGGTGGCATTATTGAGAAGTGACTGGATCATTTCCCAACGGGTTAATCCATGTAGTTTATAGTAAACAATATGTTAGCAGGTAGGCTCACTGGAGGAAGCAAGTGACTGGGGCAGTTCTGGAAAGATCTTGCCTAAGGGCCCTTTCCTGCCTCCCTCTCCCAGCAGCTTTCCTCGGCTGTGCTCTTCTACGCAGTTCTGCCGTAGCAGAGGCCCGTATGTTGGTTTTCCTGAGGCATGTTGTCACAGTGGTGAAAAGGTAACTAACACGCACAAACCACTAAGTATTCAGGGCTCTACATACCATGGTTCTCAGTGATCCCATTTTTTTATTTCAATTTTCCATTTCTTCACAGTCATTATATTTTACTCATCAGACTTTCCTTCCTGGTTTTCAATATTATTACTAAATCTCTAATTTCCACAACACTCAGCTCACAGATATCTGTTAGGTCTACTTTTTAAAAAATTAAATTACTACTTACTACTAGTCTTTTTGTTTGGTTTTGGTGAGGGTGGCAAATAAAAGAGGTGAGAAAATTGGCTGAAAACTGAAATCACCAATGTATCAACTTTTCTAAAATGTTTTTAAGATATTTTTATTTGAAGTGTGTTTGTGTGTGTACACCATTTGAGCAGGCATTCTAGAAGTCCATAAGAAGGTGCTGTATCCCCCGGAACTGGAATTCTCTAACATGGGTGCTGGAAACCAAACTCAAAGGTTTTCTACAAAAGCAGTTTGCTCTCTTAACTGCTAAACATCTCTGTTTTTGAGACAGGGTCTCACTATGCAGCACTGGCTGCCCTTGAACTGACAGATTTGCTTTCCTCTACCTCTTTAAATGCTGGGTTAAAGGCGTGCACTACCAAACCCAGCCAATTTATTCTTAAAAACTGAAATTTTAACTATCTTAAATAATCCTCCATAATCTAACAATACTTAAAATGTCGCCTTTTCTGTACCTTTCTTTTTTTGATGCCTTAGGGCATTTGGCATGCTGTATTACTCATTCATCCCCACCCTCTGGAGGGACTTAACAACAAATAAATTATTAAATAAAATATAAGCAAATTATGGGGAAAGTGAGGAGAGAGGGAAGAGAAAGGAAGGGGGAAGGAAAAAGAACAGAGAGGAAAAAGAGATAGACGGAAAGGGGGAAGGGTGAGAAGGAGGAAGGAGAGATTAGAACAGGTCATATTTTTAAATCTTTAATAATCAAGGTCCATACTGCTTGTTTCAGTAACTAACACGGTAACACACCACCTTAAATGCAACTAATGGAACTGCACTGCCAATTATAACAGACACACTGCATTTCAAAGACAAGATGGAAATAAAAAATGTTAGGCTATTTCACTAATAATTTAAAATATCTGAGTATATGTTGAAATGATACTGTTTTGGACAGACTGGAGGAAATGTAGTTATAATTACTTTTTCTTAGTTGTACTTTCACTGTGGCTACTAGAAATTTAAAACTACATTGTAGCTCACATGGTATTTCTACTAGGCAGAGTAGCTCTTGATACAATTAAAATAGATGGAAATGTTGAATAACAACACAATGATATAGCAGTTCATACATGTAACTCTAGGAAATTCTAAAGGTACCAACAGTAATAGAAGAAATGATAGCCTGTTTGCATTGCACATTAAATGAAATGGAGGGGAAGGGAAAGGATGGAGCAGACAAAATTATTGAACTTAAGTAACACGTATGTGAAGGGATTGTATGAATCTAAGAGTCGCTGTATCTGGGACAAACATTAGAATAAGTAGTTTCCACTGTATCTGGGGTAAACATCAGAATGAATAGTTGTTTTCTAGAAGTACTTTGACCTGAAGAATTACTGTGGAAAATAGTGATCATTTTCTGTGATTTGTAGAACTGTTTTTCTGAAGGGGTGTTAGAGGCTTTGTATGATTTTGGTCACAACATGTTCCTGGTGCACCTAAAGCTCTTGGATTATTGCCTACTGCAAACTATATACAATAATAACTGAAGTAGCAGGGCATGATGCTTTCCTTTAGAGAAACTATATATATAGATTATATTAGGGGCTTTGGTACGAGGGAATAATTTACCCAAAAAACAACTTTGTGTAACAATCAATCAATATGCTATGCATGGTTGCTCGATGTTCAGTCTATCAGAGCTGAACCTTCCTGCTGCCACAGAGGCCTAAACATTTCATCTGGTAGTGACCTCTTTAAATAAATAAAAATAAATAAATAAAAATAAATAAATACCAGTTATTTTCCATTTTATAATGAAGTCCTTCAAATTACTCACTTGAAAGAATGCTTCCAGCTTGGCATGGTGGTGCACACCTTTAATTACAGCACTCAGGAGGCAGAGGCAGGCAGATCTTTTGAGTTTGAGACCAGTCTGTTTTATAGAGTGAGTTCTAGGACAGCCAGAGCTACACAGAGAAACCCTGTCTCAAAAAATAAAAGCAAAACAAAACAAAAAATACAATCACTAAGAAAAATTATATGTTTCCTCCAGGAACAAAGTCACAGTTTTCAAAATGAATAAAAACTGGTGGCTTCAGTCTGTAAAATAACTGTTGAGGAGTCTTTTAAAGGCACAAACTGCAAAACTGAGGGAAGAAAGAAAGACCAGTCCCAGATGTGTCTTCCTGAGATAATGGACTATTTCGTATTGTGAATCCACATAACACATTGGGCTCTTCAAATTAAACACCCTCAGGTTATTTTTAAGGATCCAGATTATGGGAATTCTTTACAGTTGAATATTAATTTCTACAGATGTAGTACAGCACCTGAAATACCTTTGACGTCAATGAAGACAAATGTGATCTGACACTTACCCTGTCGATCAAACAATGAATCCACAGCTGTGGCTTTATTTGAAGGAGCTTCTGTGATTGGTCTGAGATATGACCTATACCCTTTTAAAACAGATGCCATAAATCGCAAAAATGTCTCTTGGATTTCCATCTCGAGTTGTGTCATCTTTTTTTGCCAAGAGAAATCTGCTTCAATTGGAGTCATCTCAATTGCTGAACTTTCCTGAGTTTTTCGGTAAACTGACAACAGAAGTAGAAACAAAACAGGGCATTCATATATGATATCTATTTGTATAATGACTGAATGATAATAGTCAAAATAAGGCCCACAACTTCCTTTTTCTTTCTTTTTTCTTTTCTTCTTCGAGATAGTCTTTCTGTAATTTAGCTATGTAACTCGGGCTGGCTTCACACTCAACATCTTGTTGCCTCATCATCCCTAAATACTGGGACCAGCCCATATAAACCTGAGATTCAGTCTCAAAAAACCCTAAACAAACAAACAAGTAGGCTAGGAATATAGTTCAGACAGTAGAGTGCTTACCTAGTCCTGGGTCCATTCCCCAGAACTCAACAAACTGGCCCTGTAACTCATCTGCAACCCTAACATTTGAGAGGTAGAGACAAAAGGATCGGGAGTTTGAAGTCACTTTTAGCTCTCAGAACAGAGGGTAGCAAGGAGGCCAGAGTACAGAGAAAATGCAAAAAAAAAAAAAGAAAAAAAAAGAAAAAGAAAAACCCAACTAAACATTATCTGTTATGTAATAACTAATTATGCAGCACGCAATATTTAGATTAACAATTATCTTAATATTATCTTATCTTAGTCTCCCATTTAAAATACTGTAGGCGAGAGGCAGAAACAAAAGAATCACAAGTTCCAGGCCGACTTGGGCTAGGTCGCAAAGACACTGTCTCAAAACAGCAAAAAGGGACTAGAGAGACGGGTCAGTGGTTAAAAATGCACACTGTTCTTACATGGAACCAACCACCCATGCTGGGAAGCTTACATATCAAAGGAATCTGACACTCTATTCTGGTTTCCACAGGTACCCACCTGTGAATGCACATGTCACACACATGCGTGCACACACAAACACTATTAGAAATAAAATACTAAAAGTAAGGAAGAAAGACAGACAGAGACAATGCTCATTTGTGTTTACAGCCAGTGTCCTACTCCCTCGCCACACTCACCTGAGCAGAGCTGGGGATACAGCCTCTTCAAGGTTCCAAGCAGACTCTTGCATGGCTTTTTGGGAAGCTGTTTCCAGTTTATGTTCTTCTTTTCATCAGATCTATTAAACCAGAATTTTAAAAATCTGTTATTTATAATTCATTTGTACTAAACAAAATTCTATCTCAAAGTTAAAAAGGGCATTTTTTCACACTGAAGATGGTTGCCTCCATCTAAGCCTCCAACAGCCTTTACCACCACAGTAAATAGTACAACACTGATTTGAAATCTGACTTCCAAAGGTATGTTTAAATATTATATTTTAATGGTTGAAATTAACTGACTTGAGACATTAGCCTATTCACAGAACTCTAAAATACTATATGCCCAAACCAAGAGCTGGAATTTAACAAAGAAGTAGTTCACTGCATTCCTTACAGAGGTGTAAGAGGAAATCAAACACATTATTTAACATAGTCTATGACCATAAAAGCATTAAAAAAAAAATAAAGATGCAGATAGAAGCTAAGTAAAAGCAAAAATTTCCAAAATTTTATACTTCGGTATCATAAAATACAGCCAAGACAATGGCTTTGGGAAATGCTCTCCTACAACTCAGCATGTATGTGCCAGGCTTTCTTTTAATGTTATAGCTTAGTCTTCAGTGAATGGACACCTTCACCTGACCTCTAAGAGAGCACTGAATTTTAAAGGCCTCACTTTTGATCATAACCAAGTAGGGTGTGAAAACTAAGACTGAGCTTAGCTCTCAATGGGAAGAAGGCATTTCCCCTTCAATTACTGCAGGTCCAACCAAGTATTACCTGCATGGTCCAAGAACCTCCAAGTAGAAATTAACTTCTAATACTCCCTGGGTGGTAATACCACCAGCACAGAGGCAAATATCGTGTCCTCCCTGCAAAGATAATTGACTGAAGGCACTGTAGCAATCCTATGCTCCAGGACTGCTAGAAAACACCGACTTTAGCTGAGTATGATGGCAGCAGGGAGCAAATCAAGGAGAATCACCCCAGTTTAGTAAGGATAGCCTGCTCTACAGCAAGTTCCAGGCCGGCCAGGGACACAAAGGAAGAGCTTCCTTTTTCGTTTTGTTTTGTTTTGTTTTGTTTTTTGAGACACGGTTTCTCTGTGTTAACAGTCCTGGCCATCCTGGAAGTTGTTTTGTAGACTAGGCTGGTCTCAAACTCACAGAGATCTGCCCACCTTTGCCTCCTGAGTGCTGAGTTTAAAGGCATATTCCATTACCAATCTATGCAAGATCTTTCTTATAAATAAGTAAATAAAAGATATCAAATCAACTATGAAATTGTCATGTGTTTAAAACTAACGGCATGCCACATTTAACTCTGATCAAGTATTTTTTACTTGATATAATCACATAGTATCTATGTTACCTTTTAAATCCCCAAATCCACACTGGCATGCCTATTTGGATTACTATTACCAGTTTGTAACCTGATTCTAACATTTACTATCTATCTGACTTTGAAAAAAGTCATTTTGAAAGTCTGTTACTCAAATTTCTTCTAAAATGACAATGATAATATACCTAATGTACAGAAACTGCCACATGTTCACATTCTATATTCTGTTTAATCCAAGGGACCATCAACTATAAAACTCGTATTTTTATAGTCATAAGTGAAATGAAGCACTGAGTGGTGGTGGCGCACACCTTTAATTCCAGCACTCGGGAGACAGAGACAGGCAGATCTCTATGAGTTTGAGGCCAGCCTGGTCGAGAAAGTGAGTTCCAGCAGGCTCCAAAGCTACACAAAGAAACCCTGTCTTGAAAAACCAAGAGAGAGAGAGAGAAAGGATGCTGGGCCGAATGTATGGCACACACATATCCATAACCCTAGCACTTGAAGAAGGCACAAAGATCAGTTCAAGAGCACCCTTGGCTACCACAGCTAGCTCAAATTCAAGGGTCAGTCTGGGATATGTGATACTTACACAAACAAACAAAATTTTAGAGCTACCTATGAGACCAAGTGGTGGAGATCAGGCCTAACTCACACCAGACCCTGGGTTCAGTTCTCAGGAAAAGAGGGAAGAAGTGTAGAAAATGAGGGAGGGAAGTGTAAATTCATGAAGTGATTCACAACTTCCAAGTTGTCTATAAATCTAGATATACACAATAATGAGCCACCATAGCTATACAGTTTTAAAATACAGTAGTGTATCCATTTCAGCATATTTTAAGTTTAATTTTTGTGGGGTTATTTGAGGCAATGTCTCACTCTGTAGCTAAGGCTGATCTGGATCTCATTATGTATCCCAGGATAGTCTCCAATTTCCAGAGATCTTTCTCTTTAATCTCCCAAGTGAGTTTACAAGCATAAGCTACCATACTTAGCTTTAGTATTATTTTCTAAGCAAATGCTTTCTTCCTTCCTTTCATACAACTATTCTTTCAGTTCACATGCAGGTATCTTCTCAAACAGATGCACTGCAGTGACCACAAGGGCTGGAGAGAAAGGGTCTCATATAGCATAGGCTGGCTCCAAACTGACCACACAGTACAGGGTCCATGAATTTCTGATCCTGCTGCCTCTGCCACTCAAGTGCAGAGATTACAGGCATATGCCACTGTAGCATGTATTCAGTACTAGAGAGGGAAAACAGGGCTTCAAGAATGCTAAGCAAGCCCTCTACCAACCAAGCTACATCCCCAGCCCCCAATTTTTTTTTATTTATACCATTTCCTGCCAATTCATCTTATTTCTAGATGTTTCTAAATAGCTCTATTTATATATGGTGGAAACTACACATGTGAGATAATAAAGATGGATCACTTACACATATATCATATTCGTATCCAAGTCAATGCAAACAACATCTTGTGGTGGGTCATGAAGATCAAAGTACCTTGAGTCCACTCCAACTATAAATGGTAAAGGTGCACTAAGCACTCCAGCCAGTGAAAGAGGACAAAGGGGAATATATGGGCACTGCCACTGAAATGGAAAGATCATCTAGGGGAAAAGTTTTTTAAAAATTAACCAAATTCAAATTTGCAATGACAATTACACAATTAACTATTATCAAAAGGGACCACTGAAAAGTAATAAATCTGTTTAATTTTAAATCTCATTCCAAAATTAAGTGGCTACAAATACTACTGGATTAAAATTCAAGAATAATAATGATCACGGCACACTTCAAATCCTAACAGCTCTTTGCAAGTTAATTCTTCTGATATCTAAACAAATCCCACATGCATATTTTATGGAGAACCAAAGCAAAGAGATGAAACTGCCTCCCAAATCATATAACAAACTTATGTTTTTATAAACTTAGGCATTTTGCCCATTAATGAGCTCCGACCAAAATCAAACTAAACACACAAGAAGGAGGGTAGAGCCTGGGAGGGACAAACTAATGTGGGGCTAGGCTTAAGATCAGTGGTAGAGTGTTTGCTTAGCATACTTAGCATCCTGGGGTTCAAGTTCAAGCACCACACTAAAATTTTAAGTATAACAAATAATTAAAAATTAAGAAATCTCTTGAGAATCACTTCAAGATCTAACAAAACATTTTCTATACTTCAAATAAACATTTAAAATAATTCAACTTCAGTGAAGCTTGACCTCTTTAAAATAAAGAAGATATAAAACATTCTGAGAATCTCAAACCAAAAAAGAGCCAAGCATAATGAACTCGTTTAATTCCAGAGCAGATGCAGGCAGATCTGTATGACTGGCTAGCCATCCAGCATAGCCAGTGAGAAAAATCAATCTCAAAAAAAAAAAAAAATGGAATGTGGAATATACCAAGTCTCTGATCTCCATACATACACCTTCATCCTCATAAACACATGAACACACACAAACATATGCACGCACACAAAAAATTAATAGGAGCTTTAATTTACAAACTGCTACCTTAAATGGTGTATGTGTGTGTTGGGGTTTTGTTTGTTTTGTTTCTGGTTTGTTTTTTCTTTAAACCTACTCCAATTCATTTGTTTCTGTTTTTAAGAACAGCTTCTGAAAGGTTGAAAAAGTAGGCTCAGGGTCTGGAGAGATGGCTTGATGCTTAAGAGCATCTGCTGCTCTTGCAGAATACCGGGGTTTAGTTCCTAGAACCTATATTGAGAGGCTCACAACCTTCTGTAACTCCAGCTCCAGGGGATCTGACACCCTCCTCTGACCTTCATGAGTACTAGTCCATATATACATAGACACAAACACATAAAACAACAAACTGTACTGCGGTGACTACAAGGATTCATTCAAAAACATACTTTTATATGGGACAGAGCACTGCACAGCATGCTGACTTCAAACTCACTATGTTGTGGAGAATGACCATGAATTTCTAGTCTTCCTGCCTCTGCCACCTAAATGCTCAATAACACTGTAACGTGATGAGCTTTTGCTCCAAGGTAAGATCCATCATTCTGTGCCTGGTTCAATTTTCACCTTCACCCATCCCAAAAAAATGCTATACCACCACTCCTGCCAGACATTACAGATTATTATTCAAGACTGGGATTTCTGTACTCAAGAATCATATACTTAACAGATACACGAGCATTTATTAGATGCCAAGCACTCTTAGACAATGAGACCACAGTATCAAGAAAACAGACCCTAGCTTCAGTCTAGAATATTAGTCTAATTTTTTTCTATAAAATACAGAGTAATTTAGGCCTCACAACCTTTGTAACAACTACTTAACTTTGCTATTGTACAAGAAAACAGTAACAGGTCGTAAGTCAATAGGTAGCCTATGTTTCAATAAAACTTTATTATTCACACAACCCCTGGTAGACATGAACTGGCAGGTCAGACTTGCCCAGTCTGTTGATACCTACTCTGACAGGAAGAGGCAGAAAATAAGCAGAAGATATAATTCAGTATTTACTCTATTAGAAAGTGAGTAATACTATGGAAAAAGAAAAGGACCCTCATGAACATGGTTAAGAGTTCAGAGCAGGTTATATTAGTACAGACAATGTGAGCCTCATTATGAAAAAGATAGCTACTTGAAACACAAACATAAGTGTTCCAGAATAAAGCAAGAAAGCAGGGTGGCTGGGCATGGCAGCTCCCACCTCTAATTCCAACACAGGAGGCTGAGGCAGGAGAACTGCTAAAGTAAGTTCATCAACCTAGTAAATTCCAGGTCAACTTCAGCTGAATGTGAGTCTGTCTTTTAAAAAAAGCAAGACCAGTGGGAGGGAAGGCTTGGCATTTAAGAGTATCTTCTTGCAGACAACCTGAGTTTGGTTTCAAGCACCCATATGTAATGGCTCACAACCACCTGTAACTCCAGCTCCAGGGGATACAATGCCCTCTTCTGGCCTCCCCAGGCACCCACACTCATATGTGTGGACACAGACACACACACACACACACACACACACACACACACACACACACACTCACCACAAAATTAAAAATAGTACAATAAAATAAACAAGAGCTAGAAAGACAGCTCAGCAGTTAAAGAGCATTTGTACAAACATGAGATTTGTAGTTCAGATCCCAGCAACCACACAGTAAGTCTGGTATTTCATGAATGTGCGTGTGCATGCACACACACAGCAACAAAAAATTCAGCACAATCTGATTTCTAAATGCAGTAAGAAAGCATGACAGTGTTTTAAGTAGAACTTAACTTTATTTGTGATGTACCCAAGAGCTAAGTGTTTTATATTATCCTATTCCCAATAAAGTCATACGTGTAACTAGAGAAAACAGTTAACAGTTAAAATGAGAAATTAACCATGTAATAAATTTGTAAAATTTAAAGCAAAATCAACTAGAGTTCCTTTGGTGTTCTGCTTTATTCTTTATTTGAGGCAGGGTTTTGATATATAAGTATTTCTGTATCAGCCTCCCAAGTGCCGTGATATTGTATAGCAACTTTCTTTGAATTGAAACAATCCCCCTTGAGAAAGCAGAGTCAAAAGATTAACAGGCCTAGGAAACCTGACTCAGTCTCATGAGACCTCTCCCTCTCCCTCTCCTAGGTCACAGGAACAGCAAACAACTGCACCAGCCCTGTAATCCGAAGAGATTCTAGCCTCCTGCAGTGCCTGCAAGTCCTGAAGATGGCTAGGATTCCAGCCTCCATGAGTAGTCATTTAGGCTATGGGATTTCCACAGCACAGCTGCGTTTGAGCTGTCCCTGCTCCTGTGAGTAACCTCTCGCCCACACTCCTCTGAGTAGTCCCAATAACCTGACTGGCTTTCCAAGTTGGACTTTGGTAGTTTCGTTACTTTAGTCTCTTCTTGGTTCCCTCCTAGAATGACAAGACCTTTATTTGTGTTTCCCCAGGAAGCATGGGACTACAGGTAGGTACTAGCAGACTCCACTTATATGTTTTAATGTTATGTAATAAATATTTACTCTGTGGAGAACACTAAAATATGAAAAATTAGAAACTGACTTTTTTTCCCCTCAAACAAAAGTCACTTTTGTTTTCTTCATACATACAAATTATATTCATATTAAACTGACTGGGCTGGAATTTAAAAGCTGCTTTCTTTAAAGAAGAATACAAATCCTCTAGAAGCAATTTTGCTTTAAAAGAAAAAGTTTATACTCACAGCAACAACAGCTTCAGCGACCCCAGTCAGAACAGCTGGCCTAAGAGAATGCAGCAGAATCTTACTCTCAAGTAGAACCAGCAGCAACAATGTTGCACAATTCTCAGGACCCAAATTCATCAGTAAGGTACTAAAGTTGGCTCCACTAGAAAACAAAAAGAAAGGGTTACAAACTACTTTGCTAAAATATTATCATCAAGATTTACTTACTAAACAGGATAATAATCTAATGTTAATTTCAATTTGTAATTTAGCAATGAGAAATAGAATGTAGCTAAATAATGAGGTAGTATATGGTGCGATTCAAATGAACACGTATTAAGAAAGATTTTCTGAAGCCCAGACATTTGAGCTGAGTTCAAAGGAACAGAGGCAAGGGTGTGATGGGGCTGGGACACAGCATATGTAAAGACTCAGGAAAAAGCTAATGCCATAATCCAAGAACTGCAAAACAAGGGAGCATGGGAAAAATTACAAGAGACTAGGCTAAGAGAAACGTATTCATAAGCGGATGCACTGGCTGCAGGGTTGATTAAAAAAGAAACTGGAGGAAGAAGAACAAGCACCAATTAAGAGGCTACTAATAGCCTCTTAATTAAATTAAATAGTCCAGATAGTACCTTGGATTAATGACACAGATGAAAAGACACAAAGGGGTATATAGAAGATTAACACCAGCTCACCATGAACATTACTAACTGCGAATGGGAAGGAAGGATAATCCTGGGTTTTGTAGAATATGTGTACATGCACCTGGGCAGATGCAGTATGTAGGTTTGCATGCAGTGGTCAGAAGACAGCCTCAGGTGTTAGTCCTCAGTACCTTCTATCTTTTCTTTGCAAAAGGGTCTATCCTTGGCCTAGAACTTCACTAAGTGGGCTACCTGGCTGGTCAGCAAGCTTCTAAAATCCACTTATCTTTGCTTCCTGTCTGGCCACTGCTGAGATTACAGACATGTACCACCCACATATGCTTTCTATGTGGGTTCTATGGACCAAAATTCAGATCCTCACACTTGCATGCCAAGTGCTTCACTACCCACCCGGGTATCAAGAATGGCAAGACTAAGAGATGCCCTATCCTTATCTAGCTGGTCATCCTGCCTCTAAAGTACTCTATCCCTTTTGCTTTTTTTTCTTTACTGGAGACTGAACTCAGGGCTTGTGTAAGCTAAGCAAGTGCTCTACCACCAAGCTATACAGGTACTCATAGCTTTTTATTTTAAAACAGGCTTCACCAAGGTGCTAGGATTACAAGCTTATGCCACCATGACTGGCTCAAGGAAGTATTTTAAAGTATTCTGTTTTAAGCAAATAAATATAGCATTTAAAATACTATCAATGGGGCTGGAGAGAGGGCTCAGAGATTAAGAACACTGGTTGCTCTTCCAGAGGTCTTGAGTTCAATTCCCAGCAACCACATGGTGGCTCACAACCATCTATAACAAGATCTGGTGTCCTGGTACACATGCAGTTATACATAATAAATAAACTGTATACATAATAAATAAACAAAAATCTTAAAAACTATCAAATGAGGGTGTGGATTGTAAGGTCCAACATACACAAGGTCCTGGGTTCTATCCATAACAAACAAACAACAAGCAAAAAAAACAAGCAAATAAGCAAAACATCATTACCTTAATGGTAAAGGTGTGGAAACTGGTTGTGATAATATTAACGCATCATGAACTGATAGCTTAAAACAAACAAAAAGATAAATTAGTCAAACCAATTTTTTTAGTCTCAGTATTTAGATAAGGGTAAAACTGAAAATTATTTAATATATAGAAAGGTATATAATTTTAATCACATTGAGATAGAAATAATAGCTTCAATTACTCAGAAATATTTGTATTAGCTCTTAAATTGCTGAATTTTGACCTAGTTAGTAGGTTAAATGCAGGTATATAAAAATTTTTTATAGGAACCTCAAATTTATTTACTCAACAGACTAGTTAAGCATCTGTAATTGTTTAGTACAAATTAATACTTGCTGAACTGAAATATATTCAAAACCAACAGTGTCTGGCTTAATCCTATTATGGAATGTTAATAACGTCTTAGAAGAAATACTAAATAGATCATCACTTCATTAACTAGTGCTACTCAGTGTCAGTTTGTAAACTGTTATGATTCAGGAAGAGACAGTATAAATAGAAAGCTAAATATTCAGCAACTTTCATAACAACCTACTCTTGTTCCCGTAGTCAAGCAGTCAATCTGTGCTATCTTGTTCTTACTGATTCTACAAAGTAAATGTCATAAGCTGTACACCTACCAAGGCCTGTCACTACCTAGGCCTGGGAAAGAAGCAGGTTGTTCAGCAGTCTGAAAGCATTGTTTAAATTCTTTTCATTGTCCCCCCAAATACTCAGCATTTCAATATTAAAATATATCAGTTACTCTGAAACTAAGAACATGACCACCACGTAATTCTGAGGTTTACATTATTAAATTTAGCTATGCAAAGATCATGCATGGACCAATGAAAACACGTAACTTATGATGCCATGAATGATAAGTAATACTCCAGTTCTAATTCACCTGGGATCTAAAACCCAATTAGGAAAGAAATGTTCAGTAAAGCTACTAAATAATGAGATAGTCAGAATTTCATACAGACATACTGCTTCATTTCAAACTCAAAGAACCTGGCACAAACTAACATGAGAAGACTTCTTTTTCATTACCTGTACAAGGATTCTTGGTCTTTGTGGTGAAGGAAAAGGGATGTTTTGCATAAAATGTGAGATGTGCCTAGAAAAGATGGTGAGATGAAGACAAAAGTTACTTTCTTTAATGTATCATAGATTTTAACAAGCCTTTCATTCTACTATATAGAACCCAAGGAAAAAGCATTTATTAAAACTGAGCTAAAGAAATAAACATCTGCCAAGCATGTTCTTGTAATTCTTGTAATTCTAGTATTTAAAAGGTTGAAGCAGGAGGACTACTACAATGTGAAAACTACCCTGGGCTACAGAGTGAGTTCTAGGCCAGCTTGCACTACAGAGTGAGTCCATGTCTAATAGAACAAAACCCACTATTTTCATCAGGAAATCAGTAACATAAAAACAGCTCTCATAAAGTAAACAAGCTAATTTAGGGACTACAGAGACTGCTCAGCAGCTAAGAATGGCTACACTTATCAGAGAGCCCAAGTTCAGTTCATAGCTACCTGGTGGCTCACAAACACCTAGAATTCTAGCTAGCTCTAGGAGGTCCAATGTACAGTGTCTGGCCTCCACAGGCAACCACACACATGTGCTACACACATGTATGCACAAGCACACACACACACACACAAAAATGAATCTTTTTTTAAAAAAGCTATTTGGGCCGGACAGTGGGGGTGCACACCTTTAATCCAAGTACTCAGGGGGCAGAGGCAGATGGATCTCTGTGAGTTCAAGGCCAGTCCTGTCTAGAGAGCTAGTTCCAGGACAGCCAGAGCTACACAGAGAACCCTGTCTCGGAAGAAAAAAAAAGGAAAAAGAAAAGCAAACTATTTTCACAACCTTGGTTATCAGTGGCTTTATAAGGAAGTATAAATAAGGAATTTAAACCTAGATTTATTACTAGAACTCTAGACAAACAATCTAAATGCCGTTTCTCTATTTAAAAATAATGTTTTTCAAGTTTCTCCAGAGTTTTATGTTCTCGGGAGAGAGAGAATGTAGAATCTGCCTTACCAGAAGAACAATGATCGCATCACTGATCTTGAGTCTATTGCACAAATCACAGAATCTCATTTACCTACAAACTTGCTAACTTGTCATCAGTTAAATTTTACCTCAATTTAGTTAATCTGACAACCAAAACTTAAATGTAAAACTATAAACCACTAACTTGCATTCTGGGAATAAAGTGGAAACCCTACATTTTACACCGAATAGTGATACTGTGAAGACTTTACAAAGTTCATGACCCTTCTACCCTTCTTGTTTTGTTACTGAAGTTGAGTATTATATACAATAACAAACAAAAGCCATGTCCCACTAGAAATCAAAACAGTTTATAAATGACAGGCTTGGGGCCAGAGAGATGGCTCACAGAGTAAAAGGATCCACTACCAAGTCTAACAATCTGAGTTTGATCACCCAGAGCACACATGGTGGAAGGAGAGAATTGATTCCCACAAGTTATCCTCTGACCTCTACTCATGTGCCTTGGTGGTATGTGTGTGCATGGATTTGTACACATACATAAATGCACACAAACAGCAAGCTTTTATTTATTCATTTACTTTGATTTACTTACTTTCTGTGTATGAGTGTTCTGTTCTGTGTATATTAGTACTCGACATGTGAAGGTCAGATGATACTGGCTATCCTGGATCTAGAGCTAGCTGTCACGAGGATGCTGGAAATCGAACCCAAATCTTCAGCTCTTACCTGACAAGCCATCCCTCCAGTCCCAATAAATAAACTTAAAATGACAGGATGGAGGCTGTAAACACCTATAAAGTCCCTGAATTCAAAAACTAAGAGGCTCAGGAGTTTGCAGTCAGTCTAGGCTACATGGGAGAACCCTGTCTGAAAAACAAAACAAAACAAAATACAGCATAAAGACTTCATTCATGGCTCTACATCTATTTTTCTTGATTATAAAACATTTTCATGACAAAAAGAAATATGAAACATTCTGCCTCGTGCTAAAACCAAAATCACACAGTTAACATCAGTTAATTTACTTTTGTAATTTCCATATTAGTTTACAGATGAATATTCATTATATCTAATTCTTGTACTGGCCACTTACACAAAGTATGTGTGTACATTCACTGTCTTGGTTTCTGAAGAATGAATAGAAAGAAGAGCACATACATCTATACAAGTTATTGTCTAATCTGAATTATCAAAACAATCATAAGGTCATGTTTACCAAGACTTCAATTTCAAGTTCACAATCAATGACTCAGTGGAGAGGGAACAAGTAAAAATACGGTGACTATGATTCTCCTTCCCTTTCAATTTTGCGGCTAAGTTAGATGACAGTGAAATGACTTATGTATCTTGTTTCCACAGACATGACACCACATCATTATACATACTTTTCAATGGGAAGAGGATGTGGTCCAGACACAGAAACTTTGTAGATAAACATAAGAAATTTCTTAAAAGCATCAAAAAAAGGCCAGTGTGAAAGCAAACAGATGCACTTGTTTGAATTGATGGGTTTGGAGACCACTTTTCTCTCCACGGGGGTCAACAGGCCCAGCTGCATAAGTTGTTTCTCTGTTAGAAGTTCTCGAGGGTAAGGCTCATAAAACTGGATGGCAGCTCCATAGACCTACAGTCAAAGAATTGTTAAAAGGTTTACATTTCATGCTGGAGATTAAACTCCAAACCTCAAGCATGCTAGGCAAGCACTCTACCAGGATATCTATTTGCCCAATGTTCTTTTTTAGTTTAAACAAATATTTTCTGTGACTACATACCAAACAGATAAATGAATTAACTCACCTCAAACTCAACCAGATTTTGATGCAAATCCATCTAGATCCCCACACACATTGAGATTACACATTTAAGCATTTATTTAAAAAAATAATAAAACAGAAGAAAGGAAGGGAGGGGGAGGGAGAGAAGGAGAGAAAAGAAAAGAAAAAGGGCAACTTCATGCAGCTGGGGTGACTTAATAGGCAAAGCATTTAACCTTGCAAGCCTGACAATCCAAGTTCAAATTACAGATTCCACAGTAGGAGAGAACTGTCTCCTAAAAGTTGTCCTCTGACCTCTTTAAATATGTGCAACACACGTGTTCCTACATTCACACATGCATTTTAAAAAGGGGGAATCATTTTTTTTTTACTTATTCTCACTTTTATCCAGTGTATCTTTTTACCTACTCTGTTGAGTACTCTAATAACCTCACTCAACTTATACTTGCTTGAATGACATTTTTTTATAACATGGAATATACAAAAACATAACATTGATCTCATTTGTCATTTTTTGTATGTATATCCATGAGAAAGTACATGTGCACACATATCAACCCTCACCTTCTACTTGACAGGGTCTCTGTTGTTTGCACTCCACGTGCCAAGCTAGCTGGCCTGTGAGCTTCAGGGACTCTACCGTCTCTGCTACCCATCTTGCCACTGGACAACAGAGTTACTGACACATGCTCCCTTACCTGACTTCTACACGGGTTCTAGTGAGTCAAACTTAGGCCCTCAAGCCTGCATGGTAAGCACTTCATGTACTGGGCCCACATGATTTTTTTTTCTCTTCAGATAGGGTAGTTTTTAATTCTACTTTCTGTCTCAACGAAGTTGCCTATTCTAATGATACCTACTACATGTAGAATCAGTATTTATTCTTTTTGTGTCTTGCTTATTTTACTTAGCATGTTTTCAAAGTTCATCCATGTTACAGGATGTATTTGAATTTTATCTTTTTTAAAGCTGAGTAATGCTCTATAGTGTATACATATCAAATTCCACTTTCCTCTCACTCTTCAGTGGATACCTGGGAAGTCTGGTAATACTACAAGCATACTGTCATCCAAGTTCTTTCAGAGAGAGACCGCTAAGTTTAATTCTCTGAGTACAGATCTCAGAATAAAACTGCTTCATCAAATAATTAATTCTGTTTTCCTTTTGAAGGAGCTGCCAATCTGTTGTCCACAGAAGCAGGGTTTAAGGGTTCTGCTTTCTCTATATCCTTAATAATACTGATTTTCTGATTTTTGCTGTTACTTAGTAGTCAACTTAATAAATGTGAAATGCTACCTTACCATAACTTTGTATCTCCAAACTACATGAAGCTGAGCATCTTTTACAAGCTTACTGGTCATTTATGTGTCTTTAGAGAAATGTCTACTTAAGTCTGTGTGGTGGTCTGAATAAGAATGGCCCTATAGGCTCAAAGATTTGAATACTTAGTCATCAGGGAATAGCACTACTGGAGAAGGATCAATATATAAGCACTTATGAGCTAGGAGTATAAATAGATTTAAACAAAACACTTTGTCTATCATACAAAGGTCCAAGTTCAATCCCCATTAGGAAAAATAAAAATCTTTTAAGATACGTATTTTGCAAATATATTTTCCCTTCTTGTCATTTGTATCTTTCACTCTTTTAAATTGTTGGGGTTTTTTGTTTGTTTGTTTTGAGATGGTCTCATGGAGCCTTGGCTAGCTTCAAACCTGAGATACTAGTTTTCCAAATGCTATGACCACAGGAGACCAGAGGACACATGTGTGGAGTCAGCTCTCTCCATCTACCTTTATCTGGGCCCCAGGGATCAAAGTCAGGACTCTAGGATCGTGAAGCAAGTGCCTTTACCTGCTGAGCTGTCTGGTCAGTTCTCTAAGAGGAATTTTCAGCCCTTAAGCCTGAGGTTGAATCTGAGTTTAGTACGTGGTTATTGTTTGTCTGGTGGTGGGAATACAACTCAAGGCTGTGCACAGCAAACTCTACATCACTGAAGTATAGCTGATTTTCACATCTAAACTCTTTTTTCTTCTTTGCTTTGTGTGTTTGTTTTATTTTGTTTTGTTTTATTGAGGCAGAGTTTCATTGTATAACGAACAATCTTGGCTGTCCTGGAACTCGCTTTGTAGACCAGGCTGGCCTCAAACTCAGAGATCTATTTGCCTCTGCCTCCAGAGTGCTGGGATTAAAGGTGTGTGTCATCACCATCTGGTTCACATCTAAACTCTCTAGTGTCCTTTTCTCTCCAGTTATTTGAAGTTATGGGTCACTATGTGGCCTAAGTTATCTGCTATTCCTCGTCCTCCTAGTGAAGCACTTGTAGCAAGTTAAAAGCCTTTCTCACATTAGGTAACTATTTGTCACCTCAATCCATTACCACAATTCTAAAATCAAGATTACAAATAATAGCTGGGCATGGTGGTGCACGCCTTCAATCCCAACACTCGGGAGGCAGAAGCAAGCGAATCTCTGTGCACTTGAGACCAGCCTAGTCTACAATGTGAGTTCCAGGACCAGCTAAGGCTCTTATACAGAGTAACCTTATCTCAAAAGACATTAACAAAAAACAAAACAACAACAACAAAAGACTACCAATAATAATCTAGTTGAAATACTTTCAGGGCTTAATTCCTTTATTCTCTGTGTAACAAAAACACAACTGATAGTCCTATCTTCTTTTATCTTCAAAATCTTTATTCCTTTGGTATGTTTGACAGTAAACACTTCTCTTTATTCTGCTAACTTCTTTCTTTCCCATACAAGATCCAATTCTGACCATCATTTAAATACTGCCATTTCTAAAGCTTCTTGTCTAATTCGATTGGGAAAATTTTATTCTCTAATGTTTGAACTATAATCATCTCAATAGCAGAACACCAATCTTTATGTGACCTCTTCCCAGAACTCAATTCCTATTTCCAGATGACTTGGCAACATCTCTATCTAGATAGACATCATAAGCCATTACTTTCAAAAGTGAATAGAAACTGGGGGATGGCTCAGTGAGTTAAGCACTTGTTCCACAGCATGAGGAATCGAGCTCAGATCCCCAGCACCCAAGTACTGGGCACTAAAACTATGTCTTTCCATTTTTGCTAGTCTGCCCTTTAGGAATTCATTTACTAAATGGTTATATTTTTATCTGCTGTTTTTTGTTTGTTTCTCCGTTTAAAATAGGGTCTCACTGGATGGACTAGAACCAGACTGGCCTCAGACCTAGAGATCCACCTGCCTCCCAAGTACAGGAATTAAAAAGTTCGCACCACCACACTTGGCTATTTGCTATATTTTTAAAATTTCATGTTTTATCCTTTTCTGTGCTACATTTTAGAAAATCTACCTTTCTCTTCATTAATTCTTCCTTTGGGTATTGACTTGTGTGTTGCTGAAGGCTGGGCATGGTGGAACACGCCTATAATTCAACACAAGAAGAAGATTCACGTAAATGAGATCAACCTGGGCCACACAGGGAGTCCTTATCTCCAAGAAAACAAACACACAAAGCCACAGAATTTTAATTGTATTTATTTATATACTTTAATTTTAAAGATCATACTTCTAATTTCTAGTCATCTGAGTTTTTTATATATTTATTTTGTTTCTTTTGAGATAAGATCTCTCTATGTAGCTCTGGATATCCTGGAAACTTACTAGGTAGAGCAGGCTGGCCTCAAACTCACAGACCTTTCTCAGCTTGCCTCTCTAGCCTCCCAAGTGCTGGGATAAGAGGCCCAGCTAAATTACATATTTAATTCATAATGCTTAATATTTTCCTTAAATCATTTCAATGTCTTGTCATCTAGTTGTTTTATGAAATCCTGACTCTTCCCAAACCTGTATCTTTAAATCATTACCATAATCTTATTTTGAGACCTGTGTTTGGGGATAGCTCTCTCAAAACACTTTATTTTGATATATAAGATTCAAGAATATCAGCATATTATATAATCACAGGTATCATGTTGACTTTGAAAATTTTTATGCATGATTTATTGCTTAAAAAAACTTGGAAATAAATAAAAAACACATACTAAAATTAACCAGACCCAAAGTCTGCCAATTCTAACTGTACAGAAGTTCACTGAGTTGTACAGACTGTGGGTCTAGTTATTTCTGACTTCTTACAATGAATGTTATAGTATAAATGGAAATGTCTTTTATCCAAATTATCCTAGCATTCAAATAAAACATAAAGTAACCACTTTACAACATTAAAATATGGACAAAACAGGCTTCATCAATAAGGTACAAAATATACCTTTTCAGCTGAAGAACCTGTCAAGACAAATGTTGAGAAAACAGGAAGTGGGTATTTGGTTTGAGGATCCCAACATTCAATAGTGGCTCCCATAGGAAGGCAGAAGAGAGGCACGGATTCTGAGAGCGGAAAAGATTCATAATCTTCTTCTGGATATCGAAAAATCAAACCTTTCAAAAAAAGGTTAAGATTTCATTTTAAAAAATCACTTTTATATAAATTATTCATGATATCATTATATATGATACATACTTAATAGCACATTATAATATCAAATTGCTTAGAACTATGTGTAAAATTTCAAAATTAGTTTTACTATAACAGAAACTAAGATAAGCCAATCTATCCTCGTTATCCCTGAACTTATATTTAATTACAACATGAACATGTATTAAGAATATTAGTAAAGACTGAAGTCAGCCAATCTTGATCACCAATCAACACATTTTTTTTTTACCTAAATATGTCATCACCTTAGCACCTTGTGAAGAATGGTAAGAAAGTTAGAAAGAAAATTTACTAATTATTTCAGTTAGTCTTTAGAAAAAAATTCAGAGAAGGGATAAATGTTATTTAAAAGTGCAAGACAAGAGAAGTGATCCTAGCCCCTATACCAGTGCTGAAAGCTGGAGTGTAAACGGCACTCAACGTGAGCCCAAGACAGAATATGTGAGACCCAGGAAGGAGGGGCAGGTAGCAGCACTGAGGGCCCTAATGGAGCCCTTCAGAACAAAGGAGCTGTACACCATCAATTAATTAGCCTATAATGTCACCAATATACAGCCACTTCCAAGCTAAGAACTTGAAAGTAAGATTTTAATTAAATTCAGTCTCCAAACCGCTGCATTCTAAAATATGTGTCTCATAATAAGAATCTAAAATTTAGATTTAAATACTTTAGCAATCTTTTTGCAAATGTTTTAAGTTTGAGCACTTTTTGTCGATTCCTTTTTCCTTCCAAAGAAAAGACTTGTATTATGTATTAAGGACATATTACAGCAATGTCATATTCTAAAATAATTCAGAATCTCTTATTAGTTGTTGCTTTTGTTTTATATAAAGTAAATGGTTTAATTCATTAGTATGAGTGGTTTTATGAGGGCAAAGAGTTTTCAGATATGGATTTGCCTAATTTTCCTAAAATAAAATTTGAATTCGAAAACTGCATAAGCAAAAAGTAATTGGCACTGCTTCTCTTCACAAAGAAGCATTCCAGTATCCTTTATTACAGCTGGAGCATACCTGTATTGCCAGACTTTATCCCACCATACCAGGGGGATGAAGAAGTCACACTTAAATCTTTACAGCCCTTGACACTTTAGTGTGCAGTTAGAGTATGACGATAGATTTCCCAAAAACTTCATGGCAGAAAAGTTTCTCAGGCCCTCCTCTCCTCCACATAGCTGATTCTTTGCAACAAGAGAGGAAGGAAGCAAATCCACCTTCCATGGCAAGTAACATGTGGTTCAAGTCAGACACACAGAGATAAGAGAAGGAAATGTAAGAAGTAAAGATGCAGTTGACACCTTTATGATTGTCCAAACACAAAGACCAAAGAAAGAAATTTCCATTGAATTATTAAATCTATTAGTGTAAACCAAAGTTTGGAGGATTATGCCTCATATGCTTGCTTGGACAAAAATTTAAATTTAATAACATATAGAGGGTGGTTTTAGTAAATCTTATGGTATATAATGCATTTAAGAAAACTTTAGCCTTTACATGCTAAAACTTATAATTAACAAATAAACCAATTCCACAAAGTATATCAGGGAACATATATTGTCTTTTCTAGCCAGCCCAATGATAGTATCCACTAGTTTGTCAACTGGGACTTCACTTACCAGCCTTATATGCTATTGCATTTGAAGCAGGCACAGACTTCTTATAACACAGAAACACATTGGAACCCCACTGTAAAAGATAAATTGAGTTTTCAAAAACAAAGTGAAAAGAAGAAACTGAGGATTTTGAATGTAATCTAAAGACTATTTATCCAAACAAGTCATTTAAAACTCCAAGTTAGCCAGGAGTTGTAATACCTGCCTGTAATCCCCGGATTCAGGATGAGGAAGCAGAGGGTAGTGAATCTGAAGCCACTCTGGGTTACAAAAACCATGTCTTTAAAAACAAAAAGAGCTAGGTGTCTTAGTTAGTACCTATCTAGTATTTGTGAAACCTGGGCATGATCCCCAGTGCCACGTAAAATTAGGCATAGTGGTGCACACCTGTTATCTTGGCACTAGGGAGAAGTCAGGACATTGGGAGTTCAAGGTCACCTACACAGCCATTTCCAGACCAGACTGGGATGGATACATGAAACCCTGTCTCTTTATAAGGATAGGAATGTATCTCAGTGGTAAAGTCCAATTCCAGTACCCATAAGAAAATCAAAACACTGTTAAGCAGTTGCCATGGAATAAAGTAAAAATACAGTTGACAATGCAAAAGGTAAAGAAACAAAGCCAGACAGTGGTGGCACACACCTTTAATTCCAACACTCAGGAGGCAGAGGCAGGTGGATCTCTGTGAGTTCGAAGCCAGCCTGTTCTACAAGAGCTAGTTCTTGGACAGGTTTCAAAGCCACAGAAAAACCCTGTCTCGAAAAACAAAAACAAAAAACAAAAAAAAAGAAAAGAAACAAGTCTGGCTTTTTTGTTTTGTTGTTGTTGTTTTAAAGACAATTTCAAAAACTTTAGAGTTGATGAGGCCAGTGGGATGATGGGTCAGCAGGCAAAGATTCTCACTGTTAAGTCTGACAAACCGAGTTCAACCATTGGGATCCTCATGTTGAAAAGAGACTTAATTCCCAAAAGTAATCTTCTGTACTCCATGTGTGCACAAATACATGGCTGCATATTCACACACACACACACACACACACACACACACAGAGTAAAATATGGTTTTCAAAAGCTTACAGTTCTGTGATCACTCAGACACTACTAGTGCTTGAAAGAACAGATATTGGAGCCCAAAGTAGGAAAGGCTGAGTCCCCAGGAGACTATGAAGTCATCACTCCCACCAATAGTTACGAATACATACATCTCTGCCTATCTTCAAGATAAACCTGACCCAAAAACAAGCACTAGTCTTATAAAACTATAAACCAAATGTGTATGCCCAATTTCCTTCTCCACAACTCTGTGTGCTTATTTGAAGAAGGGTCTGATTTGTGGCCCATACTGGCCTGGAAAAGCCCTATTCAGCCAAAGTTGGTTTTGAACTCCTGAGTCCTAGAATTACAGTCATGTCTGAGTTTTACTAACTCTTTCAAAAGGTAAGCATATAAAACCACATTAATTAAAATAAATAACTATAAGGAGAATTTCCACCCAATCTATCTGCAACTGTCCTTAAAGCTATTATTGAAAACCAGAAGTTAAAAAATCTGTGTTGATATAACAGACAATATTAAGATATACACAGACATAGATAAAATTCAAAGCATAAATTACTTTTTCTACATGTATCAGAATATTAAAAATGATGATTTATGCACATTAGGAAGGCGCAGCTAGTACTCCATAACAACGGAGATAGTCTAGCATGCACAAGGCCCTGGCTTGATCCCCAGCTTCACAGGTCTTTTTCAAATTAAAGAAATAGAGAGAAACATAAATAAGAATTATAAAAGTGTGAAAATAAACTATAGAACCAATATTAACATTTTTGGCTTATTCCCAAACCGAAGTTTGAAAAGGAAGCAACTCTGTCTTACCATGCCACAGTTTAAATTCTTATCGACTTTGCAGAAAGTATGAGGAGGGGTTTCCCCTTTACTGGTGATGATAACACAGATGTCAGTTACAGCCAAGGAATTCTGGGACCGAGCTGGAGGAGCCCTGCGATAGGTGATAAAGATTCTCTGTGAAGTAGTTGAACTATTGTTGACATTGGCACAGCGACCGTAGGGCGTGGCTTGAATCACTTCACATCCTGGAATAAGCCTTTCTTTCCCTTCATATAGCACTCTGCGTGGAAGGGAGAAAAGGGAGAGAAAGGGATTTAAGATTAATGCTGTTTTCTTCTTGAAATGAGCAAAGAAAACTTTGGTCATTCCTGTTCCTCTCCAAACTTCAACCAGAAACCAAAACTAAAATTACTACTTTAGGAATTATAAATCCTGGATTGTTTTTCAAAAGCTAGAACACAATTTAAGAAGCAAAACTGGACTGAGCAATTCAATTTTTATGACAAGAAACCTAACCAAGACAATGGAACACCACAGACATCCTCTGGTCAGGCTTCAGAAATTCTATGGAGTACTCAATCCAGGTGGTTTCAGGAAAATGTCCTTCCCAATTCCTGCCAAACTTTTATCTTTAAAAGTCCTGAGACCAAGTGAGTCCCACTCACTAGGGAGGCAGAGGCAGGAGAACCTCTGTGAGTTCAAGGTCAGTCTGTTCTACTGAGCTAGTTCCAGGCCAGGGAAATAAAGCAAGTCACAAATCCATCCATTCATAAATGATTCCTACCATCAAGTAAGTAAAATGTGCCAAGTATTCCAATTGATACATAAGACCGACAAAGGCCAAGACCTGCCTCGGACACAAAAGGAATTCCAATTCAGCCTGAGTAACAAAGCGAGATCCTATCTCAAAAAACCAAAACACTCTAGCTTGAGAGGGCCCAGTGGGCAAGAGCAATTACTGTCAAGCTCAACCTCAGCTCTCATCGCAGAGACCCACAATGTGGAGGGGGGAAATCAAATGCCCACTATTGAAGACACAATATGAACGTTCACAAGAAACTACTACTGTCCAGCAATTAAAACAATGGACTACATGGAAAAGCCCACCCTTGTCAAGTGAAGGAAGGCAGTTATAGAAAAGCATGCCTAGTAGGACTGCATTTATATGATGTGCCCAGAAGAGGCAGGTGTTCAGAGACAGAAAGCAGAATAGTAACTTCCTAAGAGTAGACGGGAATCAGAACATTAGCAATTAGGTACAGGGTTTCTTTTGGGGGAGATTAAAATATTCTAAAATGGATTATAGTGACTGCTGCACAATTCTCTAAATACACTTTAAAAAATTAGTAAATGGGTGAGTAATCTCTCAACCTTAGTTACACAAAGCTCTTAAAAGGTCAACCAAATATTAACATCTATTCTAAAGGCCTAGCAATTTAAATCAAGACTCTATCAGCAATTAAGTGAACAGAAACAACAATGAGTGGCTGGAGAGCAGGCTCAGAGGTTAAAAGCATGTACTGCTCTTTCAGAGGCCCATTAGGTTCCCAGATCTACATCAGATCACAATCACCTGAAACCCAACTCCAGGATTCCCAACACTCTCTTCTAGCCCGTCAGGCACCTACATGCACATGGCAGACGCAGGCAGACAGATTAAAAAAGATAAGACTTAAATTTAAAACTCAAAATAAATATGCAGGAGCTTATGGACCACAGCCATGTAGGGCTGTAAGTCTACCCATTTTTCTGATTTACTTATTTTCACTTTATATGGATGAGTGTTTTGCCTGCAAGTATGTCTGTGCATCATGCATATTCAGTACCCTCGGAAGTCAGAAGAGGGCATCAGATCCCTTGGGACTGGAATTAAACAGCTGTTCAGACTAAGGCAATTAATTCACTATTCCTGCATTCATAAAACATTTAAGCAAAAAAAAAAAATGAGAATTAAGAAAACAGCCAGGTGGTGGTGGTGTATGTCTTTACTTTCAGCACTTGGGAGGCAGAGGCAGGCAGATCTCTGCGTTCAAGGCCATCCTGGTCTACAATGGCTGAGGGCATTAATAAGAGTCAACTGTTTGTTGTATGCAAAACACTCAAAAACACACAGATGGAAAGTGGAATGATATAAAGCAACACTCCAAGAAAAGAGAATCTGAAAGCAAGCAGGACCACCTATACTCATTCAGACTTCAAGTCGAAATTACTTAGAAAATATCAAGTCCTTACATACTATCAGAAAGAACAAGCTACCAAATTACAATTAAAGGTGGGGGCTGGAGAGACAGCATGGCTGCTAAGAGTGCTTCCTTCACAACAATCCTTAGGACTAGAGCTCCGTTCCCAGTATCAATGCAAGAGCCAGCATCCTCACGCCTGTAACCGTAGCTCAGAGGTAGACAGACTGAAAGATCATCAGGGCTTCCTGGGTTCATCCAGCTGAGAAAACACAAGTTCCAGGTTCAGGGAGAGACCATGCTTCTCAAAGGAACTGGAGGAAACTGGGTAAGCTACCTTACACCCTATTCTGGCCTCCATTATGTGAACAGGAGCACACAAGTATCCAACAAACACAGACACATTGTACACACAGAGAGAAATAGAAAAACAAATGAATAAATAAATGAAATAGTCATAAATACCCAAACACTACTGAACACCAAGGGACAGATAAGACCAGATACAAAAATATGGGGTACTGAAATACTGTTCTTTCATCAGTAGATACACAAAATCAACAAATTTCAGATTTAAACTGTACCATAAATCAAACAGAAAAATTCTGTAGAATGTCATCTAACAGCTGTATAATATTCACCTCAGCATCCTGTGAAAACTTTGTCAAAATAGATCTCAGTTTACACCACACAAGTATGTGTGTGTGTGCGTGCGTGCGCGCACGTTTGAGGCAGAGTCTCTCTATTATGTATCTCTGGTTTCCCTGAAACTCACTCTGTAGACCAGGGTGGCCTCAGACTCACAGAGATCCACCTTTCACCTGCCTCTGCAAGTGGGATTAAAGGCATATGTTGTAGAATAATTTTTGTACACTGTGAATATGTGTCATCCAGACTGGTTCAATAAGTTGTCAATAGCTAGGCAGGGTTTTAGGAGCAGAGAGAACACTGGGAAGAAGAAGGCGTAGCTGCCAGTCAGGCATAGAGGAAGCAGCATGGACAGTACAGCATAAAGATAATAGAGCCACGAGGCAGAAAGAAATTAATAGAAATAAGTTAATTAAGTTATAAGAGCTAGTTAAAAACAAGCCTAAGCTGCCAGCCAAGTTTTCATAATTAATAAGAAGTTTCCATGTTGATGTGGGATTCCCCTCTATATGCAGTGAATGCCACTGGTTAATAAAGAAGCTACTTTGGGCCTATTCAGAATAGGGCAAGGTGGGAATTCCAAGCAGATAAAGGAGAGAGTAGGCGGAGTCAGGAGAAGCCATGTAGCCTCCACAGGAGACAGATGCCAAATGGAACCTTACTGGTAGGCCACAACCATGTGGCAATACACAGATTAATAAAAATGTGTTAATTTAAGATGTAAGAGTTAGCTAGAAATATGCATAAGCTAATAGGCCAAGCAGTGTTTTAATTACTACAGCTTCTGTATGGTTAGTCTGGGTCTGGGCAGCTGGGAAACAAAAGAGCAGTCTCTGACTACACCGTGTAATTATTTAGGAGTTGGCAAGTGGGACAGAAAAGTTCACCTACAGACATACACCACAACACCTAACTTTATTTTTTTAGCCAAGTTTTAACAAAACAAAAATTGAAATAATTTTCTAGTATCAGACCATACCAGAAAAAAGGGAAAAATTAATACCAATAGCCTGGCAGTAATTCAAGAATTTAGGAGGCCAAAGTAAGAGGGATGGGGTCAACACAGCAAATTCCAGACCAGCTTGATCTACATAGTGAGGTCCTGTCTCAGAAGGACAGGGGCTGTACATGTAGCTCACTCAGTATTAGAGCACATGCCATCATGTACACTGTTTTGGATTTAATCCTCAGCAACCTAGAAAATGAAACAAAAAGGAAATATCAATAGCAATATAAACTACAAACACAGGGATAATGCTCTTGTACACTGTAAAGATTTGTCACTTGTACTGATTTAATAAAACACTGATTGGCCAGTAGGCAGTCAGGAAGTATAGGCGGGGCAATCAGACTAAGCAAATTCTGGGAAGAGGAAAGGTGGAGAGTCAGTTACCAGCCAGACACAGAGGAAGCAAGATGAGAATGCCTTACTGAGAAAAGGTACCAAGTCACATGGTTAAATATGGACAAGAATTATGGGTTAATTTAAATTCTAAGAGCTAGTTAAATAATATGTCTGAGCTAATAGGCCAACAGTTTATAATTAATATAAGTCTTGTGTGGGGATGGGGGTAGGAAGTAGCACATATAATTTACCAGACCTTTGGAATATAGCAAAGGTAGTTCTAAAAGAAAGATAATAATAAAAAAAAAATCAAAGGTAGCAACATAGTTCAGTGACCTCCAGATGCATATTGTTAAGTTTCAAACCCAGAACAAATGGCTAGGGTGCTTATTTAACATATCAAGGTGGACCTTGCAGACAGCTTCTCCCACAGCCATCAGTCCCTACCTGTTACTAGATACAGATCGGAGGATACCCCAGTCTCAACCCTGAACTCTCCAGCCCAGGGGCTGGGTTGCTCCTCCCCAGAGGCTCTTTCCTATATAATCCAGACATTTTGATTTCCTGCCCCTTTTTGTACCTTTGGCCTCCTGGCTGCTGCACCTGGTTCCCCTCTCCCTTCCTCTCTCCCTCTCCTCACATGGCCCAGGTCAGTCTGGCCATATCCATTCCAGACTCTCCCAGGTATCCCTGCCTCTGACTGTGCTCTCCCACGTATCTGTAATAAACTTTCTCCTCCACCATACCTAGGAGCAGTCATACCCTTTCCTTTTTATTTTTTTTTCGTTCACATACCACTAATATGTTTCCACTCACACACACACACACACACACACACACACACACACACACACACATATACACAGCACTGGATGGATGGACAGATGGACAGACAGACAGATAGATGTATGATGAATTTAAAAACCAGAGTCAGAGAGAGATCTCAAATAAATGGTGCACCCC
Organism: Myodes glareolus; assembly: GCF_982192425.1. Taxonomy (NCBI): domain Eukaryota; kingdom Metazoa; phylum Chordata; class Mammalia; order Rodentia; family Cricetidae; genus Myodes; species Myodes glareolus. The sequence continues at coordinate 104,368,157 of NC_142028.1, forward strand.
AGTCTTAGATAAGCAAGAACAAGATAGATATGGTGGTGCACACTGTAATCACACTTTTAAATGTCAGAAGCAGTATCATGAATTCAAGGCCAACCTGGGCCACAGAGTGGGTTTCAAACCTGAGCTACCAATTAAACTCAGTTGAATCTCTGTAATCCACGGTGGAAGGAGAGGGCCAACTCTGGAATGTTGTGTGACCACCCACAGGCTCACTGTAGCACATGAGCAGTGCTTGCATATGCACAAGCATGTAATATACACACAAAAGTAACTTCTTTTTACCACAATCAACTTGATTTCATTACAGAAAGCAATGAATTGTTCAACATATGCAAGTCAATAAATATGATGTAGGATATAAATAAAACACAAAATCAAATGATCATCACAATGGATTTAAAAAAAAAAGGCCTTTGCCCAAACTCAACATCCCTTCATAATAAAAGCCCTGAAGAAGCTGGGCATAGTGACATGCACCTTTAATTCCAGCGCACCTTTAATTCTAGCACTTCTGAGGCAGAAGCAAGTGGATCTTTGGGAATTCCAGGTCAAACAAGGTAACATAGTAAGAGCCTATCTCAAAAAAGAAACAAATAAATAAATGGGTGGATGGATTAATAAATTAATGAAAGAAATAAAGAAAAAGAAAAAATTGTAATAGCAAAAATCTAAGAATAAATAATAGTAGGTACTCTTTATATAAACCAAGAGCTAATACTACATCAGGGAAAAATACAAGAAGACTTTCCTGTAAAGCCAGACAATGGACATGAATGTCAACTCTTTTTCTCAATCATACAATTAAGTGCTAAACTTATTACTACCCAAAGCAATAATGTAAGAAAATAATATAAATAAAAGGGATACAAATAGAAAAGAAAGAATTCAAATTACCCCTATTTGCAGACCATATGATCTGTGCTTATACTTTGCCACAAAAGCAGATACTAGAATAGTGGAATACAGGGATGGAGAGATGGCTCAGCAGTCAGGAGCACTGACAGTCCTTCCAGCAGACCCGAGCTCAATTCCCAGCACCCACATGAAAACTCACAACTGTCTCTAACTACAGTTCCCAACACCCTTGCACAGGCAAAATACCAATGAACATTAAAAATAAAAATAAGTAATTTAAGAAAAGAAAGAATACAGGACCTAGAAATGAACCAATGCAGCTTCAACTCCCTGATGCCTGAAAAAGATGTCAAAAACACACACAAGGAAAAAAGAGAACTTCTTCAATAAATGCTACCAATAAAAATGCAAAACCACACACAGAGAAACGAAATTATATCCCTATCTTACCCTGTGCAAGAATCAATTTAAAATATATTATATTTTAAAATATAAGATATTAAACACTGAAAGTACTAAATGAAACCACTTGGGGACACACAGTTAATGATCTTCTCAATAAGACCCAATAGCTCAAGAAATAATAGTAAGAATTGACAACCATGACTGCATGAAATTAAAAGCAGTATAATAAAGAAAATGCCTGGTGTAATGAACCTAGAGTCAATTAATGGCCCAGTACATGCCACCAAGCCTGATGACCTAAGCTTGATACCCAGGATCTACATGGTAGAAGAGAACTGACTTACACACGTCTTCTCACCTCTACGTGTACACTGTGGCACCACCACCCCCAACACACATACACAAACAAAAATAAAATCTAATAATCTTTTTTAAAGTCTCCATTTCACGCCAATAAAAATGACTATAGTCAAGAAAACTTAATTAACGCAGAATAAGGGGGACAGAAACCTTAAGATATTAGTGGTAATATAAGTTATTCCTGCCACTACGCAAATCAATATGGAAGTTGTTCAAAAAATTAAAAGCAGAACTAGTACATTACCTAGTTAGCCCCCTCTTGGGTGTACACCCAAAGGAATCAAAGCACGCATACTCCAGTGACACGCTGCATACTCGTGCTTATCACAGCACTACTCACAACAGCCAATAGGTGACTAAAGGCTAGGTGCCCATCAACAGATGCATGGATAAAATGAAAAAATGCAGTACAGAAACACAATGAGATTTTATTCTGCCATGATGAATGAAATTATCTCACATGTAGAGTATTGCATACAAGTGGCCATTATCTACCAGAATTGGAGCCAGAATCAGAAAAACAAGTATCACTCATTTTCTCATACATGCATAATCTAAATTTATATGCAGAAGTGTGTATATGTGCAAGTCACACACAAGTTCAATCGTAACACTGGGGAAGTAGAGGCAAAAGGATCTGGAGTGTAAGACCATCTTCAGCTATACAACAAGTTTGAAGTCAGCCTGGTATACACAAGATCCTGTCTCAAAACTTAAGGCTCAGCAGATAAAGACCCCTGCCATTAGTCCTAACAAACTGAGTTCAATCATTAAGTCATGACAGAAAGAGAAAGCTGACTCTCTTAAGTTATTTTTTGACCTCTGTGTGTATGTACATGCACACAAAATGAACAAACACATAATACAAAACAAAATGGCATATAGTAGCATATCCCAGCACTCAGGAGGCAGAGGCAGCAAATCTTTGAGTTTGAGGCCAGCCTGGTCTATACACCATATTCCAGGCCAGTCATACTGAAATCCTGACTTGGGGGGAGGGGCAGGAGAATCATGAAAGCCAGTGATATGTATACCTGCTAGCAAGTCCAACAACTTGAATTTGATCCCTGGAACTACAATGGTGGAAGAAGTCCTTCAAGTTGCTCCATGACCCCATCATGACTCCATGTGCACACCATGTGTGTGAACACACACATAAAACACATACATGCATACACACACAAATACACCTTGAATACACTAGGACAGAACAGAACAATGACATGAAAAAAGACAATTTGTGAATAACAGCAGGATCACTGGGGAGGGGTACAGAGGCAAATGAGCCAAGTACACTATATACAAGTGTAGAAATGTCATAAATGCAAAGAAAAAGACCAAAATGGCATTTATGAAAAACTTAGAGTTAATATTTTCAAAGATAAGACCTTAAAACCTTTCCCTTAGAATCAGGATTGAGACCAATGGCTTATTCCCAGCAGTGCTATCTCTCCAGCCCCCTAATAGCTTTTGGGGGGGAAAAAAAAGGAAAAAAAAAAGGACCGTTTTTCATTTTTGTTTTTCTTTCTTTTAAATCAGTCCTGAGAATTGAACCTAGGAACTCATATGTGTTGGGCAAACCAGGCCCATCTACAGTTCCCAATTTAGAAAGGAAGAGAGGAGAAATGAGTTCCCCTAACAGCAATATTTGAGACAGGATCTCTTGTAGCCCAGACTGGCCTTGAACCTAGTATACAGACGAGGATGGCCTCCAATTTCTAATCTTGTCTCTACCTTCTAAGTGCTTTGGAGTACATGTTCAGGCCACCACACCGGGCTTCCAAATATATATACAGTGTTTTTTATCATAGCTCTTCACATTTATATATCTAATCAAGAGTATGTATAGACATGCAATATATCCTTGAACTTAATCTTGAAATAAAAAATAACAAAACTACCAGAAAGTTCAAACTTCTACTACTATATACCTTCTTATTTTTAAACAAATTTAATTCCCTTTACCATTGCAAAAGAAAGTGGTCATACCCAATATCTGTAAGGGGAGGTTTATCTCTCCCTCTCTTATAACACAGGAAAAGCTCTGGGCTTTTCAGACTTCCATAGTTCAAGTTTGCTTGGAGTCCTGATGGAGTGGCTTCAACACAGGTGTACCCTTCGGGCACAGCTTCCCCAGCTGACTTGATAATAACTGCAATGTCTGTGATTGGAGCTTTAGGGCCAGTTGATTTAGTATCTATACGGTTTACTTCTTGATCTAGAAGAGTTGATGTATCCGTGAGACCTGCCACAACAAAGTAGTCTGTCACTCTTGGTCCTTTGTCTTCTATCATGACTGCTATTCTGTTTCCTAAAACAGAAAAGAAATGGTATCAATGGTTGGAAATACTTTATACTGATCAAAATTAAAGTATCCTTAAATTAGGAATAACCAACTACCATACTTCTCAGATTTACAATCAAACTTCAACCTGTAAGGTTTTTATCATCTTATCAGCTTTACCTAAATTTTAAAAAAAAGTAGGTCTGGTACATTTGCAACACAACTACAGTCATTTCACGTACCTATAGCTCTTATTTACTACAACAGCTGGGTGTGGTGGCTCAATTTGTAATCCTAGCACTTGGAAGGCTAAAGCAGGAGGATTTTAAGGCTAGCACTACACAATGAGACCCTGTTCCAAAATCTGGAAAAGGGGGCCATCGAGATGGCTCAAGAGGTAAAAAAAAAAAAAAAAAAAAAACAAAAAAACAAAAAAACATCTGCCTCAAAATCCTAACAACCTCAGATGGATACCTGAAATCCACAGCGGGAGAAAGTCAACTCCCCTACAAGCTGTCCTCTGATCTCCACACACACAATATGGCATGCACACACCTACCCACAAACATACACACATACACACTACTATTCAATAAAGATTTAAGAGCTGTTTGATCTAGGTAATAATATGGATGAGTAATAAAATGATGTGACAGCAACCAGACCAAAGAGAGCGAGAGAGAGCGAGAGCGAGAGAGAGAGAATGCATATATGCATATATGATTCTGTTATTATAGCCTGGCTGGCATAGAATTCATGTATGACAGACTAGCCTCGAACTCACAGAGATCCATCTGCATCTACCTCCCCAGTGGTGGGATTAAAAGTGTGCACCACCATGCCTGGCCCCATATAAATTTTAGAAACTTGTTGGAAAGATGTCTCACTGGTTAAAAACACTAACTACTCTTCCAGAGGTCTCGGATTCAGTTCCCAGCACCCCACATGGTGGCTCAAAATCATCTATAACTCAAATCTCAGGGGATCTGACACCTTCTTCTGGCCTTTAAGGGCACTGCATGAATGTAGAGCAAAGACATACTTGTAAGAAAAACACACACATTAAAAGAAATCTCATATATAATATGTATGTATGTGTGTGTGTGTATGTATGTATGTATGTATGTATATATATTTGCCTGGCATGGTAGCATAAACCTTTAATCCAACCATTTGGAAAGCAGAGCAAGTGGATCTCTGAGTTCAAGGATAGACTGGCATACAGAGAAACCCTGTATAGGGTTTTCTCAATTAATTTATCTATTTATTAATTTTAGAGGTTATATGATAGAAGACAATATCAGGAGAAAATAGTGAGGAAGGAGGAAACTTGGGATATTGATGGATATCTTCACTACCTTGATTTTGCAATGATTTTCCAAGTGTATATATTTGCGTCTTTGAGAATAATATTTAATTGTTTCCGAATATCATACAATATAGTTTGATCATATTTAACCACAGCTGTTGATTTGACTCCTCCGAGATCTACCCTCAATTTCCTTCCCACCACCTGACTTGGTGTCTTCTCTCTCCAACACACTGCCCACATACTCAGGGATGTGAGGCCATCCACTGCAGTGCGTTAACCTGCCAGGAGCTACAACCCTTAGAAGAAAATTAACTCTCTGTCCACCAGCGGTCATCAGTTGTCAATAGCTCCTCAGTTAAGGGTAAGGACTCTTGAGACCCTGTTCCCCTTCAAATTTATACATTTTAAGTAGGAGCTGTACATTTTATCTGCATTATTGTCTTTTCTAAGTTTTTATTAGCATATATCAATTATTCACAAAATAGGTTTCATTATGACATTTTCATACATGTGTATAGCGTATTTTGATTATATTCAAAACACCTTGCTGGGCATAAGGGTACAGAACTTTTTAATGGAGTAATTTAATGACAGATACTCCATTTCTCTGCTGTTTTAGGTGCATTTAGAGTCTATCATGTTTTATCTTCATTTTTGGACTATCCCAAATGTCTTCTAAATTACTTTTTAATCCTCTCAATGAACCCCACTTTATTTAAAAATTCCTTATTTCTAATCATGTATGTCTTTTATATATGCCATCTCATTTTTTATGTCCAATTTATTTTAAGACAAATATTCTTGCATAATGAAATTTCTTCAAATTATTGAATTTCTTCAAATTATGTATATTTTGCACTCAATACCAAACACATACTAACATATTAAAAATAACAAGTTCTACTTCTAATCAACTAGCCAGAGTAAAACTGCTATCTTATGATGATTGCCCTAAACCCCAAGGGACCATTTTAGTATTATGATAGTAGCATAGGGCGTAGCGGCAGTTGGAGCAATAGCTCAGTGGTTAAGAGCACTTACTGTTCTTATGAAGGACCCAGGTTTGGTTCCCAGTTCCTGGAGACCTGATACCTTCTGACCTCTGCAGGGACCAGGCACACACATGGTACACATTAATACAGGCACTCAAACACACAAAACAAATAGGTCTTTAAATAAGACAAAATAAGACTGGAGGTGATAGCACCCATCTTTAATCCCAGCACTCAGGAGACAAAGGCAGGTGGATCTCTGTGAGTTTGAGGCCAGTCTGGTCTACAAGAACTAGTTCCAGAATAGGCTCCAAAGCTACAAAGGGAAACCCTGTCTTGAAAAACAAAAACAAACAAAAAGACAAAATAAAAGAGCTGCTAATTTGGAAGAAGGGTGTCAGAACACAGTCCAAGGATGGAGTCATGTGAGAATTCTGAACACTTAGAAAAGTCAAAAAAAAAAAAAAAAAGACAAGAGTCTTGTGATATCAATTTCTTTAAAACACAGAATTGTTCTTGGAATGTATTTTCGTGTTCCTCCCAGGTATAGGGGATAGGAGTGAGTTTACTTCACCTGTTATTATTCATATGCCTCTCCTGAAAAACATGTCCAGCTTGCCCTTGTGATTATATGCTTTATTCGGGTGATTCTGCTTAACTCTCTGAGCATAAATTGTCTGATGCCCGAATAAAGTTGGCTATTGAAAGAGACTTGAGTCAGCCCCATTTTAGGCCCTCTCTCCCAGGTTCACCTGCCAACTAGAGCAGTAAGCAAAAGGGATCAGTGGTGTAGGGAAGGAGACAGGAGAGGATAATGAAAGGTTAAAGAAGTTTTGTTGTTGTTGTTGTTTGAAACAGAGTGGTATTATATAACCCTAGCTGCATAGAACTTTGTAGCAGACCAAGCTGACTTGCTGGAGATCGACTTGCCTCTGCCTCTTTTATTTTTTTAAAGATTTATTGGGGGGCTGGTGTGATAGCTCAGAGGTTAAGAGCACTGGCTGCTCTTGCAGAGGACCTGGGTTCATTCCTAGCATACGCAGGGCAACTTACAACTGTCTGTAGTTCCAGCTTCAAAAAATCTGACATACTCACCTGAATCATCAGTGGGGCAAGGGAGAAATTGAACTCCTAAACTTCAATGAAAATGACCACACAACATGCCCAAATTTATGGGGCACAATGAAAGCAGTGTTAAGAGGAAAGTTCATAGCACTAAATGCCTACATAAAGCTGAAAAAAATCCCACACTAGTGAATTAACAGAACATTTGAAAACTTTAGAACAAAAAGAAGCAAACTCACCCAAGAGAACTAGACATCAGGAAATAAAGTGAGAGATGAAGTCAACAAAATAGAAACAAAGAAAACAATACAAAGAATAAATGAGACAAAGAGTTGATTCTTCGAGAAAATCAACAAACAAGATAAACCTTTATCCAAACTATCCAAAAGACAGAGAGAGAATATCCCAATTAACAAAATCAGAAATGAAAAGGAGGACATAACAACAGATACAGATGAAATTGAGAAGATCAACAGGTCATATTTGAAAAACCTGTACTCCACAAAATTGGAAAACTTAAAGGAAATGGACAACTTTCTGGATAAATATCACTTACCAAAATTAAATCAAGACCAGATAAGCAAATTAAACAGAGCTATAACTGCTAAAGAAATAGAAACAGTCACCAAAAGTCTCCCAACCAAAAACAGCCCAGGACCAGATGGTTTCAGCTTAGAATTCTACAAGATTTTTAAGGAAGAACTAATACCAATACTCCTCAAATAGTTTCACACAATAGAAACAGAAGGAACATTTTCAAATTCTTTTTATGAGGCTACAATTACCCTGATATCCAAACCACAGAAAGACATTACTAAAAAAGAGAATTACAGACCAATCTCACTTATGAACATTGATGCAAAAATACTCAATAAAATACTGACAAATCGAATCCAAGAACACATCAGAACCATCATCCACCATGATCAAGTCAGCTACATCCTAGAGATGCAGGGATGGTTCAACACACAAAAATCTGTCAATGTAATCCACCATATAAACAAACTGAAAAATAAAAACCACATGATCATCTCATTAGATGCTGAAAAAGCTTTCGACAAAATACAACATTCCTTCATGATAAAGGTCTTGGAGAGAGCAGGGATACAAAGAACATACCTAAACATAATAAAGGCAATAAAGAGCAAGCCAACGGCCAACATCAAACTAAATGGAAACTTCCAGCAATCCCACTGAAATCAGGAACAAGACAAGATTGCCCACTCTTTCTGTATCTATTCAATATAGTTCTTGAGGTTCTAGCTAGAGCAATAAAACAAAAGGAGATCAAGGGGATACAAATCGGAAAAGAAGTCAAACTCTCACTGATCACTGATGATATGATAGTTTACATAAACGATCCCAAAAATTCTACCAAGGAACTTCTACAACTCATAAACACCTTCAGTAATGTAGCAGGATACAAGATTAACTAAAAAAAAAATCAGTAGCCCTCCTGTAGACAGATGATAAAAGGGCTGGGGAAGAAATCAGAGAATCAACACCCTTCACAATAGCCACAAATAGCATAAAATATCTCAGAGTAACTCTAACCAAACAAGTGGAAGATTTGTATGACAAGAACTTTCAATGTTTAAAGAAAGAAAATGAAGAAGACACCAGAAAGTGGAAAGATCTCCCAGGCTCCTGGGTAGGCAGAATTAACATAGTAAAAATGGCAATCTTACCAAAAGCAATCTACAGATTCAACACAATGTCCATCTAAATCCCAGCAATATTCTTCAAAGACCTCAAAAGAATGGTACTCAACTTCATATGGAAAAGCAAAAAACCCCAGGATAGCCAAAACAATCCTGTTCAATAAAAGAACTTCTGGAGGCATCACAATTTCTGACTTCAAACTCTACCACAGAGCTACAGGAATGAAAACAGCCTGGTATTGGCATAAGAACAGACAGGAAGACCAACGGAACCAAATAGAAGACCCGGATATCAATCCACACATCTTCGAACACCTGATCTTTGATAAAGAACCAAAAAATATAAAATGGAAAAAAGAAAGCATGTTTAACAAATGGTGTTGGCATAACTGGACATCAACATGTAGAAGAATGAAAATAGATCCATATCTATTACCATGCACAAAACTCAAGTCCAAATGGATCAAAGACCTCAAAATAAAACCAACCACAATGAACCTCACAGAAGAGAAGTGGGAAGTACACTTGAATGCACTGACACAGGAGACCATTTCCTAAATATAACCCCAGTATCACAGATACTGAGAGAAACAATTAAAAAACGGGACCTCCTGAAACTGAAAAGCTTCTGTAAAGCAAAGGACATGGTCAAAAAGACAAAATGACAGCCTACAGAATGGAAAAAGATCTTCACTAACCCCACATCAGACAGAGGTCTGATCTCCAAAATATAAAAAGAACTCAAGAAATTGGTCATCAAAAGAATAAATAATCCAATAAAAAAAAATGGAATACAGACCTAAACAGAGGAATTTAAAATGGCTGAAAGTCACTTAAAGAAATGTTCAACACCCTTAGTCATCAGAGAAATGTACATCAAACCAACTCTGAGATTCCATCTTACACCTGTAAGAATGGCCAAGATCAAAAACACTGATGACAACTTATGCTGGAGAGGATGTGGGATAAAGGGAACACTCCCCCATTGCTGGTGGGAGTGCAAACTAGTACAGCCCCTTTGAATATCAGTATGACGATTTCTCAGAAAATTAGAAAACAACCTTCCTCAAGATCCAGTAATACCACTTTGGGGTATATATCCAAAGGATGCTCAATTGTACCACAAGGACATGTGCTCAACTATGTTCAAAGTAGCACTGTTTGTCATGGCCAGAACCTGGAAACAACCTAAATGCCCCTCGACCGAAGAATGGATAAGGGAAATGTGGTTCATTTACACGATAGAGTACTACCGAGTAGAAAAAAATAATGACACCTTGAAATCTATAATGAATAGAGCTAGAAAGCATCATATTGAATGAGGTAACCCAGGCCCAGAAAGACAGTTATCATATGTACTCACTCATAAGTGGTTTTTAAACATAAAGCAAAGAAAACCAGTCCACAAATCACAATCCCAGAGAACCTAGAAAACAATGAGGACCCTAAGAGAGACATACATAGATCTAATCTACAAGGGAAGTAGAAAAGGACAAGATCTGAGTAAATTGGGAGCATGGGGACCATGGGAGAGGGTTGAAGGGGAGGGGAGAGGCAGGGAGGGGAGCGGAGAAAAATGTAGAGTTCAAAAAAAAGAAATCTGACATCTTCTTCTGGCCTCCAAAGGCACTGCATGTATGTAGAGCACAAATATACAAGCAGGCATATTATCCATACATATGAAAATAAGTAAAAATTTAAAAATCACATTATGTGTGTATATATGGGTATGTGCACATGAATAGCCAAATACCCAGGTATTTGGATTCCCCTGAAGCTGGAGTTATGGGCTGTTTTGAGATACCTGGTATGGGTGCTGGGAACTGAACTCAGGTCCTCTGTGCCATTAGTGCTCTTAACTGCTGAGTCACCTCTCCAGGCCTATACTTTATTTTTATATATTTTTGTTTTTGTTTTGTGTTGAGGAGTGGGACTCAGTCACAGGAGTCCTTTTATCCTTTGCCTCATCCTTTGAAAAACCCAAATACTAGACATTTAACTCTCACTACCACGGTCACTTCAGACTACAACTACTTTACAGTTGAACATTATTTCTCTGTATGTGCACCTCACATTTTTATTCCTTCATCTACTTAAGGACACTAAGTTGTCTCCACATCCTGCTGCTATCATAATGCTAAAATGAGCCTGGGGGTGTCGAGTGGAGGTGCAGGTATGGCCTCAAGAGAGCAATTCTGACTAAATAACTAGAAGTTTGATTGCCAGTCCATACAGTGATTCTATTTTTAATATAAATTTTTAGTAATCTCCCACGTTTGTAGATAGTGTTGATTCCCTTTGCTCTTAACCCTGCTACGGCTCTGTGTAGCAAAAGCTTTTCTGTTTGGTTTGAAGAGATAGGGTCTCACTCTGAAACCCAGGTTATCTAGAACTCACTGTGGCCCAGGCAAGCCTCAAATTCATCCTCCTGCTTCAACCTCCCAAGCCACTTAGCTTCAACAAAGCTTTATTTGGGGGTGAGGGGGAGTTGGGGGTTCGAGACAGGGTTTCTCTGTAGCTTTGGGGCCTGTCCTGGAACTAGCTCTTGTAGTTCAAGATAACCTCCAAATCACAGAGATCTGCCTGCCTCTGCCTCCGAGTGCTGGGATTAAAGGCATGAGCCACCACCACACAGTTTAACAAAGATTTTTTTAAAAGGTGCAAAAATCAATTTATAAGGCTTAATATTCATTCTCCAATACAACAAAGATAATCTTCTATAACTTAATTTCATACTTCTTACTGACTAGCATCCCCCACCACCAGACAGGTTTCTCTGTGTTGCCCTGGCTGTCCTGAAACTCCCTTTGCAGACCAGGTTGGCCTTGAAATCAGAGACCCTCCTGCCTCTGCCATCCTAGTGCTGGGATTAACCACTGCCCACATGCCCAAAACATTCATTAATGTAAGCAAAACACTATTAGCTTCAACCTACACAACTAAATATCATCCACACAATTTTTCTCACTGAAATAAAAAAGTTTCTTTCAGAGTGTCAAAATTTATCTGTATGTTCCCACACCATACAAAATGAATGATAAGTTTTCTAAATCAAGGAAAACAAGGACCATTTTATCAGTTATTGGCTACATTTAAGCAATGTAATATAGGGATTTAGTGATTTTCTTCAGACAGCTCTATCAAGACCAGTTATGCTTCCTATATAAGAGAACTATAAAACTGAAGTCCTTTCAAATAAAATCAAACTGACAAAACAATGATATTCTCCACTGTTGTATTGGTGGCTCCGAGTTTTACACAAAAGTAATGTAAAGAGAGGGCTTGGGCTAGATTGTGAGTTTCATCCAGGTCAGTCAAGGCTAAAAGATGAGGTCCTATCTCAAAAGAGCTAAAGGGAGGGAGAGAGAAATGGAGGAAGGGAGGGAAAAAAAGAAAATTTAAAAAAAAAAAAAAGAAAGTCAGACAGGATAAAAGAGCCCTGGAAAGTAGAGAATGTGCAGCAGCCACAACTAATTAAATAAATTCAGTTGTTCTCCACCAAGTCCCCTTGGGAAAACTAGAACTTCCCTTTTTGAATGTTATGCACAGTCAAGATGGCCAGGTGTGGCAAAGGCAGAAGGAGCACCAGGAGTTTGAGGCTGGCCTGGTCTACACAGTGAGTCCTAAATCAGCCAGGACTGCTTAGTGAGATCACAGATCAAAGAAACAAGGGGACAGGGAGCCTGGGCTTGGTGGTACTACCTGTAGTGCCAGAATTAAGGAGGTAGCAGCAAAAAGATGAGTTCATGGCCAATCTCACAGAGGGATTCAGAGGCCAACCTGGGCTTCAGGAGACCCCATCAAGGCAAGAGAAAAGGAGTAAAAGAGAGGGAGGCAATTAGCTTTACCACCAAGATTTATAAGGCAATGGACCTATGTATCAAATTGATAATATAACAACATGTCTGGGAAATTTAAAAAGGACAACTCTGGGTCTGCTTAATTGTGGTGTATAATTTTTTTTATTTGCAAGGTTTTTTTTAATATATAATAAAGCTTATTTTTAAAAAAAATGACTAAATTGAACTAGCATTTGAACACAGTATTTTGAAAAAAAGAACTAAAAAAGAAATTTTGACCCTTTCTTTTTTGTTTTTGTTTTTAGAAGGATTTTCATGGTGGTCTTGGTGTAACAATTTTGAATTTATCTGCACCTTCTCTGTAAGTGAACAATTGCTGAAAGTCAGAATTCCTGCTGTAAGAAAATGGATACAAATCTGGAGAATGTGAAGAAAAGAGTCAGTGTACTAGAATGGAAGTAGAAGCATCGGTGTGAATACATAACTTTAGCACATGTATGCTAAGGCAATTCTGTGCCCTTAAATGACAACTAGAACAGGAAAAGCATATTAAACTAGATGTGGTGGCACTAGTCTAGCCTGTAATCCCAGCACTCAGGGAAGTGAGGCAGGGGGATTTCCAACTCCAGGCCAGCCTGGGTTAAGCAGTCAGGTTCTGGCTCAAGAAATCCAAGCAAGCCAAAAGGAAGCAACTGCAGAGTGCTCAGGCATTCAGAAACAGGCCATCTCCATCAACCACTCCAGGGCTAGGAACCAGGAAAGAGGGGGTAGAAAGACACTGTGAGGCAGCACTGGAGTGGAATGTTGTGGAAGGCTGTCATCCAGTTATGCCTGAAGTCTCAGAAGATGGGATTCCCAGAATAAGAGCAGACCTACCAACAACCTGTACGAACAACAACGAAGGGATGACCTTCATCCTATATGAAGGGCCAATCCACTCCAAGGGAGCTATAGACAGTTGCTGGAGAAAGACATTTTCTTCAGTGTTGTTCCTATAATTAACCTGTTCCTGTAAACAACCCTAATTAAACTCATTAGGTCACTAAACAGACAGGAGCAGATGCAGGGCTAGGAAGAAGGAGATCATGGGAAGAGTAGGGGAACGAGAAAGTAATGGGGTTGAATAGGATTAAAATACACTATATACATATATGAGGAAGTCATAATGAAATATATTATTATGCATAAATAATATATGTCAATAAAAACATTAAAACCAAATAAATAAATGTGTATTCATATAGAACTAAAGTGCGGACTTTGGTTAATGCCAATGTCATTAGTAGAACAATTATGCCATAGTAATATAAAATATTGTTTTATTTTGGAATTATGTGACTTTTTTGAGACAGAGTCTCACTTTGTAATTTACTATGTTGCCCAATCTGGTATGGAAATCATGGCAATCCTCCTGCCTCAGCCTCATGAGTGCTGAGAGCTACTAATCCCAACTAGAAACATAAAATAGTAACAGGAAGGAGAGAAACACTATCTTTTCAACTTTTCTATAAATCTAAAATTATTCAGAAATTAACATTTTAAGGGGGGAGATATATCTCAATGATAGATCACTTGCCTAGCATGAGAGAAGTCTTGAGTTCAATCTACAGCATCACTAGAGCTTGATTTTATTCTTTAATGCGGGAAAGGGAGTGTCCATGGGAATGTAAACACGTTTGTGGAAACCAGAGGTGGATCTTGGGTTTCTTCCTCAAGTGTTTTTTTGCCTTATTCTTTAGAAAAGATCTGTCACTGAACCTATAGCTCACCAACTGAGTAGACTGGCAGCACAGGGATCCTCCTGATTTACCTTCTTTCTCAGTTTGGGGATTATGGGAGCACAATGCCACACCTGGCTTATTAATGTGGGTACTGGGAATCTGAACTCATGTACTCTTATTTGCACAGCAAATACTTTAACAACTGTAAACTTTAACAACTTTAATATTTTCCCTGTCCCAATAATTTAAGCATATGTAAATTTTATTAATTTATTATATATGCAAGTCAACAGAATTGACAGCAGTAATATAAACAAGCAAATCAAGGAAACAACACACATGTCCATCAACTGATGGACAGTCAAAAAGTGGTACCTACACATAATTATTTATACAATGGAGTGTCACTCAACAAAAAGAAATGAAGTATCAACACATAGTACCACAAAGATGAACCTTGAAAACACTCACTAAGTGGAAGAAGCTAGTCACAACCATATGCAGATCAGTTCCACTATATTAAAATGCTCAGAATAGTAAATCTAGAGAAACAGGAGTAGATAAATAGCAGACTCAGGTAGGCACGGATTCAAGAAAACTGCAGAAGGACTGCTAATGGACAGGAGGTTCCTGTTCAAAATGTTTCCACAGGAGCCAGGCCTGGGAGCACATGCCTATGATGCCAGAGAAGAGAGAAAAAGAGAAGATGGTTGGAGATGTAGAGGCCAGCCTGGGCAAAAAGAGATCCTGTCTCCAAATAACAGGTGCTAGTGAGGGTTATCAACATGTGGGTCGAGACCCCTGGGCTCAACTGGCCCTTTCACAGGGGTCTCTTGAGAACATCGGAAAACCCAGGTATTTACATTATGATTCAATTTGAATACATAACTGTATTCAAAATTAGTTATAAAGTAGCAAAAATAATGCTATGGTTGGGGTCAGCACAACACAAGGAACTGTATTAGAGTACTGCAGCATTAGGAAGGCTGAGAACCACTGTGCTAGAGATGGCTCAGCAGTTAAAAGTCTAGCAACTCTTCCAGAGAACTGAATTCAATTTCCAGAGCCCTCATGGGGAGATTTCACAACCACTTGTAACTCCAGGTCCAAGGAATCCAACATCCTCTCATGGCCTCTGTGGGTACTTGCATTCACCCACATAACCAAATGCAGGTACACATAAGAAAAAAGAAATTAAAAAATTATATGGGTTTCCCTCCTAGTTCTGATTGCTTAAAACACATCCCGAAGCAGTGTCACCAAAACAACAAACAATACCTAATCCACCCCTTCAGTAACACACCAGAGCAGGGTCCCCTGGAGAAATGATGAGGCTGAAGTGAATTAGGAAAAATCTATGCTATACCTAGAATGCCATGTGCAAAAGACAAAAGGCACTTCTAAGATTAGTAGTCACAGGGACTAGCTTAAAGAGTCTCCCATAGGTCAAACTGTGGGTGATCTCTGAGTCATAACGAGTGGCAGGAACTGGGAATATGACTCAGGAGTAAACTGCATGCTTAGCATACAAAAAGACAGAATGGTAGCAACGGATTATAATACATTAAGTATTTGGGCCTTGAGTGTATCCTGGTCCTACAAAATGAAGGGCAAGAAAACTTTTACAAAAGAATGACAACAGATACTTTGGGGAGAAGGAATAGTAGAAAAAAACCATGGTTTTCTCAGTCCCTACCTGTTACAGGGTCCTCCTGGCTGGCAGACCTCACCTGCTACCCTAAACTTCTCCAACCCTAGGACTCCCTCCCCCAATTGCCGTTCCCTATATACCTCAGCTATTTTGGTTACCCCTTCTCTTTTGGACCTCCTAGCTGCACCTGGCTCCCCTCTCTCCCAGATTCCCTCTGTCCCTACTCAAGTACACTCACCACGACTCTCCCAGATGTCCTTGCCTCTAGCTAGGCTCTCCCTTTTATTTATAACAAACTTTCTCCTCCACCACACCTAGGAGCAGTGAGGTCCTTTCCGTTTTTATTTCTTTTTTCATTCAATGAGCACTAGAAAACAGCACAGCAATAAACATTAGTCTGGTGAGAGAGGGACAGACCTGGAACTCCAGCTCTCAAAATGCTGAGACAGGAGGATCTTGAGTTTGAAGCTGGCTTGGACTAGATATGGAGCTCCAGGCCAAACTGGACTACAAAGAAAGATCAGGTCTCAAAAACCAAAACAAATGGGCCAGTGAGATGGCTCAGCAGATAATGGCACTTATCAGGATACCTGACAAGCTGGGTCTCCAGTTCTCACGGGGTCTAAACAGAGAACTAATTCCGGCAAGTTGTTCTCTGACAATGACACACACACACACACACACACACACACACACACACACACACACACACACTTTCTCTAAAATGTTAAAATGTTAGGGGAAAGAAAGGGAGGGTCAGTGATTAAAGTTTTTGTCCCACAGGCAAGAGTCTGATTCCCAGAGCCCATGTAAATTCTGAGTAGGCTTGGCAGTTTTCCTGTAATTCCAACCTTTGAAGGCAGAGATGATCCCCACAGTAAGCTGGCTACAGATTCTAGCTGTGGAAGAGTGACTGAGGAAGATTCCAAATATCAACCTCAGCCCTCTATATTCACACTCACTCACACACTTGAACACATATGTGTGCTGCACACAAGTAAACACATACACCCCCCACACATAAGCACATGAAAAAGTTTTAAAATAATGACATCAATAAACACAACAAAACAAAACAAAAAAGAGCTAGGCTTGGTGGTGCATATCTCTAATCTCAGCACCGCAAAGGGGTGGGGAGTATGATATTGATCTCTGTAAATTCAAGCACAGCCTGGTCTACTGAGTTCCCACCTAGTCAGATCTAGAATGAGACCCTGTCTGAGGGAAGAAGGAAATCTCCAAATAAATGATAATTATACTCTAGCCAGGTATCAGGCTAAGGCAGGAGGATTTTTGCAAGTTTAAGGCTAGTCTAGACTTCAAAGCAAGACCTTGTCTCAAAAAGAAAAGAAAAGCACAGGAGCTGAAGAGAGAGGGCTCTGTGCTTAAAAGTTTAAGAACACCAACTGCTCTTCCAGAGGACCTGTGTTCAATTCCCAGTACCACATGGCAGCTAACAACCATCTGTAATTACAGCTCAGGGAATATACATTCAGGCAAAAGACCAATGCACATAAAATAAAAAAAAAAAAGAAAGAGAAAAAATGATGAGGATTATAGGTGAGAATATAGTCTTTCAGGACAAAAAAAGAACGATCATGTAATGAGGAAAATACTTTATAAGAAAAGAAAGTCGCCGGGCAGTGGTGGTGCACTCCTTAAATCCCAGCACTCGGGAGGCAGAGGCAGGTGGATCTCTGTGAGTTCAAGGCCAATCTGGTCTACAAGAGCTAGTTCCAGAGTTCCAGGACAGGCTCCAAAGCTACAGAGAAACCAACTAAGTCTCTACCTGAAAAGAGCCACACACACCTCAAATATGACTTGCAGTTACCACTGTGTTATAGTCTACAGAATAAAGAGTGCAATCATGTCATTCCATTAATTATAGAAAGGCTAATTACTGAATAATTCTTTTTTAAAAATGAGCACTTATTTATTTTGTTTGGGAAGGGAAGCACAAGCTTGCCGCAGCATCCATGTGGAGGTCAGATGACAACTTTTCAGATCTTCTCTCCTATCATGAGGGAACCAGGGATCCAAGGCAGATTGGCAGGCTTGGCAGCAAGTAACTTTATCCACTGAGCCATCTAACCAGCCTCTGAATAATTCACCTTTCTGTATATTAAAATCTCCTACATAGAGCTGGGAATCTAGCTAAATGCTGAAATACATGATTATCATGTAAAAGCAGGCTCCAAATTCAATGCACAGCACCCTTTAAAACAAAAAAAATCACATATAACCTGGAGCGGGGGGTGTCTACCTTCTGTTTTGTCCCATTAGCCATTCCAAGCAACATCTAGTTAATTGTCATGGGTCTATGTTTTTATCTAAATTCCCTCTCTTCACTCTTACCCCCCCCAAAAAAAACAAAAACAAAAACAAAAACACCTTTTCAGGTTTATTCTTTTAGGCATCTAAGTTTCCAGTGGAAAGTAGGGCTTACTTAGTAGGACACACTTCATGTACTCGTGTAATACATACTTCATGCAATGATGGCACTCAAACGGCTAAAGAAAGAGAACTGCCTGAGTTTGAGGCCCATCCATGTCATACTGTGAACTGCAGGCCAGCTTGGGATAAAAATCTCATTCAACAAACGAATAACAAGAACAAAAAGTTTTAGAGAGAAGCAAATGGAGAATATTTTGTTCATAACTACCTTTTTTTAAAAAGATTTCTTTTATGTAATGTGTCTTAGTGTTTTACTGCCTATATGTACGTGTACCACAGGCATTCAGTGCCTGTGTAGGTCAGAAAAGTCAGAAGAACTGGACTAGAGTTACAGATGTCTGTGAACCACCATGTGGGTGGCTGGAGTTGAACTCAGGTCCTTTGCAAGAACAACAAGTGTTCTTATCCGCTGAACCACTTCTCGAGCCTCAAAACAACTTTAAAGCACAGCACAGGGGCATTAGGAGGTGCAGCAGATAAAGAAGCCTACTGGCAAGCTTTGTTCACGATGTCAGGGATGAGAGCGATGAACACACTGAACGCACACAGGCATACAGATCCATCACTTGGGAGGCACAAGCAGGACAGCTAGTACATGAGTTTGAGGACTGATTAGAGAGGGGGACACTCCTCTGGCCTCCGCAGGTACCTGCACTCACATACACATACTTACACATAGGCACACATATACATGATCAAATATAATAAAAATATCCAGGCAGTGGTGGCACACACATATAATCCCAGCACTTGGAAAGCAGAGGCAGGTGGATCTCCAGGAATTCGAGGTCAGCCTGGTCTACAAAGCAAGTTCCAGGACAGTCAGAGCTGCTACACAGAGAAACCCTGTCTTGAAAAAACAAATAATAATAATAACAATAAATTTTTTTTCTCTTTTTGGTTTTTTGAGACAGGGTTTCTCTGTGGCTCTGGAGCCTGTCCTGGAACCAGCTCTTCTAGACCAGGCTGGCCTCGAACTCACAGAGATCCACCTGCCTCTGCCTCCCGAGTTTGGGATTAAAGGCATGTGCCACCACTGCCCGACACAATAAATCTTAAAAAAAAAAAAAAAAAGCAAATTTACTCATTAGGAAGCAGGAAGGGAAGTGACATAAAGAGGCTGGAGAGGTGGCTCAGCAGTTAAGACGTGACACTTTTCCAAAGGACCCAAGTTCAGTTTCCAGCATCATATCCTTCAGTTACAACCACAGGTGATTACAGCTCAAGGAGGTCTCATCTTTCAACCTCCCGTGCACTACTAAATATAAATATATAATCACTTGCAACAGAGAACAATCTAGATCAACAAAAAATTAAGAGTCAATATGGTGGCACACACCTGTAATCCTACAACTCTGGAGTCAGAGGCAGGAAGACCTCAAACCCAAGACTAGACTGTGATAATAATGAACACAGCCATACACACTATAGCCCGACCTAATCTCACCAGTGCATGGCGTGCATGGCCACTTCCACTGTCAACAGCCCCTGCAGAACACTATCTGCATTAATTCATAACTGATCAATCTGCTGTGTTCACACACAGTCATCACCCAGAGTCTCTAGTTTATATTAGGGCCCCCTTTGGTTGGTAGACAGTCTACGGCTTTGAACAAATGAATACCGTATACATCTACCACGATAGTTTCACATTTAATTTTAGTGCCTTAAATTTTTTCTATGCTTTGCCTTCCCCCTCCCCCGATTGTTGTTATTCTTTTCTTTTCCTTACTGCTTTTTTGATACAGGGTCTCATAGCCCAGGCTGGCTTTGAACTCATAATCCTTCCAAATACTAGGACTACTGGCATGCCCAGCTTTTTTTCCATTTGTCTAATTTTTATTGACTTCTTTATGTATGCGGGTAGATTGCGTCGTTCAGCACATGCACAAAGATCGGAGAACAACCTGCAGGAGTCACTCTGCTCTTCTAACAAGTGGGGCCCTAGGGGTCAAACCCGGGTCAGGTGACAAGGGCCTTCCTTTCTCGGCCATCTCACGGGCCCTGATTGTGTAGTGAGACAGGATCTTGAATAGCCAGGCTGTCTGCAACCTCACTCTGAAACTGAGGCTAGTCTTGATCCTCCTGCTGCCATCTCCCAACTACTGGGATTAATAGCATGTGCCATCACCCCATTTATTGTTAAATGCTTTACTGTAGGGCCACGAAAATGCCTAAACTACGTTTGTGAGCTAGAGGTGTGATTTGGTGGCAGAGGAAGTGTTCAGTATGCCTAAGTTTCTGGTTCAACCTAAAAACCACATTAGCACGAAGAAGTCATGCATGAGAATTACACTGTATTTCCTCCACAGCAATGATCTAACCAGCAGTAGGAAAAAGCCATACCAATTTAAAAGGAGGAAGTACTACCAGCTTTCTTGGCAAACACTATGAATGTGGACGGGGAAATAAAGAAAAGAGACATCTAAGAGCAACTGGAAGTCAAGTGTACTTGAGTCTGAGCAGACCACAGTGATGAAGACCTGCAATCCCTGCACCTGAGAGGAGGCAGGAGCGTTTAAGGGAGTCCTCAGCTGTGTACGTTTACCTTTCCCAGAATTTAAGAGGCCCAGGCAGGAAGGCACAGCAAGTTCCAGGCATGTGCCTAGACTATACATATACAGCAGGACTTGTAAAAAAAAAAAAAAAAAAAAAAAAAAGTAGTTTTCAAACTGGGCATGATGTCTTTAGTCCCCAGACTGAGGCAAAAGCAGGATGATTATAAAAAATTCCCACAAATACTATCATAAATTTCAAATAATAAAGTATCTAAATTTGGAATTCCTAACACGATGATGCTAAAAGACTTCTTTTACTAGGCTATAATACAACATTCTTTTCTCAATTTTCAACTATTTTTTTTTTTTTTTTTGGTGCTCTGTTTTGTTTTTCCTAAACATGGTCTCACCACTCAACCCAAGCTGGCATGAAACTTGTTTGCTGAGTCGTGGAGCTGGCCTCACACAATCCTCCTGCCTCCATCTTCCAAGTGGAGGGTGTAGAGCTGTGCAACACTACACCTGGCTTCCCAAACTGCACAGCTTTCCATTCCACCAAGACGTCCCATTGCTACTGTCTATAAAACTGACAACCTGAAGGAAGGTACCATTTGTGAGGCACCATCCCCCCAAAAGGTGGCATTCAAATTCGTGTACTATGAAAACTTGTGTCGTGATTGTAACAGACATTCCGTTTTCAAATCACAACAGTCAGCCGAGACAACCTGCCACCTGACTCAGCTGCTTTCTCTTTCACCTTACAACCTGCACTTGAGATGCAAGAACAAGACAAAAACATCACTTTAAAGTGAGCAGCAAAGCCATTATGGTATTTGTCTTGGCAGGAAGCACCAATGAAAATAAGAGATGCTTCAGTCTTGGCTGGCAGATATACAAAAGCAAGGGTGCCTTGTCATTATTTGCCATGCAAAATCCTCCATGCATAAGTTACACACTGCATGCATTTCACTACAAACGCCTAACATGCTCCCTTAGAAAGGTCACCTGCCCAAATGACCATCTGAACCTGGCACCATGAATTGTTATAGCCTGCACAAACGGCAGTTCCTTGTAACTTAAAACATTTGCTTTTAAGAACAGTCTCCACCTACAACTTTTCTACCAATTTCTTCAACTACAAGCCAAAGTTTATACTATGAAAAACTGTATTTATTCCCAGAACGCACTCATTTACAAATTACACAGGAGTAAAGTATTAAAATACAAAAACATCAACATTTCCAACACATCTTTTCTATTATTCAAACAGCCAAACAATTATATCCCAGGCAAGGTATCGTGAACCAAAAATCAAATGACACGGGATTACTTCACTAAAACAGGTAATAGAGACGATTAGACCCCTTAATCTCAATCAATTACTTTATAAATAGTCAAAGGAGTCACCCACCATGTGGTAGGAAGTGGACTGAATAGTAGTAACTAAAAAACGATTGAACACAATCCATTAAGAGGCAGGTCATGTTCATGAACACAAATCTAAGTTTATTTCTCAGATTTTTGAGTTCCCAGTCGTACGTCAAGAAGGCAGTTTGCCAACTTTTTAACATTAATATGGAGAACGGAGAAGAAAATATAGCAGATTTTTATGGTTATAATGAGTGAGATAGAAAAAAGATTTTCCTTTCGCAATTCTTTTTTTTTCTTACAAAAAAGTCACACAAAGCGTTTCAGATTTGAGGTAATATACATGATTACCTCAAATCAAATGTTTACTGAAAACTTGGCAACAGCACATTACACCTAAAGATCTCTTCTTACTTCTCCTTGGAAACAGACAGGAATGGAAGACCTATTCCCAGGGTTACCTGGCGTGTGAGAACATCTTAACTCCGGTTGCACACAATTAAGCCGACTCAGTGGGTCAAGTGGTCAAGCTACGGTGCATGACAACCTCTGTAAGCACAATCGCCCAACTTGAGCTTTCAGTACGGGGGATGACACCTTCCCTCACATTTGCTCAAGTAACTACGGTAACTGCCCTAAATCTTCCCGTGTGAAACCAACGAAATGTGGGGGAAGCAAGGGAGAGGGACGTTTTAAAAACTGGGTCATTCCTTATTTATTCTCTCCCAGCACATTCTCCGGGAGGGAAACGGCCTTCGAAGCACAGAGAGGAGAGGGGGAAAGACGTGACAGCATCTCCAACACTTTAAAGTTACAGTTCTTCCAAGAGTCGGTACTAGGGGCTCATTAGTTGGCTTTATTTGCGTTTAGTCACTCCGGACTGAATGGAGTCTTCCTATAAATTATCCCCAACAAAGCACCCCTAGGCATCGGCCACCGTCCGGCAGAGGAGGAAATGCCCTGAATTCACCTGCGGCACCTGCCTGCGTCCGGCTGCCTCCACCTCCGCGGCGTCAGCCGACCCCGGCTCCCTGGAGGCGCCGCCACCAGCAGCGACCCGCCGACCCGACCAGAGCCCCGGAGTCCGGCTCCCGCCCCACCCCGGCGGCAGAGGCCAGGCCCTGGCCCAGCACCGAAGCGATTCTCACGAGGCCCTCCGGCCGCAGCCCGCAGGCTCCGGGGACCTCCGGTCCGCTGAGCGCCTAGGCCGGCCAGCCCGCCGCTCCCCACCTCCGCCTTCAGTTCCTCACGCTACTTGCGCGGTCTGGCGGCACGGGAGACGTAGGCAGGGCGGCGGTGCGAACTCACCTGCGCCAGCCCGGTCAGTGACGGCGGCCCGACACTACAAGCAGCTTCCTGGGGCTAGAAGGCGCCGGCGACGCGGCCTGGGCACCCTCAGCAGGCAGGGCCGGGACTCCGGCGGCCACTCTGCGCCTGCGCCTCCGCACGGCCGGGTCTCGAGGGGCACCGCCTGCAGCGAGGGCAACTGCCGGCCGAGGGGCTCGCGGGCCGCGGGTACTGCGGGAGGACCGACGTCTAGGCGCTGCCCGCGGCGAGCCCGTCCCGACCGCAGACCGCCATGTTTCTGTTCCCTTTTCTTTTTTGCCTTCCCCTCCTTCCGCCCCTTTCCACAGAACACCACTTTCCCTCCCTTCTTCCCTCTCCCTTTCCTTCTGCGGGGGCGGTGGAAAGGGCGCGGGGAGGGCGGGGTCCGAGGGCTGTCCCGCCCCGCTGGAGCCACGCCCCTATGGTTAGGCTCCGCCCAGTGGTTGACCCACGCCCCCAGACTTGAACCAAGCCTTGCTCTCAGGCCACGCCCCTGCGTCTGTGCAGAGCCCCGAGAAGAGCTCCCTGGCTGCGCCGGCCGGGTTTCCGTGCCCTATCCCTCCTCCTGGCAGAGGGACCCATCCTGGCCGACCTCTGGGCGCGTTCTAAGAGTTCTGACGCCGGCCTCGGAGACCCCGAAGCGAGAGATGACTAGCGCTCCGGGCGGTGCTTGCAACCTTCTTAAAGGCTCTGTGATTATTGTGGTGGCCTGGAGCAGGTGACCGCTGCCCCTCCCGGCTGGGGCTTTCCAAGACTGGAATAGCGACTCTGAATAGTTCAAGGTCAATGAAAAAAGAGAGCCACACGCGCAGTTAGTTGAGGCTGGAAGTGGCATTCATAACTGGGTGACTCCAAAGTCCGAGTGACTCTGGGGGGCTGTTCCTTTCCAAGCCCTCCACAGACATCTAGAGAGACCTTAGCTGCGCTGAATTTCGCGTAGAACTCTTTAAAACAATCAGTACCCTGCTGCCTCCCAAAGGTAGCCTAGATTTGCAGGTACGCCTTCTGAGTCTTCCTTGCAACGCAATTTTGGCAGAATATTTCTAACTTGTTTAGTTGAAGTGGGAGGGGGCGAGGGGGAACGCGGGGGCAGGGTTCCACTGTCTAGCCCTGGCTGTCCTGCAAGTCTATTTGTAGACCAGGCTGGCCTTTAACACTCAGAGAGCCACCGTTGCTGGAATTGAAGACGTGCGCCACCACTCGGTGAAAACAATTTAAGGTATAAATTTTTCAAGGAACAAATGGCTTAAAATAAGTTACAACTTATTTCCTCTTGGCAAAACAGGATTGGCCAGTGACCCAGCAGTTGACTGAAATTACAACTGATAAGATTTTGGAGGGAAAGGGAGACAGCGTATAATAAATGACGTGTGTGAACACGCCTTAAGGAAACCGGTTTCTTTGTATGCAGTCAAAAAATCACTAAATTATTTTTAAAGATTTGTACACATCTGGTGAATACTCAGGCACATAATGATTATTTTGCTGCGAATTACTCCTTGTTCACTATTCTTGCTAACAAGTGGAATATTAAGTCTGATCGTCCTGGTTGTCAATTCATCTCTGAGGTTTACTGCTGGTTTGAAAAGTTTTGGTTTTGACTTCTATAACAGACACTGTTTTCCTAGCCACATTAGTAGTCGGAACTGATTCAAAAAGAAACACTTAGCAATATGAATATGGCTCCATTAACAATAGTTAGGCGTTAGTCTGGGGCCCTGGAAACACCCTAACACTAACAATCCAGACAGCAGAAATTCTAAGGACACATTTGTATTTGAAAACCTAGCTTGTGGACTTCTTGTCCTTCCTCAACAATGTGAAAATTTATATTTTAAAAATACTTAAATGGAGTTATGGGTTTAACTTAATAGGAGAGAGCTTATTTAGCCCACATGAGGCCCTAGGTTGGATCTCTAGCTCTGAAAAAAAAAATGTTACTGGGTACACATCATTAGCCCTCAGGCACTGCAAGGGCCTCCCCTTCCTTCCCAACTCTGTTCTTTGCTATCCACAAAAATGGGAGGCAGGGGTGCTGGAGAGATGTCTCAGTTTTTAACAGTACTTGCTGCTCTTCTAGAGGACCAGAATTTAATTCCCAGCACGCTGTCCAAAGGCTCACAACCACCTACAACTCCAGTTTCAGGGGATCCAACACCCTCTTCTGGCCCCCAGTGTTACCCATATGTACATGTTTATACTCACACAGAGACACACAAGCATACATAAAAATAAAACAAAAGTTATAAACTAAGAAACCATTAAAAAGCAATAGTCAGTGTGTTAGCTAGTTTTATTTCCACTTGGCATAAACAAGAACTCACAAAGAGAGAGTTTCCGTTGAGAAAATGCCTCCATAAGGTCCAGCTGTATGCAAAACGCCTGTGGAAAGTTTTCTTAAGTAGGGCTTGATGAGGGAGGGCCCAGCCAATGGAGGTAGGGCCACCCCTAGGCTGGTGGTCCTGGGTTCTAGAAAGCAGGCTACCTTAGAGTTATCGCTGTGGTGAGACACCATGACCAAAACAACCTGAGGAGGAAAGGGTTTATTTGGCTTATACTTCCGCATCACTGTTCATCACTGAAGGAAGTCAGGACAGAAACTCCAACAGGGCAGGAACCTGGAGGCAGGAGCTGATGCAGAAGCCATGGAGGGGTGCTGCTCACTGGCTTGCTAACATGGCTTGTTCAGCTTGTTTTCTTATAGAACCCAGGACCACCAGCCCAGGGATGGCACTACCCACAAGGGGCTGAGCCCTGCCACTTCAGTCAGTGATTAAGAAAATGTTCTACAGACTTGCCTACAGCCCAATCTTATAGAGGCACTTTCTCAATTGAGGCTCTCTCCTCTCTGATGACTCTAGCTTGTGTCAAGTTGACATGAAACTAGCCAGCACACGGGTTGAGCAAGCCATGAGGAGCAAGCCATTCCTCCATTGCCTCTGCATCAGTTCCTGCCTCCAGGTTCCTTCCCTGCTTGAGTTCCTGTCTTGACTTCCTCCAATGATGAACAGTGATGTAGAAGTGTAAGCCAAATAAACCCTTACCTCCCCAATTTGCTTTTGGTCATAGTGTTTCATCACAGCCATAGTGACCTTAACTAAAATAGTCAGAAATGCCAAAAGCATTTCCTACTTATAAAAAATATGAAAATTGGAAAAGCCAAATTTTTCTGAAGCATGATTCGTAAAAGCCCAGAGAGAAAATTTGGGGTTCAACCTGAAGACCCAAAAAGCAAAGCAGCCAGCCACTGGCTCTTACTTCCACCTCAGTCCGAAAATGGCAATCCTGTCTCCAGGAATCTCAGAATGAGCCTGAGCCTGAGAGCTGCCTCCTCCCGTTTTATACTCCTCTCTAGGGCTGGGATTAAAGGTGTGTGTCACCACCGCTGGTCTGTAAGGCTGGCTGGCCAGTGCATCTGTCCTACTGTCTGATCTTCAGCTTCAAGCAATATTTATTACAAATGAAATGCCACTACATTTCCCCTTTTTGTCTAAATAAAGAAGAAGGCTATAACTAATATAAGAAAAACTATACACAATAAGTACAATTTTACATACAATTATACAGGTAATAAATACTTCAACAATGTCTAACCATTTACATTTGACAAATTCAGAGAAAATGCTCCATATCTATCCTATCTTGGTGAGTCTAAAGCCTTGTACCTAATTTACTTTCTATCATAACTTGTTTTCTGCATCTGGTAAACAAGTAAAACTATAACAATCTAATCTTCAATTCCCTCAGAGAACCAAGAAGGAAATAATATTACCTGAGTAAGCAAGTAACAAGTGACAAGTCCAAGCAAGTGACTTCCAAAAAATGTGAGAAATAACAGAAACATCTGGCTTCCTAGGCAATCACCCAAAATTCCTCTGCAACGTTGGGATATTCGTCTTCAGCCGAATATCCAACAGACCTTTCTGGGAAGCAGGACATTCTGAAAGACTGTCTTTTCTTGTCTTGGTAATGCTTGGCAGTCACTTTCTTTTGTGTCCTGCTTGTCCAATTAGGACAGCATACTGTCAGCGAGGGCATTTTCTTGCCCAGTGGCTTAATTTTGCCACAAAGAAAGTAAACTCCATGTGGAGTTTCTTCAAGGCCCATCATCTTCTCTGAGGTAGATTGGTGCTGCGAGGAGCAGACATGTCTCATTGTCATAAAAAAAGAGCCTAGGTGATTAACACATCTTAAATGCCATATTCTGTAGCTCTCTGAAGTGTTTAAAGGTGATCTGTCTATCTAAAATATACCTTTCTTTGGCCTTGAAAAAATGCATGATATGACTACAAGTTCAATTACTCTAGGTAATTAACTAGTATATTTCCCTATTATTGTAAACAGTTGGTAATAATAATTTTCAAGAACTAGAAATTTAAATTATACTGTTAAATGAACTATATAGCTATAATACCATAAACAAGACTAGAAATATATGAACAGTATATTCTAACAAAATTAATCTCAAATGTGTATCAATATACAAAATCTTATTCACTATGCAAAAGCCCAATCCAATGTAAAGCATTCAAAATTAGTAGTTGCTTTTTAAAAGTAGATTTGATAGTCTATGTTTTTATCCTATCATATCTATAGCCCCCCTTTGTTCCAAAACAATAACCTTGAATCTAATTCATTTTGTTTAGCTTTATCTTAATCATTATTTACAACAACTTTTAACCAACACACTAAAAAAAGACAAACATCCATAATTCATTTTTTTGGGAATGTGAACATAGTTTTCTAGGTTACTTCCTTCTGATTTGGGTGCTGATAATCTTACTGGGACCCAAAGAAAAATTATGATTATTGTCAAGTCCTGACTAGAGTATTCTGCGAGACTAGATCATCTCAGCCAGCAGTCTTGAAGCTGTTCTGAATATAGAGCTCAGAGGAAACTGCAACAGAGGTGCAATAAAACATTGGATCATCTGGGCCATCTGCTCCCGCCAGAGATTTTTTCAGGGGGTCTTCATCAATCAAACATTATTTTTCTTAACCAAGAATGAATCCACAGACTCTCATTTTCTGTGGAAACAAAAACAAGACCTCTTCTCCAAAGTAATATATCTTTTGACTTAAATTTTGAAGTCAAGGCAATTTATAGGTTGGATTAATCCAGATGCATTTATAATCAAAAGTCTTAGCAGCTGTTTCTCTTTCCTCAGCAGTCAAACAATTCAAAGACAACACAATAACATGCAGTATCCAAATTCTCTGTGTGTTTTCCATCGTTACATGGAAGCTATACTGGGGCAAATGGGAACTAGGAGCCCTAGTTTTTCTCCTGAACCCAGGTAACTAAGTTTGGGTCCAGCTCTGGCCTGAGCTAGTAGTGACTAAAAAGCCACTTGCAAATGACTTTTTCGTAAATTTGTGCCCCAAAAGTCGGGTGTCAAATGATACATGATTAATAAAAACTCAGTGAGAGAAACTGGGGTTCAACCTGAAGACCCAAAAAGCAAAGCAGTCAACCACTGGCTCTTATTTCAACCTTAGTCCGAAAAATGGCCATCCTGCCTCCAGAAATTCAGAATGAGACTGTGTTTGAGAGCTGTCTCCTCCCGTTTTATAATTCTCTCTAGGGCTCAGATTAAAGGCATGCACCACCCAATTTCTATGGCAACTAGTGTGGCTGCTGGCATTAAAGGTGTTACCACTGCCTGGTCTGTAAGGCTGACCAGTAGGGCTGTTTTCCCCTCTGACTTTCAGGCAAGCTTTATTTATTAAATACAAATGAAATGCCCCTACAATTTTCCATGCAATGGATTACAAGACTTGAGAATATCTATAATTTTTTGTAATATTTTCTTCATGCCAAAGTTTTACCATAAAATTTTCATATCCGTTTCCCGCCCAACGTGTCCCAGAATGAACTCGCAAGTATAACTTTTCATCTGAACCAGCCATTCTTTACTCTGTGTGTTCTTAATCACTCTTGCACACCCAGGATAAATAAATTCACTTTGATGTTTAATACGGAAATGTCTGTCTACCTTGACTGAAGAACTATTTGCAGCTAATAGTTGCTCAGAGAATGAGAACTCTATTTTGAGGATCTTGCCTCTTGTAGGGGTTCCATGCTGCAGTGGATGGTCCCTCACCAATGGCCATATGGGAAGCACAAACTGGATTTAGAAGATTATTAAATATATACATATAAATAAATAAATAATGATAACCATGAAGTTGGGGAGGGGATATGGCCAAAGAGAGAAGGGATGAGGGGTAGATAGGATCATATTTCATTGTGTTCATGTATGACACTCTCAATAATAAAGACAAAATTTAATCCTCAATTAAAAAAAAAATAGCCAGGCAGTGGTGGTGTACACCTTTAATTCTAGCACTTGAAAGGCAAAGACAGGTAGATCTCCATGAGTTCAAGGGTCTACAGAGTGAGTGCCAGGACACATAGCAGAAACCCTGTCTTGAAAAACCAAAGTAAGCAAACAAACAAGCAAACAAATAGAGGGCTGAACAAATGGGTCCAAGATTAAGGGGACTTATCACTCTTACAGAGGACCTGAGTCCAGTTCCCAGCACCCACATCAAGTGTCTCACAACCACCTGCAACTCCAATTCTGGGGGACCCAATACCCTCCTCTGGCATCTGGCATCACCTGCACAAACATGGTATATATACAAATGCTCAAATACATGCAAACATACACATAAAATTCAATAAATCTTTACAAAATCAATAATCTGTCTAAAAAGCTGAAAGAGACCTGGAGAGCCCAGCAACCACTTAACTGCTGTGATCTCTATAGCACCCCAGATTCATCTGAGATTATATAGGAATACATACAGGCCGGGTGTGGAGGCATATGCATTTAAGCACTCAGGAGGCAGAGGCAGGTGGATCACCGTGAGTTCCAGGCCAGCCAGGACTACATAGTAAGACTCTGTCTGTCAATAAATACATACATAATGGATAAGGGTGTATATCAGCTGCAGCCCTCTTGCCTCGCGGGTGTGAGAAGCCAGGTGTGATCATACCCAACTTTCCTAAAAGAGGAGGGGCGGGAATGCATAGGAACAATCAGGCCAACCATTTGCAAAAGGAAATGACTTTTCAGCAGAAAGCTCCTTCTCACCCCATGTGATCATGGCCATTGTGGATTCCTGCGAATTTGCAATGCAAAGGAAATGTTGATTTTTTTTTTCTTCAAACGGGCAGGAGGTTTCGGTGGCCCTTTTTACTGCTACATCCCACAAATGTCATTTTCCTCATTCTATTTATTCTCTTCAAAATCTTCTGAGCTTTGCTTGCCCTGTGGGGACAAGGTCACATGGTGCTCCTATGACCTTTTTCTTTCCCAGGTGCACAGAGCTTATCATTGTAGCACAGGTATAGCAGTCTTAAAAAAATAGTGAATATGGATGAGGGGTGAGGATGTCGTTCAGAGGTAAAGAGGAATGCCTCAGCCCGGGGTTCACTCCCCAGTGCCACAAATACAGCAAACACAGAAAAGAAGAAGGAGTCGGGGAGTGTTAAAAGAAGGATGGATGGAGGTCGAGAAGGAAAAAGAAAATCATTGATGAATGACTAACACAAGTAAGCCTCACGTTCCCTCCCTCATCCATTAAGTGAGTAGAATGATTTCCCTAATGAAATAAAATAATGTATTCATTTGTAATATTGTCTTAGTTAGGGTTTCTGTTGCTGTGATGAAACATCATAACTAAATGGCAAGCTGGTAAGGAAAGGGTTTGCTTGACTTACTTATCCACATTGTTGTTCACTGAAGGAAGCCAAAACAGGAACTCAAACAGGACAGGAGTCTGGAAGCAGGAGCTGATGCAGAGACTGAGGACCAGTTGGGAAAACTATATGCAGATATATACAAGCAGGCTCTCTTCTCTCCAACAGGCCCTGCCTTCCAGGTAGTTCCTTGCCTTTGTGTGTAAGATAGAATTACTGGTTGGCTTCTGTTTTTTTGCACACTCTTAGGATAATGGCGCATACACCTCCAGCGCTCAGGGGTAAAGGCAGAAGGATCAGGAATTCATAGACGGCCTTTGCTACATATCTAGTTCTAGGCCAGCCTTGGATTCATGAGGCCCTGTCTCAGAAAAGAGAATGGAAAAGAAAAGAGCGGCGGGAAGAGAAAGTGAGGGGGAGGAAGGTAACAGAGGAGAGGAAGCAGAGCAGGACTGCGGCCCTGGGCTGGAGCAGTGTCTTCTGTGGCTATGTTTGGAGTCTTGGGAGCATGACTATCTTGACAACCCTATATCCTCCCTCCTACAAGTGAAACTTGAGAGCCTGTCGGCAAGTTTTAGTAGAAGAGCAAAGCCACTCTGCGTACCTTAGATAGAAGGACAGAGCTCATCAATCCAGCAAGGCTAAGGGCACGGCTTCCGGAGGGACACAGATGGAACAGCAAGGGAAGAAGAACTTGCCCACCTCGCCAGCCAGATCAGGTGAATCATACTAGTGATCACTGAACCAATACTAGTGATCCCTGGAGCTTCCAGGGTTGCAGCCGTACTTTTGGTTGAGGATCACAGCAAGTGTGAGGGCAACCTGGTCTGCATAGCAAGTTTGGAACATGCTTCATGAGACCCTATTTCAAGAGGAAGGAAGAGAGAGAAAAAAGACTGTGAAGTTAGGAAAAAGCATTTGCTCTTAGGCTGTGTTTCTCAGTGTTACAGCTTAAATACAAGAGGTCGATGCTGAAGGCTTAGTACTCAGATAGGCACAGTATTTGGGGATATTCTGAAAAGCTGACTAAGGGCTAGGGTGCAACTCAGTGCTGGAACACTTGCCTAGCATAGAAGAGGTTCAATCGCCAGTCCCATTAATTGACAAACTAATTAATTAATTTCAGCCTGGTGTGATGACACATGACTATAACCCCAAGCACTCAAGAAGCTGAGGAGAGGATTGCCAAAAGGTTTGAGGGCAGCCTGACTCCATAGTGAGTACCAAGTCATCCAGGGCTACATAGCAAGATCCTGTCTCAAAAATCCAAAACTCTACTGACACACTCAACTTCTGGAATTGTTGCTTGCTCTTGAGAAGAAAAATAGCTACTAATGTGAACGCATCCTCCTGAATCCTCGCCATAGCTCCCGAGCAAGAACCCCAACTGTGTCATTCCAGAATGTTTTACTCACAGAAATAAGGTTTCTTCTTTCTAGGCCAAAATTTGGAAGTAATTTGTTAAACAGCAATAGCTGACTAATCTAATACAGTCGTGCATGGAAGGTAGCAAGAGCACATTGATAGTAGCACTTCTTACATTGAGTATTATTCTGGCTTCTGCAGGTACCTGCACACATGTACACACACATACACATTTTTAAAAAGTATTGAAGGCAGAGACAGCTGAATCTCTGGAGTTCAAGGCCACCTGGTCAACAGAGAGAGGATAGCCAGGGCAATTTAGAAAGATTTTGTCTCCAAAAACAAACAAACAAGAAAAAGGTGTTGAAGTGGTTTCATTGGTACTTGAGAATCCTTTTTAGTACTTAAAAAAAAAGTTTTACATAATTGAAAAAACATGTTTTCATTATTTCATGGAGTCTTAAGTTTAATGCTTAGGAGAATGTTTAGGGAATACATATTCTAACAAATTTATTTGGAAAATGGAGTAATTAGGTTTTCTATGGCCAGAGTCTCTCTCTGTCTCTCTGTCTCTGTTTCTCTCTCTCTCTTTTTTCTGTTTGTCTGTTTAAAACAGCATCTCAGATAGTACAGCTGGGCATGGATCTGCTATGGAGCCAAGAATGGCTTTGAACTCTTCCTGTCTCCTCCTCCCAAGTACTGGGATAACAGACATCCCACCGAACCGGACATAGTGTGTGTGTGTGTTGCGGGGGGTGGGGGGCAGGGGGGGACCTAGGTCATGTATATACTGGGCACATGTTCCACTAAGCTATACCTCCAGCAACCTACCTTACTCTTATAATACCTTACAGTTACTGTTATTGTTGTTTTTACTCTTTATTCTTTGGGGCACCCACCCCCACCCAACTCCCAAATAATCACACAGAGACTTATTCTTTCTTATGAATACCTAGCCTTAGCTTGGCTTATTTCTAGCCAGCTTTTTTTTTTTTTTAACTTAAATTATCCCATCTACCTTTTGCCTCTGGACTTTTACCTTTCTCTATTTCTGACTTCTTTCTTTTCTTCTTTCTTTTTTCTTCCTTCCTTCCTTCCTTCCTTCCTTCCTTCCTTATTCCATGTCATGGCTGGTTCCTAGCAACCTCCTCTCCTCATTTTCTCGATCCTCTCTCTTCTCTTTTTTTCTCTGGTTATTCTTTCCGACTGAAAGCCCCACCTATCCCTCTCCTGCCTAGTTATTGAGCATCAAGCTCTTTATTAGACCAATCAGGTGTTTTAGACAGGCAAAGTAACACAGCTTCACAGAGTTAAATAAGTGCAACATAAAAGAATGCAACACTTCTTTGCATCATTAAACATATGTTCCACAGCATAAAAGAAGGTAACATATTTTTCACTAATATTCTCCAGCAGTACCTAAGTGACCCAGAGGGCTGGCAGGCTCCACGTCTCTCATCCCACACCTTATCTGCACAGACTCTGTCCCTGCATTATCAGGATGGGCTCATGTGAGAATCTGGGGGTTACTCAGTGCATTCTCTATTCAGCCTCCTATGTGAGGCCTCTCCGGCAAGCCTGACCAGGCACAACAGAGAGGAAGTGATCCTGAGAATAGTGTGCTAAGATGACAAAGAGTAAGGGGAAGGGCTAGAGAGATGGCTCAATGGTTAAGAGCACTTGCTGCTCTTGCAAAGGACTGAGTTCAGTTTCTAGAACCCACATTGAATGGCTCACAACCTTCTGTAACTCCAGCTTCAGGGGATCATCTGGTGCCCCCCTACTGTCTTCCTTGGGCACCAGATGCATGTGGCATACACTCACACAGACACAGAGACATAAATAAAAATAAAATCTAAAAAGTAAGGTAAAAGTCAGACGTGCTATAACCCTTGCACTTGGGAGCAGAGGCAGGGGAGTTACAAGGTCAAGACTAGTCTAGACTGAACAAGCAGTACAAGTAGATTGTACAAGTAGTACAGGGAAATCTTCTAGAGCTAGAAATGATGGAACACTTGTGCAGTGTGTACAAGGCCCCAGACTTGATGTTCTGCACTAGAAATAAAATAATTTCTGCATCCACTGTCCAGCTTTATCAGTTAACTAACGTTAATCTTATTATTCTGTATGTCTCTACCCACTTCCCATCCTTTCCTGAGTATTTTGAAGCAAATAACCTATCATTTCCTGTATAAGCCTCTCAATGTCTCTCTAAAAGACAATGACTGTTGATGCACACCTTTAATCCCAGCACTCGGGAGGCAGAGGTAGGTAGATCTCTGTGAGTTCAAGGCCATCCTGGTCTATGTAGTGAGACCCTGTCTTGAATTTCTAAAAGAAAATTAAATGATATTAAATATAATGGGTCAATAGAAAAAAGAACTACTGTGACCAGGGATGAAGAGTCAGCAGAATATAGTTTAGGAGAATGTTTACCCACCATGTGCAGAATCCCTAGGAACCAAAGGCAGAAAGATCAGAAAGAAGTTTAAGATCATCTTCAGTTGAGCGAGAGAGGGGGGAAAAGAGAGAGAGAGAGACAGAGAGAGAGAGACAGAGAGAGAGACAGAGAGAGAGAGAGAGAGAGAGAGAGAGAGAGCAGGTAATATGGGCTAGCCCGATTATCTTAGTTAGCTCTCTCCTTCCACCGTATGGATCCCAGGGATTGAACTAGGTTGTGTGGCTTTGGTATCAAGCAGTTTTACTCAATGAGCCATTTTGTCAGGGCCCACTTTAACCTCTCATTATTGTTGTAGGCTCAACTTCTTTACCTTTGAGTGTGTGAGTTCATCTCAAAAGTATCAATTCTGTCCCTGAGTTGTTCACTCATAAATGAATTTCTCAAACTCCAAATTTCCTTCAACTATAGAGCCAATTGCCCAACTGATCTCGTACTTTACATCCAGGGCTATATGTTGAGAGTCTGTCTCGAAATTAATTAATTAAAAATGAGTAAGCCAAACTGGATATGGTTGGTGTATGCCTGTAATCTCATGCAGAAAGCAGAGGCAAGCTGGGTGTGGTAGCACAAGCCTTTAACCCCAGCACTGGGGAGGCAGAGGCAACTGGCTACAAGTTAGAATACAGTTTGATCTGTATCATGGGAACCTGTCTCAAATATACAATAAATAAATAAACAAGCAGACAAATAAATAATTGAGTGTTGCATCACATCAATGAGTAAATAAGAGGGACTTCTAGGGGTCTGTTATTCCCAACAATACTTAGCGTCCGGATTTCTTTCTTTCCTTTTTTTTTAAGCTCAAGAACAATTTCACTAGAGTTTAAAAGAAGACCCCCAGAACAGACAAGCTGTAGAACCTCAGCAGCTGCCGGAGGAGGAGGATGGAGAAGATCCAGATGTTTTATCATTGTTCATTCCTGGTGTCAGCTCGCGTTTCATGCAAGCAACCTGGCATGTGGCCGTCTCTGCCCTTGGCTGTTAGTTCACTCTGCGTCTCTTATTTCCATATTTCTTCCAAGCAGTTTTTTCTCTATTGAAGAACGTTCTTATCAGCATGGAGGTTCATAGCTGTACCCCCAGAACTCAGGAGACTGAGGCGGAAGGATCACAAGTTCAAGGCCACTCTTTGCTGCATAGTGAGTTTGAGACCAGCTTGTGCTAAATGAAACCCTGTCCAAAAAGAAAAAATAAAAAAAGGCTGAAGATTCCTTGAGTTGACCCCACAGCATTGAATGCGGCTGTGAACATTTGTTTGCTAACAGTCACCACAAGGACCTAAATAAGAATAAGTGGCTGAATTCCATCTTACCAAACTTCAATGTTGTTCAGTTAATGTTCAGTTAATCAATGTTGTCCAATTTCAACTCTGTGGTTTAGAGACTCTTGCCTGCCACCTACATTAAGTGTTATTAGAATATTTTTTGAGCTTGTCAAAGGAAAAATTGTATTTCTGTTTAGTCACCAAATGCAATTGCTATTTTAAACACTCATTTAGCAAAAACAAACAAACAAACAAACAAACAAAACCACATTAGCTAAGAAACTAAAAGAAGACAAGTTTCTACAGACATTCTAAATCCGTTCTGTTCTCCTAAACTCCAGATCCATATATCCTGGTATTTACTCGTTTATTCTGGTTTTTTCTACAGTTCAATACAACAAATATTGCTGCTTATGGAACAAATATAATGAGCTTTTGAATCTCTTGGTAGTTTTTGGTTATTGTTGGACTAGTTACTCAATATTTCTGAGTCCCTGTTTTCTTATCCCACATAAGCCATTTAAAGGAATAGAGGACCCAGAAACAGCCCACACAGTGACAGCCATCTGATTCTCAACAGGTACAGGGGGTCAGGTACACATTGGAGAAAAGGTAGCCTCTTTAGCAGGTAGTACTGGACAAACTGGATATCTTCACGTTGAAGAATAAAACTGTGTCCCTATATCTCACCCTGTATAAAGATCAAGTCAAAATGGCCAAAAAGTCTGAAATTTTTGGACCAGTGCTGTAACATGCATGGTGTGAAATTGGCTAACTGGGGAGTTTTGGGGGGGGGGTGGAACAGGGGATGAAAAATGACACATATACAGAAAAGCTGGGATCTGTGTGGGACAGTGTGCTCTGATGGAGACACACCAGCAACCTGGAAACCCAGCAAGCTGGTTGTATACTGCCGAACAAGGAAGTGTGTTCATTATAGACAGCAGAAGAAGGCAGCAGGTTTGTGGTATGTATCTGAACAAGGATGCGGGTTTGCGGGTTTGGCTGATCTTAGTAGGAGTCTCTACAGAGCTGCAGTCTCAGACTGCAGTCATCCAAGAGGAGGAAGCTGTGGTTGATTCTTTGTATATACACTGTCAGCATTCAATTTTCAGACCAGGGGACTCAACTTGCCATTCCCCTGAGCCTGATTTGGGGACACACTTGCCATTCCCATGGACCTGAGGCATTGGGGTCCTTGACATGGTTGTGCCCATGCCAACAGTATACATTCAGTCAGGACTTCATTTGCTCCTCACAGGCCAATGAGTCTCCGTGGGTCCAGGTATCTGCTGTTGAGCCCGATGACCTCAGGCCTACCCCTGGTGCCCACATGGGAGAAGAACTAAGTCCTGAGAGCTGGCCTCACACCTCCACCTGTGCACTGTGGTGCAAATAAGTCATGCAAATGAAGAAAGCAGAGTTATTTTTTTTTTTTAAGATCTGGGTTTTGAAACTACTGTGGGAAAATGCTTCAAGAAACAGAAATAGGCTATGACTTTCTACGTAGGACTCCAACTGCTTAGGTCATAACAGCCAGAGTTTACAAAGGAGAGTATATGAAATGAAACTTCTGTACGGCAAAGGATCACACAGTGAAGAGAAACCTCGGGAGAAGACTTTGATCTGCCACAGGAGGTTAATAGCCAGAGTGTATAATGAACTCAGAAATTAAAACACCAAGCCAGACTCTCTCTCTCTCTCTTTTGAGACAGGGTTCCTCTGTAGCTTTGGAGCTTGTCCTTGAACTAGCTCTTGCAGACCAGGCTGGCCATGAACTCACAGAAATCTGCCTGCCTTTGCCTCCCGACTGCTGGGATTAGAGGAGTGAGCAACCACCACCTGGCTTCCAAGGCAGACCTGAGGTAAGTGCCTATTATCAGAACACTTGGAAGGTGGAGGCAAGAGGATCAGAACTTCAGGGTCATCCTTGGCTACAGGGTGAGTTTGAGATGGCTCAGTAGGTTATAGCCCCTGCTATGAATGCTGAGGATCAGAGTCTGATTCTCAGGACTCACAAAGTGGAAGGAAAGAACTGACCTCAGCAAATTGTCTGTGACCTCCACATGTGTGCTGTGACAGTCACCAAAAGAACAAATAATACAGTGTGTAATGGTAAAAGTAAAATGCTGCAGGTTCCTGAGTGGTTGCAGCAAGCAGTGAGGGACAGCAAGTCCCATGAGGAGAGACAGATGGATGGGCACATCACGAGACCACGCCGCAGGTCTCTGAAGACAACTGGTCCCAGGAACACAGCAGAAGAGAGACAGAGTGAGGTTGGATATTTATTTAGTGGGTTATGAAAGGGAAGGGGAGGGGGTAAGGATAGAAGAGGGAAGAGTAGAGAGAGGCAGAGAGAGAGAGGCAGAGAGAGAGAGGGAGAAGGAGAGAAGTGGGGAGAAGGGAGAGACAGAAGCTGCCTCTTTGAGAGAGAGACAGGAAAGGAAAGGACTCAGGCTGGAAGCTGAAGATCAACTTGCCTCAGAGGCGGAGGTGGTCAGGGAGGGAGTGGGAGTGGGCGTGGGCGTGGCTTGTCTCTTAAAGGGACAGAGCAGACCATTACACCACCACTATTTGGCAATTTTTAAATTTTTTAAAAAGAAATAAATATGATCTAATTGTACCATTCCTTGATATTTACACAAAGAAACCCAAGTCAGTATACAAATCTCTGCACACCCATATTTCTCGAAGCCGAACTATTCACAATGGCCAGGCTATGGAATCAGCTTAACTGCTTGTTACTGGATGAATGGATGGAAGAGATACGGTTTATCTGATCAATGGAGTATTATTCTGCTATAAGGAAGAATAAGCTAGAAGTGATGGCTCACACCTGCAATCCTAGGGAGCTAAGGAGATGTTCTGTGAGTTGGAAGCCAGCATGGGAGACACAGTGAGTTCCAGGTCCATCTGGGCTGCAGAGTGAGATCCTGTCTCCAGCCCCAAAATAGAAGAACGATAAATCAGCTGGACACGGTGTCACACGCCTGTAATCCTAGCACTTTTGAGGCTAAAGCAAGAATACTACCTCAAGTTCAAGGTCACTTTAGTGAGTTCCTGACCAACCTGAACTACAGTGAAGACCCTGTCTCAAAAATAGATGAATAAAAATCAAGTGAGTCCCGCCAGGAGCCCACACCCATGTTCTCACGTATGTCTCGGTTTCTTTCAGAATGCCTTTCTTAATTCTTATCC
This sequence comes from Myodes glareolus, assembly GCF_982192425.1. Taxonomy (NCBI): domain Eukaryota; kingdom Metazoa; phylum Chordata; class Mammalia; order Rodentia; family Cricetidae; genus Myodes; species Myodes glareolus. Next base: position 104,407,905 of record NC_142028.1, read on the forward strand.
TTGAAATCCATATTCAAAACGTCCTTCAATAAACTCCAACTCTGCCTTTTAGAGACGCTGAAATAGGCTGAAGGCAAGGAAACAGAGATGACCTAGTGTTTGTTGATAAGGAAGGTTTGCGTTTTTTGGAGAAAAGACTGGGTTGTGAATGTGAGGCTTTCTCTGCCAACATCGATGTATTTTGTAACTATAATGTCTTTATTCTTATGCCAAGTGGAAAGAGAGCAAAGCAGCCAGAAGAAGCTGACAAGGATCCCAGCTGTTTGGGGAGTCAACAAAAAATTCTTGATGTTATAACCAGAAAACAGTCTAATCTCATTAAGATGAAGGGAAAACTTCATTGTGCTCCTCAAAGGGATTTTTTTTAATGTATATAGTTTTTTTTGTTCTTGTTTTTTGCAGACATCAGAAGAGGTGGGGCTTGAATGCCTGCCCTCATTTCCCTGGATAAGGAACTTAAACTGTGATTTGAAATAAACCCTTTCCTCCTCAAGTTGCTGTTATCACAGCAATAGAAATACCACATGTGGTAGTTTGAATAAGAATGCCCTCCCATAGACTCTTCATTTGAATGCTTAGTCAGCAGGGAGTGGCATTGCTTAGAAGGAGTAAGAGGTGTGCTCTTGTTGGGTAGGTGTGGCCTTGCTGGAGGAAGTGTCCTTTGAGGTTTTAAAATCCTAAATCAAAGCCCAGAGTTGCTTTCTCTCTTTTCCTGCTACCTACAGATCCGGACATAGAACTTTCAGCTCCTTCTCCAGCGCCGTGTCTGCCTGCCTGCTGCTATGCTTCCCAACATGATAATAATGGACTAAACCGCTGAACTGTAAGCCAACCCCAATTAAATGCTTTCTTCCGTAAGAGTTGCCGTGGTTTTGGTGTCTCTTCACAACAATGAACATTGACTACGGTACCATATAAACATGGTTGTAAGCGATCACCCTCTATTTTCATAAGAGAAAGAAGAGGAAGGCACTAATGTTTCGATCTTGTTCTTGACCAACAGTACTGCTAACGTAAACCTGTTTGAACCATGTAGTCCTATTAACAGTAAACACAACTTATAAACTCAAAGGAATAAAGGATCGCCAGAACTCTGAACTTGAAATCTAAAGCTACAACCAACTCAAATTAGCAAAACTGCGAAGCACAGAGGAAACGACCAAGTGACTTTTGTAAGCTGAATCATTATCATTAGGTGTTTTACCCTCATTTTTAAGTTTATTATTGTTAAATGTGTGTGTGTACATGCACATGGGGGTATGTATGGGTGTGATGTGGGGGTGTTGTAAGGAATCTTTCTCTGCCCCACCAGTCAGTTCCCAAATGATGACTTATTATTGATCACGAAAGCTCAACTTAACCCATTTATATTCATCTATGTTTTGCCTCATGATCTTTTACCTTTCTTTCATTCCATGTGTCTGACTCCCACCATGTCTTGTTGTCATTTTCCTGAACCTCGATTACCTCCTCCTGCTTCCTCTTTGTGCCCAGAAGTCCTGCCTATATCTCCTGCTTAGCTATAGACTACTCAGCTTTTTATGACACCAATCACAGCAGTACATGTTCACACAGTGTACAAATATCCCACAACAGGGGACACTTGTAGGCCACAGAGCTGTGTGGGAGTCAAAGGATGACAGTTTTGGGAAGTTGGGTCTCTTCACTATGGGTTCCCGGGATCAGACTCAGGATGTCAGTCCTACTCAATAAACGCTTCTCCCCATTGAGCTATGTGACCAGCCCTACTGTTAGATTTTGGCAATAGCTTTTTTGTAGCAAGTAAATAATAATTTCAAAAATATATTTTGTTTTATGTATATGAGTGTTTTATCTGTGTGCATAGCATCCGAGCCCCTGAAACCAGAGTAACTGATGTGGGTGCTAGAAACTGAACCCTGATCCTCTGCAATAGCAGCAAGTATAGCTGGGTGTGGTGGCGCACGCCTTTAATCCCAGTACTAGACAGAGGCAGATAGATCTCTGTGAGTTGGAGGCCAGCCTGGTCTCTAAATGAGTTCCAGGATAGCCAGGACTACACAAAGAAACCCAGTCTCTAAAAAGAAAAAGAGCAGCAAGTGCTCTTAAACGTGCCGTCTCTCCAGCCCACAAATGGTGATTTTTATATGATGACATTTCCACAAAACAACACAATGTTTTCTAACTACAAACCTCATAACTGAAAATTAATTCTCAGAAATTCTTCCTAAATATAACAGTGCAAACAGCAATAAGGCACACTAATTTATTTACTCGCTATTGTTGGCTAAATGCCTATTTGGGCTGAGTTAACACACACACCGTGCAGTCAGGTATCAGACACAAACCCCTGTCTAGTGAGGGATACAGTGTTCTCAGCTCACGGCTGGCCTGTCAGAACCACACGGCAGCAGTTTATGGTTTTCGGTTCTCTTAGCATACAGAAGCTTTACAACTTGACCCCTGCCTTCGCATATTCCCTTCATATTCTGAATCTTATCTTTTATTTTCCCTACTTTATTGCTAATTTGTGAGTTTTGGCTTGGATCCTGGTTTATCTATTAGTTTCCTCGTGTTTTAGAACCTACTTGTGGAATGCTTTTCTATGTTTGTTCCATCCAGGGCTTGTATCTACTACTAAATCCTGCATTTGACATGCCCAAACTCCAACACCATCACCGCCCCCACTACATAGTTTTTAAACTCAAATCTAGAGCCTAATATCACAGAGGAAATATCAATAGCTAGAAAAGTTTTATTCTTTTTGTTTGGTGTTTGTTTGTTTCAAGACAGGGTTTCTCTGCATAGCCCTGGCTGTCCTGGAACTCACTCTGTCCTGTTCTGACCTCGAACTCAGAAATCTGCCTGTCTCTGTCTTCTGAGTGCTGAGATCAAAGGCGTGCACTACCACCACCATGGCTAAAACTTTTTTCTTTATATCTGCATAAGATCTTTGGGTCATCCAGATGGCTCAGCTGGAAAGACATTTTGCCAACAAGCCTGACAACCTGAATTAGATCCCTGGGACCCATGAGAAGCAACTCTCATACACACTGTCCTCCAATTTCCACAAGCTCACTGTGTGCCCCCCCCCAAACAATAAGCAAGCAAGCAAGCAAACAAAACAGCTAAGATCTTTCTCTAGGTGAAATCTTCTCGAGCATCGTCTGGAGCAGATGTGGTGGCGCTTTCCTGGATCACAGTCACTCGGGAGGTTCAGGTGAAGGGATTGAGAGGTCAATGCTAACCTGAACATCTTAACAAAACCCTAAAATTCAGGGCTGAAGATGGCCAGGTGTTAAGAGCTCTTGCTTGTGCTTCCATAGGACCCAGGTTCAGTCCCCAGCACCCACAGAGCTGCTTACAACCATCTGTACCTGCAATTTCAGGCCATCAGACACCCCCTTCTGGCCTCCACAGGCACAAGGTACATCAAGGTACATAGGAGATACACACACACACACACACACACACACACACATACACACACACACATGCAAAACACTCATACAAGTTAAATAAAAATAAGTAAGTCCAATATTTTTTTAAATCACCACCACCACCACCACCACCAAACCCTAAACATATTTATGAAAAAGCCATTGTGAGGCTGGCAAGATGACTCATCTCCAAGGTACTTGCCACATCAGCCTGACAGCCTGGCTCCATCCCCATAGCCCACAGACAAAGGAGAGAACCCCACTTCTGAAAGCTGTCTTCTAACCTAACAAGGGCTGTGGTACAGCTGTGCCCCAATACACGCATCTCCACACACAGTAAACCTAAGTGAAAGTTTTAACAAATTAAAAAGTCATTGTGTAAGTTATCGGTTTGCACAGGCTTTCCCCACCAAAGGGACACCAAGAACCTGTTAGACTTGCCACTGCTGAGTTGAGAAAAGATCCATGGGATTCCCGGTTGAAACCTGTTTTTCAATGATCACTCACCCCATATTTGCTTACCAGGTGCAGGCTCACTTGCCTCAACAGCTTCGTCTCGATCAGGAATGGTGCAGTAGCAAGAGCCAAGGTTTCCCAATGTTGTCGCTACCCGTCAGCCCAGATACAGGCTTCCAGAGGAGGGTTTGGATGCCAAGAACAGTGGGAGCAGGCTTAGTGTGAATTTGGCCAAGTCTACTGTATGAGTTTGATACCAATTTGTTTTCGTTATATTGTTAAATTATGAACACTCACCATGGTGTGGAGGTTTTTTGAGCCTCTTAATTTCTGAGAATCTAATATCATCAATGTAATGTTGGAAAATATAAACATTGCAAAGAGAGACAGACTTAATCCTAAATGTAGCAACAGCCTGCCTAGATGTCTGAAACTCCTGCTATGGGAGGCTCATATATTTTCTTTTTTAATTTTTAAGATTATTATTATTTTACGTTTATTAATCTATTTTATATATATGTATGTATGTATGTATGTATATATGTTTTCAACCACATGCATGTCTCATGCCCATGGAGGTCAGAAGAGGGTGTCAGATATTCTGGAACTGGAGTTAGAGATGGTTGGAGGTTGCCCTGTGGGTTCTAGGAATGAAACCTGGGTCTTCTGCAAGAGCAGCGTGTTCTCCACACTGCTGACTCATCTCCCTGCCCTGTTGCCATTTGAAATATGCTTTCACTGTGTAGTCCTGGCTGGCGTAGGGCTCACTGTGCAGACCAGACTGGCCTCAAACTCACAGAGATCTGCCTGCTTCTACTTCCTGAGTGCCGTGATTAAAAATGTATGGCATGTCACCACACCCAGTTATTTTTATGATTTTAAATTTTGTGTATGTGTATGTACACGTGTGTTCACGTACCTGTGTTGGGCCCCTCTGGAGCCGGAGCCTCAGGCAGTTGTGAGGCACCCAGTATAGGTGCTGGGAGCTGAACTCTAGTCCCCATAGGAGCAGCCAGGGCTCTTAGCCTTTGAACCACCTCTCATCCCCCAAGCTTTCTATCTTCAAAGAACTCAGAGCAGCTAATAAAGGCTGGGCTTGGTGCCTCATGCCTGTAATTCCAGCATTGAAGAGGCTGATGCAGAGGATGGTCAGGCGTTTAAGGCCAGTAGGAGTTACACAGTGAGTTTGAAGGCAGCCTGGACTACACTTAGAGACCCTATCTCAAAACAACAGCGGAAATTGTAGGGGACCTCAAAGTTGACTCAAGATGCCTCCCTCCCCCAAATCAAGTTCTCAGCACAAAGGAGATTTATTTGCCCCAGAGGAACAGAAGGCAGGGATAAAGGACCAAAGCAGGAGAAAGATGAAGAGGGAGAGGGAAGGGAAGAAGGGAGAGGGGAGAAAGGGGGCAAGAGGGAGGAGGAAGGGGTATTTATCCAGGGGTGAGAGAGGAGAACAGAGGAGTGTCTCTGGGTAGAGGAGACAAAGTGGCCCACAGGAAAATGGTGGTTTTTGAAGGCAAAAGAGGGAAACCCGTGTTAGGATGAGGTGTTTAATCTTAATTAGGTGAGCCAATGGGGCTTTGGATCGCTGGACTTCAATACTTTGATAGCTAGACCTTAGTAATCAACCTCAGGAGTAAGAAGTGGCCAAATAAGGGAACAAACCTTGGTGCCAGCTCTAGGAATGAAATCTAACTGTTTTTAGCAAGGCAGAGAAAATGGGAGAGAAGGGCAAGGCTCTAACTGAAGGGCTGGGTAGAATCCCTTCAGTTATGGTAAAACTATCAAGTTTCATGGTGTTAATTCAAAATATAGCCTCTGCCTCCCGAATGCTGAGGTTAAAGTGTGTCACATCCTATCCAGCTATGTTCCATTTTAATGTTAAGTCAATTTGCCCTTCTGATCATGAGACTTTAGGGATTAAAAGATGGCAGGTTCATAGCCAATCTCTATGCCATTTTCAATATGATTATATGTAGTAAGGGGCTGCAGGCAGGCCTGCTTTTCGTTATGCCCGGCTCCCGCACGGCTAGCTTAGTCCCAGAAATAACAACACACAAATTGTATTCATTTATGCACTGCCTGGCCCATTATCTCTAGAGAGTTAGTTACTGACTAACTCTCATATCTTGATATTAACCCATTTCTAATAATCTCGTGGAAGCACCACAGGTGTGGCTTACCAGGAAAGATTCAGCATGTCTGACCTGGTGGCTGGCTCCATGGCGTCTGGCTCAATTCCCTCTTCCCAGCATTCTGTTCTGTTTACTCCGCCTACCTAACTTTCTGTCCTATCAAGGGGCCAAGGCAGTCTCTTTATTGACCAATGAAAATAACACAATAGACAGATAACCCTCCTCCATCAATTATAGAAAACTACCTCTCTTTCAACTGCTTATGAATCCATTCATTACTTAAATATTCCCCTAATCATATGTTACATATTCCTCCAGCCATTGAAAAACTCTAGGACAACTCTGAGGACATTTCTGAGGCCTCTCAGCAGTAGCGTTCCCCCTCCCATGGGAATCAAGGACCTAACAACTTCACACGCACGGACTGGAATGTTGGGGATTTTCCATCTCCCTGTGTCCTTGTAGATGTTCTCCAGATAGATCTCAGTTATTGAAATTAGGGCAAGATAACTCACAAATATTGACTCAGTTCCTGGGCCTTGGTCAGGGGATATTGACTCAGTTCCCCGGATACGGTTAGGATGACTCACAGATGTTTCCCCCTTACCCCGCCTGATCTAGCAACCACTCTCTTGCTGTGGCTCAGACCAATCATTGATAGTAACCCTTCGAATCAGCCAATCCTAAAAGTTGGAAAAACAACCTCCAGACTCCCCCCTTGTTTCTATGGCTTTTTACTTTGAAAGTAGCTTGTGACAGTCATTTGGGGTCTTTTGGCTTCTTGAGTGCTGAAAGACCCTGTCGCAACAGAAATAAATCCTCTTGCTTTTACATCAACGGCGGTTTGAGAGTGGTCCCTTGGGGTGACTCCTCCTTGGTGATTGGACTTCAGGATTCAACACCATATGCTAAGTGTCTGTTAAATTTGAACTAGGGGTTGTAGGGACTGAGTGAATTCCTGGGTGAGCATGAGCATGGCCATGTCAACCACCCCGCAGAGCCTCAGCCCCATGGAAGTGGCATAGCCTTCCCAGAAGGTAGCTCAGATGTTGGCAAAGCCTTCCTCTGGTTCATGTGTGGATATTGATAGTGTGTGCAGATGATGTTCATTGTAGCTTTCTCTCCCCCTCCCCAGATGATTACAGCCTGGATACTGTTCCCCTACAAAAAAATCACTCCTGCTGATATTAGCTACATCTGTCTCCTTGATTTACTTGTATGCAAAAAACTGCCGTACTGTTCAAACACATATAATAAATGCACTAAGCTTCTGGGATGCTATGGTCCTCCATCAGATGCCCCAGTGCAGTCAATCCCAGTTTTTCTTTGTCCATGTTTTCTCTTCATTCCCTTCCTGCCCCAGTAAAGTCAATCCCTGGAGCCACATAGCAAGCGTCAGGGTGTGGTGGTTTGAATGAGAATGACCCCCATAGGCTCATAGTTTTAATGCTTGGTCACCAGGGAGTGGCACTATTTGAAAAGGTTAGGAGGTATGACTTTGCTGGAGGAAGTGTGTTACTGAGGGAGTGGACTTTGAGGTTTCAAAAGCCCATGCCAAGTCCAGAGACTCTCACTTCCTGCTGCCTGCATATCCAGATGTAGAACTCTCAGCTATTTCTCCTGCACTAGACTTGCCTGTGTGCCACCATGCTTCCCACCATGATGATAATGAACTAAACCTTTGAATTTGTAAGGAAGCCCCAGTTAAGTGCTCTCTTCACAACAATAGAACACTGACAAAAGCACAAGGGATATTTTGATAATAAACTAAACGTGAGGTAGTCTTTGCCCAGAAGTTGCTCACAACCTAGCATAATATGGCATTTCCTCTTACCAATTGTATCTGCTTTGCTGTGTTTATAGTAATAAAGGCAGACAGTGAACTGTTGAGGTCCCTTAGCAGGTAAAGGCACTTGCTGCCAAGCCTGATGACTGGAATTCCATACCCTGGATCCAACTCCAGCAACTTGTCTAACGACAAAGCAGCATGGCCCCATCCCACCACACACAGCAAATGGATGAATAAGCAGAGAAGCGTAAGAGTCAACAGGGTGAGCTGGGCGGTGGTGGCACACGCCTTTAGTCCCAGCACTCGGGAGGCAGAGGCAGGCAGATCTCTGAGTTCGAGGCCAGCCTGGTCTACAAAGGCTAGTTCCAGGACAGGATCCAAAGCTTCAGAGAAACCCTGCCTCAAAGAGAGAGAGAGAGAGAGAGAGAGAGAGAGAGAGAGAGAGAGAGAGAGAGAGAGAGAGAGATATTTAAAAATAAAAGATATCACTGGGCAGTGGTGGTGCATGACTTTAATCCCAACACTCAGGAAGCAGAGGCAGGAGAATTTCCATGAGTTCAATGCTTCAGGACAGTCTGAGCCTACACAAAGAGACCCTGTCTCAAAAATCCAATCAAACAAACAAATCAGTGGCACCATTCACGTGCCAGTTGGGCTCAGTGATGTATGCTTGTAATCCCAATAATTCCAACACTCAAGAGATGGACGTAGGAGTACCAGAAGTTCAAGACCAGGCTCCACAACACAGCAAGTTGGATGCCAGCCTGAGCTACATTAGACACTTCCAAAGGAAGGAAGGGAGGAAGGAAGGAAGACTTGAATCTATTTTATTTTATGTATTTATTTTTATAGTATTAAAGATGAAACTCAGGGCCTTGAACATACTAAGCCAGTGTTCTCTATCCCCGACTATTTATCAAGAATTGATTATATGTAATGCACTGTATTACATAAATGAAATAGACATAGGGTCAATCTTAGTGGATGTTACAGATGAGATTTATCACACAGCAAAAATATTAGATTTCAGTTTCTCGTACTGGGAAGATTGCTCAGTATCGAAAAAGAGCTGTCAATCTGTCAAGTCTGTTCATGTCTGGGCCAGGTGAGGTTTCCTGTGCTCTGGTTCAATCCCTACTATGGATGGGGGAATGATGAACTGAGCTCCATCATCTCCATGGGCTAACCTGGTGCTATCTTCACCTGAAACGTACCAAGATTGATTAGAATCAATCTATACTTATATTGACTTCTCCCCGGATTGATTTTTCTTTTCCTTCCTTCCTTCTTTCTTTCCTTCCTTCCTTCCTTCGTTTCTTTTTTTCTTCCTTCTTTCCTTTCAATGAAATTTTTATAAGAGTTGATCTCTTGTTTAAGACTTTAGGATAGAACTTACATCTGCAATGGCTTGAGTGCTCAGGGGTTTCGCGTTACCAGTAGAGCCCACGTGATTGAAATCTGTGAAGCTAGCGTTCTAGCCAGACCCAAGCTTTACTGCAGACAATTGCGAGGATCTTGTAAGGATGCAGATTTCCTATGTTGTCCTGATTCGCAGATCTCTATTTGTTAGATTTGCTTGAACCTGAGAGTCTGCCTTTCCAGTGAGCTAAAACCCCCTGGCCTGACTTTCTGGTGAACTCAAATCCTCCTGGTCTGACTTTGGACTGTGTCTTCAGAACGCACCTGCTAAAATAAAAAGCCTTTAGTAGAGAAGGCGACTCCCCCGTCTCCCCCTCAGGTGTTCCTCTGTGAAGGCTGTCTGCCTCCTGCCTCGTTATAGCATCAGACTCCCCTCCCCTCACTAGCACCCTGGTCTGACCCAGAGAGCAGGGCTACACCTCTCCCACGCCATCCCGCCATCCCAGCGGTCCAGCTGGTCTCTCCCCAGTACAGAGTGCCCAGTGGCGCACTTCTCCGCAGCTCTCAGGGAGCTCGTCTGTTTCTGGGTTCTAACTAGACGCGCTGTATTTATGGTTCATTAACAGCCGTTTATCTAGGAGATAAGACGCCTAAGCGCAGCCAGCTGGCCTTTGTTCAGCTCATTTCGCTTTGATGTAAACCTTAGCTTACTCTGCACTTTCTCCCAAAGTTTGCTGTTTGTTTTGTAGGTAGGGAAAAGTGGAGAGAGACCATGGCTTGTTTGATCTTTGATACAATGTCTTCAACTCTGGAATGGCTAGTAAACATTTTATAAGCTATTGGCTGCTAGCCTTTCTTTAGCTTCTACCAAGACCCCCAGAATTGTAGATTTTTGACAGCCCTTAAGGGGCTTCAAGGAGTTTTAGTTCAACCTCTTTATCTTACCGATAAGAAACAGGTCCAGTGAGTTTCTGGATCTTGCCGAAGACTACAAGGAACCATTCTGGAATGGTGAGTTACCCATATCCTTTAAACTGCTTTAAAAGGAAAAATATTGAAGGCTCCCTAAATAGCCAAAGCTAGCCTCTAACTCTCAGTTCTCTTGCTTACTCTGCAAAGTGCTGGGATTAGATGTACTTCCCACCGGGCAGCTAGGGCTAATTCTATGCTTTATTTATTATTTATGTTTTGAGTCCTAGTCTGCTGCAGCTCAAGTTACCCTTGAACTTTCTATGTCTCACTCTCCTGCCTCCATATCCTGAGGATTACAGATATGTGCCTCTGGACTAGGTTATCTATGTGTTCCTGAGAGAACTGCAAAACTCTTCCAGAGGTGGTGCCGCATTACACAGTAGTAGCAGTGCCCCCCATTGGCTCACAGGGAGTAGCACTCTTGGGAGGTGTGGTCTTGTTGGAGTGGGTGTGGCTTTGTTGGAGGAAGTGCATCGCTTGGAGGGGCTTTGCCATCTCAGATGCTCAAGCCTGGCCAGTGTGTCTCCCCGTCTGCCTGCATGTCGCCGTGCTTCCCAACATGACATTGATGAATTAAACCTCTGAAACTGTAAGCCAGCACCAATTAAATGCTATCTTTTATAAGTTGCCACGGTCATGGTGTCTCTTCACAGCAACAGAAACCCTAACCAAGACAGTGAGTAAGGGCGCTTGCCACCAAGCCTGGCAACCTGAGTGTAATCTCTAGGTCCCAAATGACAGGAGAACAGATCCTCACAAGTTATATTCTGACCTGCACACACATGCTGTGGCCCATTACACACACACACACACACACACACACACTAAATAAATAAATATAAATACATACATACTTAAAAAAGATTTTCAATTTTCCTTGACATTCTTGACAAATATCTAGAATATATAAAACCCACCATTATCAGATACTTGCTTTGTATATATTTTCTCTCATTCTTTGGCTTGTCTTTATATTTTTGTTGTTGTTGTTGTTGTTTCTTTGAGTTTGTTTAGAGTCTTGCTATAAACCCCAGACTGGCTGTAAATTTTCTGCAATTATCCCTCACCTTCCACAAATCCTGGGATTCCTGGCACAGCTTCAGCTGCTTTTGTTCTTTCAGAGAGTCTGATACTGTAGCCCAGGCTGCCCTCAAGGTTGCTCAACATCAATTTATTGAATTCTGGGGACCAAACCAAGGGTTTCATGCATCTAGACAAGCAGGGAATTACATCCTGAGTCTTCCCTTTTCTTTTCTTTTCTTTTCTTCTCTTTTCTTTCTTTCTTTCTTTCTTTCTTTCTTTCTTTCTTTTTTAAAACAGAGGCCTTGTGTAGCCCTGGCTAGTCTGGAACTTGCTATGTTGGACTAGCTAGCCTAGAAACTATAGTGATCTCCTACCTCTGATTCCTCCATGCTAAGATTAGCTACCCAACCAAGCCATAATTTTTACCTAATTTTTTTGCCATTTATTATTTTTATTTTCGAGACAGGGTCTTAGATATGTAGCCAAATGTGATCTTTAACACCTAATCTTCCCGTCTCTACCTCCCGAGCGCTAGATCACACCACACCCGACTTTCGGTCAGTTGTTTAAGATGAAGACACACAACACTTTGAAAGTGCTATGCAGTGTTAAGTGCTGGTGTCCTGCATGGACTCGAAAATTTCTGAAGAACAGGAATTTTGTCAAAGTTTTATTTCCTCTCTAAGTATGTCACACAAGGCAACCACACAGTGACTTTGGTTGTTGGTAAACAATGATAAGGATCAAATTAGTTAAATAAGTGTGGCAGCTCAAGCCTGTAATCCCAAGAAGCTGAGGTCTTATCTAGAGTTCAAGGCCATTCAGAGTAACAGGGTGAATTACAGTGTAGCCTGAGTCACAGTGTGAGGCTTTAATCACACAAGAAAAAAAAAAGCCAAAACAATGACAAAAATTAGGTATCCGGTTGCATTGCATTGGTGAATGCCTATAGTTCTAGCAATTGGGAGGCTGAAGCAGGAAAACTATCATGAATTTGAGGTCAGCTTGGACACATATTGAGTACCAGACAATCCAGGACTACATAGCAAGACACTGTTTTGTAAAAAAAAAAAAAAAAAAAAAAAAAAAAAAAATAGAGAGATAAAGAAAACAAGCAAGCAAGCAAGAAAGAGAAAGAAAGATAGAAAGAGAAAGAAAGAAAGAAAGAAAGAAAGAAAGAAAGAAAGAAAGAATTACTTGAATGTAGTCTTAGAGTGTGAGCAAGAGAGCTAGACAGGAGTATGGAAGAGTACAGGAAGGAAGGAAATTGTTCTGGGGAGAAAGCATATGGGTGCCATGGGACCAAGATACGTATAGCGTAATGAACTATAGCAAATGATAAGGAGAGCTGGAGAAAGGTGGATGTCCACAGAGACACTAGATGCTTGTCTCACCCTGTGGGGCTGGTAATTTAGCTTGTCTAGCAAGCACAAGGTGTTGTGCTTGTCCCCCCAGAACGGTGTAAAACCAGACATAGTGGTGCACATCTGTAAATCCAGCACTGAGGGATGATAGCACCGAGCAGGATCAGGGATCCAATATCACCTTCGCATATTCAATTCAAGGGGCTACACAAGACTGTCTCAAACAGATGCACACATACAATTTTTAAGAAGAAATTGCATAGTTATTCCTCCTTGGAACCCTTTCCTATTTGGGGAATTTTTATCACTTGTTTTTAATATGCCTTCATTCGCTCTTCCATAAAAGAAAAAAATAATACTAGAGTACAAGATAGGCGTGAATGGGAGAGGGAGACACGGGAAGCGGGGAAGCCAGTGGGCATCAGAACTCCAAGGTCAGTTTGTCTGTTTTGGGAAGGTTGGGGTTGAACCCCAGGCTTTGAACTTGCTTAGCAAGTGTTTGGCCCTTCAGCTCCACCCAGCCCTTTAATGTGAGGGGATTTTGTTTGTCATTGTTTTTTGAGACAGGATATCAAGTAACCCAGGCTGGCTTCCAACTCCCTGTGACAGACAGTGACCTGGAAATCCTGATCCTTTTGCCTCTACCGACTCAGTGCTGAGATCACAGGCAAGGGCCACTCCCCAGCTTTAACGTCAGTTTTTAAAGTCTTTATAGTTCAGTTCTTCCAGTGAAAAATGTTTCTTAAGTTTGCCGTATACAGAGAAGTATGAAATCAAACTCTGTGCTCAGGAAATCAAATCAAGGGAGCCAGAGAACTATCCTGACTTGAAGTGTTATTTGCAACAATAAAATGAGGAAGATTAAAGAGTCGTGTTGCTTTGATGTCAGATGTAATCATTTCTCTGTGTAATACTTCGACCAAAGTGCAAGAACTGGTTATCTCTATAGAAACATTGCTCTCATTTTAAAAGTTTTATCACATTTATTTATTACAGTGTGTGTGTGTGTGTGTGTGTGTGTGTGTGTGTGTGTGTGTGTGTCATGCTCAACCCTCATATGCCAGAGTAAATGTGGAGGTCAGAGGACAACTTTTTATTTATTTATTTATTTATTCTTACTGTTTTTATTGAAAGAGGACAACTTCCGAGAGTCGGTTCTCTTCTGTACAGAGTGGACTGTAAGGGATCAGACTCAGGTCAGCAGCCTCGGCACCAAGCACCTTTCCCCACTGTGCCACCTTACTGACTCTGCTCCTGTTGAAAGTTCATCACAGCAGCTCTAAGTTTATTGTGGTCCTATGTTTACATTCACACGCCAGAAGTTACCTTTTTATCCGGTCTTATTACAGACAATCTGCAGCAAGGTCTTGCTGTTTCGCGGAGCTACCTCTAGATTGTTGTCCTCCTGGCCCAGCCTCTTAGACGCTAAGGTTACAGATGCATGGCATTATACCCACCTAAAATCAATTTTTTAAATTGGAAATGTGTTTGCGCCCATTTACGTAAGAACTTTGAGCCAGGTAGAATAAGGCAAAGATAGGCAGACCTCTGTGAGTTGGAGGCCAGCGTCCTCTACAGGAAGAGTTCCAGGCCAGCCAAAGTAAATAGCAAGACCCTGTGTTTGAAAAAAGGAAAAGAAAAGGAGGAGGAGGAAAGAAGGGAAGAAGGAAGGAAGGAAGCAAGGAAGGAAAAGAGAAGGCCCCACATTTACTGTTATTTCAATATCACAACAGGTACTTGCTGTTGGAGCTACCTGTCTGCCTCATTTTTTTTGTTTTATTTATTTTTTGTTTTGAGTCAGGGTATTATGTAGTCCCAGGTCTTGAAGTTCTTGTATAGCCAGGAGTGGCCTTGCACTGATAGCCTGGTCTCTGTGTACCCGGTGTCAGCATTGCTCGTGTGTAGTAGCATGTCTGCTCTTCTGTTCTACTTTCTTGGGACCCTCATTTGTTGTTCCTCACCCCCCTAAATGATCTTCTCCCCACACCTACTTCATTGTTTTCTGACCACAGGGACCCAGACCAAAACTCTGTGGTCCCATCAAAAGAAAGTGGAAAGAGAGAAAACAAAACCAAACCCTTTTGGCCCTCCTAAGTTCTCAAGCTGGACCTGAAAATACAGACAAAAGATTAATAAGAGAAAAATAGAACTTACTCGCGTGTGCAAGGGGCAGTTAAACTTAAGATTTAAACAGCATCTTCATGAAAAACAATTCAATTTCAGGGAAATGACAGACAAAGGAGGCCACTTCAGACTCCTACGGCTGCAGATTGTGGGAAAATAAACACATGGGGAATAGCCTCATAGAAGGTAAGGGTCGTTTCTGTAAGGTCTGTTATTTTGACTCTGTTTGAAAACGCATTTGGGCTGGTAAAAGTTTAAAGTACTTTAGAGTTTCTCTCCTTTTTCTAGGATGAGAGAGAGAGAGAGAGAGAGAAAGAGAGAGACTTTTACAAATGGAGACTTTTTTTTTTTTTTTGAGAAAGGGTCTCTATTATGTAGTTTTGGTTATTCTGAAACTCTATGCAGACCAGGCTGGCCTTGAACTCACAGAGATTGCCTGCCTCTGCCTTCCAAGTGCTGGTATAAAAGGCGTGAGCACCGCCACTCCTGGCCTATAAATGAAAACTGAAGTCTTGATTTTCATCAAATACAGGGCTGTTCCTCACATAGTTCTGTCCAATACGCCAATATTCCAGAATAGCAAACTTAGAGGGGCAAATTCCCGCCCCCTGTGATGTAATTTACTGCGTCAACAAGAAACTGGTCCAATGGTAGCACTTGCTCTCAAGTGGTTTTGATTGTTTCTGCTTGAGAAGTGAGGCAGGGTCTCACTCTGCAGTCCTGTCTGGCCTAGAACTCACTCTGCAGACTGCGTTCTCCGCGAAGTCACAAAAATCTGCCAGACTTTTCCTCCAAGTCCCATCATGCCTGGCGTCAAGTGGGTTATTAAACTTGCTTGATTGACGGCTTGAAACATTACATTTTCCAATGTCCCTCTGTGTGTCTCACAGTGAACCATTGCAGAGGAGTGTCCCTGTTTCTACAGAAACGGGCACGGTGGAAGAACCAGTCTTACAACGTGGAAATTTTATAGGTGCGCACTATCATGTGCCCGAGAAATGATCTCATCCGTTACTGCTCACAGAGGAAGCCGCACGCAAAAAGGCAGCCCTGGGACTGTGCAACCTTGAGCAATTTTCTTATCTCCTTACTTTTTTAATCTCTTGAGTTGATCTCACTGTGTCCTATCCCTCCCAGAGGTATTGCCAGGAATAAAAGAGATAACGCCAGTGAAACAGAGAGCCCGGTTTAGCCCAGAGAAGTCATCAGGGAAGTATACGGTAGCTTTAGAGAAATGATAAGGGGTTCTGAACTGACGATTAGCTTTCTCTTTCGCTGTTTTTATTTTATTATTATTTTATGTATATGAGTGTTTTGCCTGCATGTGTGTCAATGCACCCCGTGTATGGTTAGTGCCCGCAGAAGCCAGGAGAGGGTGTTGGGCGCCTTAGGCAAGCGCCTTAGTGTAAGCTGCCTCTTAGGTGCTGGGACTCAAACCTGGGGCCACTGGAAGAGCAGCCTGTGCGCTTAACTGCTGAGCCGTCTCTGAGTGTCCACTGTTATGTTGCTTTGGATCAAACACGGACCCCACGCGTGCTGTGCAGTCAGGCTAAACACCTGCCCTCCTTTAAGGGAAGCTGGGCACTTCTCATTTTCTTTCCTTATTTTGTTTAAAAGGATTTATTCATTTTGCCTGGTATTGCACACCTTTAATCCCAGCACTTGGGAGGCAGAGGCAGGTGGATCTCTGAGTTTGAGATCCACCTCTAGTCCATACAGGGCATTTCAGGACAGCCAGGGCTACATAGCAAAACCCTTTATTTAAAAAAAAAAAAAAGAAGAAGAAGAAGAAGAAGATTTATTTAGTGTTTGTGCGTCTGAATGTGTTTTGCACACTATATGGATGCCAGAGGGCATTGGATGCCCTAGAACTGGAGTTACAGAAGGTTGACTCCTAGTGTGGGTTCTGGGAACCCAACCCAAGTCTTCTGAAAGTGTTCAACCGCTGAGCCATCTCTTCAGCTCTGGCTTTCATTTTCTCAAATTTTTGTTTCCATTACAGCTCTGCCAAAGAGAGTGGAGCGATGGCTCTGTGGTTCAAAGCACTCACTGCTCTTCCAGAGGACCCAGGTTAGGTTTAATGCCCAAGTCAGGTGGCTCATCATTGCCCGTCACTATGTTTCCAGGCAATCCAACGGCCCCTGGCCTCAGCTAGCATGTGCATGGAGGTGAGCAGAAACTCATGCAGGCATGCACACACACACACAAATACTAAATAAATGTTTACCAGAAACAGAGTTCTGCTCAGTAAATAACAAGACTAGTTACCAAAACTCTCTCCAAGGTTCTTTCAGCTCAAGATCTTTGCAACGGTCGCACTGTCTCTGTTGTTATGGTTTCAAAACAAAGCCAAAGCTTTTAAAGTTTTCTGGATAAAAATCAACTCATGACCGTAGGCAGAGAGCCAGGACAGAACTCTAGGTCTCCTGACACTAAGGAAGAGATAGGATGATCTTTCTGGGCTAATGGAAGTGGATCAAATGATTCATATTTGGTAACGGCTGTGGAAATTCCTGTGTTCTGCTTGTGGGGAAACATAGTCTGCATTTTTGCTTCTTAATTTTTATTTTTCTCTTAGTGTGGGATCAAACTGAACCTAGGACTTTAGAGAAAAGAGCCCTACCACAGACTTACTCACCAAAACCTCCTTTTAAGTATAAGGAGTGAGTGCTCATTGGGCATGCTGGTGAATTCTTGGTCTGTGAGTAGCATATCCAATACTTCCCTGGGTAACTGAAGCTTTGTGTTCGCAGTGACACCTTATGGATAAAGGGGATGCTAAGGAGAGATTTCTTCACCATCTCTCCTACTCCTATGGTTTTATCAACTGTGTTATTATTTGTTATTGAATATTTTACTTTCTGAGCCGGGTGGTGGTGGCTCACGCCTTTAATCCCGGCACTCTGAAGGCAGAGGCAGGCGGATCTCTGTGAGTTCGAGGCCAGCCTGGCCTACAAGAGCTAGTTCCAGGACTGGCTCCAAAGCAACACAGAGAAACCCTGTCTCGAGAGATAAAAAAGGAAAAAAGGGGAATATTATACTTTCTGTGGTATGCATGTGTATGTATTTGTGTATGTGTACATGTGTGAGTGGGTATGTGGGGGCTAGATATCAAAGTTGGTGTCTTTCTCAATCTCTTACCACCTTATTTTTTTGAGACAGGTTCTCTGGCTGAACTGAGGAAGCCCTGAGTTCCTCTTGTCTCTTAATCCCCAGCAAGAGGATTATAGGTATATTCAACCACCAGAACTTTTATGTAAGTTTGTATATTCAAACTTGGGTCCTCATGCTTGCTTTTCTGACTGACCATCTCCCTAGCTCCCTTTTATTATTATTTATTTTATTTTATATATGGGTATTTTGCATGCATTTGTATCTATGCACCACGTGTGTGCTTGGTGCATGATGCGGGATTTTCCTCTGAATGCTAAGAATATGTTTTAATACCATTGGTTACTAAAGAAGCTGCTTTGGCCTATGGCAGGGCAGAATATATCTAGGTGGAGAAAATAAACTGAATGCAGAGAGAAAGAAGGCGGAGTCAGGCAGATGCCATGTAGCCACTCAAGAGGCAAAATATGAGGTAACAAGCCTTGAGCCTCATGGTAAAATATAAAGTAATAGAAATGGGTTAATTTAAGATATAAGAGCTAGCCTGAGCTATTGGCCAAAGAGTGTTGTAATTAATATAGTTTTTGTGTCATTATCCGAGTCTGGGTGGTTACAGGTGCCCAAGGAGGCCTGGTGAATTCCCTGGAACTGGAGTTACAGATGGTTGTGAGACACCATGTAGGTGCTAGGAACCAAACCCAGGGTCTCTTTGAAAGCAACAAGTGCTGTTAACCGAGCTAGCTCTTCTGTCCTCAGTTTTACTTTTTAAATTAGATTACAAAATAATAGGTTCCCATGTAGGAATTCCAAATATATTTTTTGGTTGCGCCCTCTCCCCTCTTCCCATCGCCTCCCTGCCCCAACTCTTTCTTTATTGCTCTCAGTGGCCCCTCTACTCCTCCTCCCACTTTGTCCTCTTGTGCTTGTCACTCTTTCCCCTTAAAGTCTATTTTCTGGAGCAATAGGCCCCTTTCAAGATTCCTGACTTTTCCCCACATTTACTCCCACCAAGACACACATATATTTTTTTTTAAAAAAATATCTTTGAGATTTGCTTTTTTTATTTTCTTTGTATTGCTGTTTTGCCAGCATGTATGTCTGTGTGTGTGCAGTACCCATGGAGGTCAGGTGAGCATTGGAGTCCCCTGGAATTAGAGCTGCTGTGTGTTGTGAGTCACTGTATGGGTGCTGGGAACTGAACCTGGGTCCTCTGGAAGAACAGTCAGTGCTCTCAACCACTGAGTCATCTCTTCAGCCCTCAATACACACATTTTACAATTAGAGGTTAGGATCTGTGTATGAGAGACAATACACAGTATTTGACTTTCTGAATCTGGGTTGCCTTCCATAATATAATGCTCTCCAATTTCTGCCCATCTTCCTGATTTTTTTTTCTTTCTGACTAAATAAAATTCCATTGTGAATATAGTTTGCATCTCATTATCCATTCACCTATTGATGGGCATCGAGGCTGATTCCATTTCCTTACAATTGTAAATAAAGTAGCAATAACCATGGATGAGCATCTGTACTAAGCTCAGGGTCCTCTGGGGATATGCCCAGTAGTGAGACAGCTGGTTCGTGTGGTCGTTCTGCTTTTAGTTACTCTGTTTTCTTCATTTCCTAAGTGGCAGCACCAGTTTGCATTCCCACCAAGGGGTAAGTCTTCTCATCTTGTCACATCCTCACCAACATTTGCTAGTAGTTTTTGTTTGTTTGTTTGTTTTTGTTTGAGACAGGTGTCCAAGAAAAGACTTAAGGTGATACTGCATATCACAATTAACAAACAGCTTCCTATGTTCGGCTAACATTCTTCTCAGATAAATGAATGGGTGAAAGTTATAGATTAGGGGCTGGAGAAATGCCTCAGTGGTTAGAGTATTTGCTGGTCTTGCAGAGGACCTGGATTTGGTTTCCAGCAGCCACACGGTGACTCACAACTGGTCATAACTCCAGTTCCAGAGTAGTCAACACCCTCTTCTGCTATCCCTGGGCACCAGGCACGCATACAGCACACATACATACATGCAAGCAAACATTCCACACACAAAGTGAAAATAAATAAAACCTTTTTAAAAGAAAAAAAATGATATCTAATTATTTCTATTCCTTCGAACTTCTGAATGCACTCAAGTGTATGTCAAGAAATACCATTCAAGTTTATTTCTAGAGAACATTACCCATTCTAAATATAACGCCTTAAATAACAGACTGGAGTAAAAGAGATTCCCTTTGGAAAAAAATTAAAAGCAAATAATAACAACAAAAACAATAGTAGAGAAAAGAAAGAAAAACTAACTGGTCGTGGAGGCACAGACCTGGAATTCCTACATTCGGGCAGCTGTCCAGGAAGAGTGTCTGGAGTTTGAGACCAGCCCAGCTGTGTAGCAAGTTCCAAGCCATGCAAGGGCAACAGGAAGACTCAAACAAACAAGACCAAACCAAGCAAACAAGAGAACTTCTGTTACCTGTACATTGTTTCATCTGCACCTATGAAATAGGCTGAAGAGGGACCCACCCCACAGCAGACAGAACCATTAGTCATTGTAACTGTGGCTGGGGACTGCCAAGACGATCACACCAATCAGCTAAATGATTTTTCGTTGTTGTTGTTTTGAGACAGGTTCTCACTCTGCCGTCCAGCCTGGCTTTGAATTCACTGTGATTTTCCTGCCTCTGTCTCCTCACACCCTGGCTGTGCTGGCATTACAGGTGTGAGGCACCAATACCCAGTTAACAGTCTTCGTTGGGCACTTAATGCAAACAGACACTAGGTTCAAGTTCAAACATGCTATAGCTCAGGGTTGTTTCCTGTCAATAGGCTTTGAATACCTCAGGTTAAAGTTCTCGAAGTTTTAACATTTCGAGAGGCCTTCTTGCATTTTAAACCTATTTAATAGGGAGAGCTTTGTTTATGGACATGCAAACCCAATAACGGTCTCCAACCGAGGAAGAGAGGAAAAAGAAAAAAAAAGGAGGAAGAGAGGAGAAAGAAAGAAGGGCTTTTCTAACATTCTAAATATAGTATTTGCTTACTAA